>NC_091991.1:109054009-109360259 GCF_044704955.1 Pristiophorus japonicus | reverse complement strand
GGACTAGTGACCAAAAGCTTGGTCAAAGTGGTAGGTTTTAAGGAGCGTCTTAAAGGAATACAGAGAGGCGGAGAGGTTTAGGGAGGGAATTCCAGAGCTTAGGGTCCGGGCAGCTGAAGGCACGGCCACCGATGGTGGAGCGATGAAAATCGGGGATACACAAAATATAGCAAATTCGCAACTATTAGCAAACGCAAGCAACAAAACCTTGCATTTTATTTGGTGCCTTTGTCTTAGAGGTTGTGCTAAGATGTTGTACAGAGAGAGGAAAAAAAGAGAAATAAAGCAAGCACAGGAAGAGATGCTGAGGCATAGTATGAGAGTTAGGAGCGATAACTGAGCATTTGGCCAAAAAGAGAAGGCTATTAAAGAGAGAGGGAAGTGGAAAGATGGAAGGGCTTTGGATGGACGGGTTGAATAGGGTCAAAGCAGGATCTTTAGGTGATTGACAGGGTGGATGCTGAGAGGTTGTTTCCCGCTGGTTGTTTCCCGCTAGAACTAGGGGCACAGTCTCAGGATAAGGGGTAGGTGATTTAAGACAGAGATTAGGAGGAATTTCTTCACTCAGAGGGCTGTGAATCTTTGGAATTCTCTGCCTCAGAGGGCTGTGGATGGTGAGTCTCTGAATATATTCAAGGCTGAAATAGATAGATTTTTGGAGTCTAGGAGGAATCAAGAGATATGGAGATCGGGCGGGAAAGTGGAGTTGGGGTCGATGATCAGCCATGATCTTATTAAATGATGGAGCAGGCTCGAGGGGCCATAGGGCCTACTCCTGCTCCTATTTCTTATGTTCTTAGGTTTACCTGAAATCACAGAATCATAGCATAGTTACAGCACGGAAGAAGGAAATTTGGCCTGTCGAGCCCATGCCGAAAATGAAGGCTGGGAAAAAACCCCACAAATGTGTTAATGGCTGTAGTGAATGGTGCAGCCATTCAAAAGATGAAATGGAGCAAAAAAGTGCACTTGGCTCCCACCAGCCTATAGAATTCGCTCTCAGTTGTTCAGCACAGAGCTTGCTCGATTACTTAGTGTGGTCGTATTAATTAGACCTTTTAAAGTCAAAGCTATTTGAAGGATGAAGGTAATGTACTTCACCTATAAATTAGTTCTCCTAATAAACATTTTCTCCCTTAAGGCTAAGAGCAGATAATAAGAGCAGATTATTGATAGAAGATTGTCATAGTCCAGTAATGAAGCAACATGTTCAAAGAAAGATCGCCAAGACTACCAGGAAAGAAAGAAAACCAAGGAGTTCTCACCCTTTTGAAGTGAGTTCAATAGTCCCACTGCAATTCCCTTATCCATAATAAGAGACAAGTTAAATCCGGTCTGAAAGTTACAGCACTTTCTGATTCTGTGTGACTTGCAAATTTGTGTTTTTTTTCCCAGCCTCCGTTTTCTTTCTCTGAATCACTACACCTCTGGCACCTTATTTTACCTCCCTGGTTCCCTCAGTTATTAAGAAGCCATGCTGTATGTTCAAAACAAGAGCAATTAATTTACAACAATGTTGCTTTCTCAGCACCTAGACCTTCAGACAGAGATGCAAGTATTACTCAGCTGGTACACCAGATGGCACTTTTCTAGGAATCAATATCGAAATTAAAGAAAGAAGAAACCTGCATTTATATAACGCCTTCCACAACCTCAGGATGTCCCAAAGCACTTCACAGCCAATGAAATTATTTTCAAGTATAGTCACTGATGTAATGCAGGAAACACAGCAGCCAATTTGTGCACCACAAGCTCCCACAAACAGCAATTTTTTAATGATCAAATAATCTGTTTTTTAGTGATGATGGTTGAGGGATAAATATTGGCCAGGACACTGGGGCAAACTCCCCTGCTCCTCTTTAAAATAATGCTGCGGGATCTTTTACATCCACCTGAGAGATGGTTTAACGTCTCATCCGAAAGACGGCACTTCCGACAATGCAACACTCCCCCAGTACCATACTGCAGTGTCAGCCTGGATTGTGTGCTCAAGTCTCTGGATTGGGGCTTGAACCTACAACCTTCTGACTCAGAGGCAAGAGAGTGCCACCCACTGAGCCAAGCGTTGCAAATCCAAGCTAGGTGGACGCCACATGACTTAATAGTGGCCTTCTCTTTAGATACAAAGATGGCCTTTGATAAACTGGAATGGAATTATTGTTTTAATTTCTTAGAGGGAGATCCAGAGCTGATCAAGCGGATTGGGGTCAGTTAGATCTTAGCATATCATATTCTCTGATAAGTCACAGGTAATGCAACAGAGATTGTACTAAGTACTCACTGGGGAATCAGCCTTCCTGTGCAAATCAGATCAGGAGATGAGGCATTTACAGATACAGCTTTTGCTACACCTGGCACCAATAGTAATTGTAACAAAATCAAATACTGCTATATAATTTTGCTGGCAAAGCTTCAGATCCATTGATAAAGCATTGGGAGTGGGAAGTACACCCCTATATTGCCTATTAGTGATAGATTTTTTGAGGAAGAATGAGGAGAGGCAATATGAAATAAATGGCACATTTTAAAAGGCGGCGCAGGAACAGAGAGACCAGGGGGCGGGGGGGGGGGGGGGGGTGTCAGTATCATCATATCATAGGCAGTCCCTTGGAATTGAGGAAGACTTGCTTCCACTTAAAATGAGTCCTTAGGTATCTGAATAGTCCAATACAAGAGCCACAGACCCTGTCACAGGTGGGATAGATAGTCATTGAGGGTAAGGGTGGGTAGGACAGGATCCCGCACGCTCTTTCCGCTGCCTGCGCTTGATTTCTGCATGCTCTCAGTGACGAGACTCGAGGTGTTCAGCGCCCTCCCTGATGCACTTCCTCCACTTAGGACGGTCTTTGGCCAGGGACTCCCAGGTGTCGGTGGGGCTGCCGCACTTTATCAGGGAGGCTTTGAGTGTGTCCTTGTAACGTTTCCTCTGCCCATCTTTGGCTCGTTTGTCGTGAAGGAGCTCCGAATAGAGCGCTTGCTTTGGGAGTCTCGTGTCAGGCATGTGAACGATATGGCCTGCCCAGCGGAGCTAATCAAGTGTGGTCAAGTGTAGGAACCGAGAGACCGGGGGGTGTATACACAAAAATCTTTGAAGGTGGCAGGAGAAGGTGAGAAGGCTGTTAAAAAAGCATATGGGGTCCTTGGCTTTATTAATAGAGGAACAGAGTACAAAAGCAAGGAAATTATGAGAAACCTTTATAAAACACAGCTTTGTATTGTGTTCAATGCTGGGCAGCACACTTTAAGAAGGTCTTGGAGAAGGTGAAGAGGAGATTTACCAGAATGGTACCAAGGATGGTACCAGGGATGAGGGACTTTATTCATGTGGACAGACTGGAGAAGCTGGGGTTGTTCTCCTTGAAGCAGAGAAGGTTAAGAGGAGATTTGATAGAGGTGTTCAAAATCATGAGGGGTTTGGATAGAGAGAGACTGTTTTCAATGGCTGAAGGTTCGGTAACCAGAGGATACAGATTTAAGAGTGGTGGAAGCAGATTCAATAATAACTTTCAGAAGGGAATTGGATAAATATTTGAAGGAGAAAAATGTGTACAGCTATGGGGAAAGAGCAGGGGAGTGGGACTAATTGGATCGCTCTCTCAATTAGCCGGCACAGGCATGATGGGCCGAACAACCGCCTCCTGTGCTGTATCATTCTATGTTTCTATGAAGCCCTTGAGAGGATTTGACTCCTCCTGGCCCTTCATAGGCCGCAATTATCAGCAGCTGAGGAACTCAATTGGCTAGTTCTGCAGAAAGGGTCCAGTGTGTCACTTTGAGGGGAACTCGGAAGCCATCAAGCTCCCATGATCTAACTGCTCTTGTGCTTCTTGGTCGAGGAGATAGTGGAGCTCAGGTGTGTTGGTGAAGTAAGTTTGGTGAGTCGCTGCAGTGCATCCTGAAAATAATACATACTGATGCCACAGTGCACTAGTGGTCAAGGGGTTTGGATATTTAACCCAGTGGCAGGTTTACCAGTTCAACAACCTGCTTTGTTCTGGCTGGAGTCGAGCTTCTTGAGTGTTATTGGAGTTGCATCCTTCCAAGTGAGTGCTGGATACTCCTGACTTGAACCTTGCAGATGGTTGGAGAGGTTTTGAGAGGGCAGGAGCTGAGCCACTCAGTACACAGTGCCCTGATTTTGTACTTGGTCGCATGCTGCCTTGATGGGGGAGCAATTATTCGCACTTCTCCTCCGACATTAAGCTCTTGTGCCCATGTCCCAGACCAAAGCTGTGGCAAAGACTAGAGCCCATTAAACTGAGCCGGTGAGCAGGCTATATGTGAGTCGGACTCGCTTCTTAGCTCTGTTGATGACTCCTTTCATCATTTTGCTGATGATTGGAAGGAGGCTGATGATGATGATGATAGGATGGTAATTGGCCGGGTTGAATTTGCCCTTTTTGTGGCTGAGGCATATCTGAGCAATCTGAGATACCAATGTCTTAGCCGCACTGGAGTAGCTTGTTCAATGTAGATCTTCAGCACTACAACCTAGCTCTTGACCAGAGCTTCATTGGAGGTCTATTGGCATCCGTGGAACTCATCCTGCAGTACTCACAGGTCCCCTCAGTCGAGGATGGGAGGAAATTGGAAGACAGCAGACTAGACGCGATTTTCCATTGATAATTATTTGCAAATAGATTTATCAGAGGAGGAGGAGGTAGGAGCAGAAGAAGCCTCTAGTTCATGAGGAAAGATGAAGCAGTGTCTCAGCAGTAAAATAATGAGAGTGAATGACATCTAAGGTAGAAGGTATAATGATACTAACCCATAACAAATCCACTTTTCAAACATTGGGCTGCCTTACTTGCTTCTTGCTTCACACTAGCTGCACGGTTACATGAATTGGAAATGCGTTACCTTTTGTGAGTGTACCAGTTCATTCTGTTATCATTGATTTCTTTTTCTCCCAGACTCCGTACATACCCAGGATAGGTTTAAAATAATAGATGACTTCCACCATACTAATGAATATGGATGCTTTTATTAACCTCTGATGTCCAATTTTATTTGACACAGTTTGTGCAGGTACCGAGCAGTTTAAATCAGCCTTGTTTTTTGCTTGTATGAGAAAAATTTAAAACTGATGCCCTCAAAAACCCCATTGAGTTACTGAGTGATCAGTGTCACGGTGATCTTATTAAAACTCAGTAAGTGCTAGCTCATCTGCTGCAGAAGCCCTCATCCATGTTATTATGTATGTAATGTACTTATGAATGACTCCACGAGGCAATGTGTTGTACTCAAACTGTAGTGACTTTGGTCCTTTATTCCAAGCACAAGCATGGTGTGCAGCCTTTTATACAGCCCCTGCCACCAGGGCAGGAAACCCCTGGTCTCCACCAGTTGCACCCTCTAGTGGTGCCAGCATGTATATACACAGTGTAAACCTTATTGACAGTACATCAGGTAAACAAGTCTCCATCTTATGCAACTACACAGTGACTACACAGAGAGTACATCCATAGTCAGCATATACAACATCACTCTCCCCCAAGTCCTTTGTGCCAATTACCTTTGCATTATGAGCTCTGGCTTAGCTCTCCCCAGATTTAAGTGCCAATAGCCCTTGTACCTTGGCTGTGCTTTGGCTTGGCTCTCTTCCTATTAACCCCCAAATCCTTTTGCCACAATGTTGGGTAGTGGTTACCAGATTGGATGGTTCGATGATGCAGTGGAGATTCCAGTGGGTTCTGGGTGTGATCCACGTGTGTGTCCATGGCTACACACATCCATTCCCCCATCCCGCCCCCCACCAGCGAGATCATGCAGCTGGCCCGTTGCATTAACATACAGGATCGGACACAGTGCAAGTACAAAGAAAGGAAGAAAACATTTTTTTTACAGTTTGTATCATGACACCTTGGTTCAGTGACTTACATTTGTTACGTTTTACAGTCGTGCGCCAGGATTGGGTAGATTGCATTCATGGTTCAGTCATGGTCAGTACTGAGGTAGCAGTACAGGTATGCGAGGATGCTAGTTCCAGAACAACCGGACGGGATCCTAGTCGTCTGATGGCAGCACTGCGTCCCCTGCTACCGAGGTGGGCTTGGTTCGCTCACCTAGCCAGGACTCAGGGCCTTTGTCGTTGCCTAGTGGTGGGCAGAGCCACAGGTGTGTGTAGCCTCCCTGTCCTCCTTTAAGGGCTACAGAGTCTTCTGCCTGCTCTCTAACGGTGTTGGGAACCTGGCTGTTCCAGGTTCCGTTTGGAGAACTCGTCGGTTCTGACCTTTCGCTCCCGGACATGGCCGAGGTAGCGACTGGGTCTGGGGTCTGCACCGTCTCCACCCGGGTGGTGGGCAACGGCGGCCGACTGCGCGTATTGGCGCCATTTTCATTTCCGGGTCCATGGCGAATAGTGCCATCGGGTGCCTGCAGCGTGGGATAAACCTGGGGCAGGGTATCAGGATCAGTGCCTTCGCCCTCCTGAGGTCACTCACTTGCTACTTTTGAAGACACTTTATTCCCGACATCTCGCAACAACATTTTGTTCCTTACATTAGGAATAGTACCGACAATTCGCAACAATATTTTGTTCACAATCTTAATCGGTTCGTTGTATTGATTGCCATGCATACAATGTCTCTTTAAGTTCAGTTGGCTGCAGGTCTCTTTTAAGAGAACCCTGCTGACATTACCCCAGTCAAATTCTTTGTTAGACACCACGTGTTAGTCCCTCAGCGTTGCACTTCGTGATATTGCCGCGGCCATCTTTTTTTCAGCCACACTGCCCCTCGCGGCAGCAGGGACGCCATCTTGCCTCTGTCCTAGAAGTCGACTGCCTTGATCCTTCTCTCCTGCGATTCTGTCACAAAAGCTGGAAGAGTGCCTGTGAATTTGATCTTCCTCCCCAGGAGTTCTGCCACTGGAGCCAGACATGTGAGGGAAGTGTATCTGCCTGCAGCTCCTGACAGACCACATTGTGGCACTGGAGCTGCGGGTGGATTCACTCTGCAGCATCCACGATGCTGAGAATGACATGAATAGCACATTTGGTGAGTTGGTCTTACCGCAGATAAAGGTTAGACAGCCAGGTACGGAATGGGTGACCGACAGGAAGAGCAGTGCAAGGAAGGTAGTGCAGCGGTCCCCTGTGGTCATCCCCCTGCAAAACAGATACACCACTTTGGGTACTGTTGAGGGGGATGACTCATCAGGGGAGAGCAGCAGCAGCCAAGTTCATGGCACCGTTGTTGGCTCTGCTGCACAGGAGGGCAGGAAAAAGAGTGGGAGAGCTACAGTGATAGGGGATTCGACTGTAAGGGGAATAGATAGACGTTTCTGTGGCCGCAACTGAGACTCCAGGATAGTATGTTGCCTCCCTAGTGCAAGGGTCAAGGATGTCTCGGAATCGCTGCAGGACATTCTGAAAAGGGAGGGTGAACAGCCAGTTGTTGTAGTGCATATAGGTACCAACGATATAGGTAAAAAACAGGATGAGTTCCTACAAGACGAATTTAGGGAGCTAGGAGCTAAATTAAAAAATAGGACCTCAAAAGTAATAATCTCAGGATTGCTACCAGTGCCACGTGCTAGTCAGAGTAGGAATCGCAGGATGGCTCAGATGAATACGTGGCTTGAGGAGTGGTGCAGAGGGAGGTATTCAAATTCCTGGGACATTGGAACCGGTTCTGGGGGAGGTGGGACCAGTACAAACCGGACGGTCTGCACCTGGGCAAGACCGGAACCAATGTCCTAGGGGGAATGCTTGCTAGTGCTGTTGGGGAGGAGTTAAACTAATATGGCAGGGGGATGGGAACCTATGCAGGGAGACAGAGGGAAATAAAATGGGGGCAGAAGCAAAAAATAGAAAGGAGAATAGTAAAAGTGGAGGGCAGAGAAACCCAAGGCAAAAAGCAAAAAGGGCCACATTCTAGCAAAATTCTAAAGGGGCAAAGTATGTTAAAAAGGCTCTGTGCCTCAGTGCGAGGAGTATTTGGAATAAGGTGGACGAATTAACTGTGCAGATAGCAGTTAATGGATATGATGTAATTGGCATCACGGAGAAATGGCTCCAGGGTGCCCAAGGCTGGGAACTCAACATCCAAGGGTATTCAACATTCAGGAGGATAGACAGAGAGAAAAAGGAGGCGGGGTGGCGTTGCTGGTTAAAGAGGAAATTAATGCAATAGTAAGGAGGGACATTAGCTTCGATGATGTGGAATTAGTATGGGTGGAGCTGCGGAATACCAAAGGGCAGAAAACGCTAGTGGGAGTTGTGTACCGACCATCAAACAGTAGTAGTGAGGTTGGGGACAGCATCAAACAAGAAATAAGGGATGTGTGCAATAAAGGTACAGCAGTTTTCATGGGCGACTTTAATCTACATATTAATCTACAAACTGGTAGCAATGCGGTGGAAGAGGATTTCATGGAGTGTATTAGGGATGGTTTTCTAGACCAATATGTCGAGGAACCAACTAGGGAGCTGGCCATCCTAGACTGGGTGATGTGCAATGAGAAGGGACTACTTAGCAATCTTGTTGTGCGAGGCCCCTTGGGGAAGAGTGACCATAATATGGTAGAATTCTTTATTAAGATGGAGAGTGACACAGTTAATTTGGAAACGATGGGCCTGAACTTAAGGAAAAGTAACTTCGACGGTATGAGGTGTGAATTGGCTAGAATAGACTGGCAAAGGATACTTAAAGGGTTGACGGTGGATAAGCAATGGCAAACATTTAAAGATCACATGGATGAACTTCAGCAGTTGTACATCCTTGTCTGGAGTAAAAATAAAATGGGGAAGGTGGTTCAACGGTGGCTAACAAGGGAAATTAAGGATAGTGTTAAAACCAAGGAAGAGGCATATAAATTGGCTAGAAAAAGCAACAAATCTGAGGACTGGGAGAAATTTAGAATTCAACAAAGGAGGACTAAGGGTTTAATTAAGAGGGGAAAAATAGAGTATGAGAGGAAGCTTGCAGGGAACATAAAAACTGACTGCAAAAGCTTCTATAAATATGTGAAGAAAAAAAGATTAGTGAAGACAAACGTAGGTCCCTTGCAGTCGGATTCAAGTGAATTTATAATGGGGAACAAAGAAATGGCAGACCAACTGAACAAATACTTCGGTTCTGTCTTCACGAAGGAAGACACAAATAACCTTCCGGATGTACTAGGGGACAGTGAGTCTAGTGAGAAGGAGGAACTGAAGGATATCCTTATTAGGCGGGAAATTATATTAGGGAAATTGATGGGATTGAAGGCCGATATATCCCCGGCCTGATAGTCTGCATCCCAGAGTACTTAAGGAAGTGGCCCTAGAAACAGTGGATGCATTGGGGATCATTTTCCAACAGTCTAACGACTCTGGATCAGTTCCTATGGACTGGAGGGTAGCTAATGTAACACCACTTTTTTAAAAAAGGAGGGAGAGAGAAAACGGGTAATTATAGACCGGTTAGCCTGACATCAGTAGTGGGGAAAATGTTGGAATCAATCATTAAGGATGAAATAGCAGCGCATTTGGAAAGCAATGACAGGCTCGGTCCAAGTCAGCATGGATTTATGAAAGGGAAATCATGCTTGACGAATCTTCTGGAATGTTTTGAGGATGTAACTAGCAGAGTGGACAAGCGAGAACCAGCGGATGTGGTGTATTTGGACTTTCAAAAGGCTTTTGACAAGGTCCCGCACAAAAAATTGCCATGCAAAATCAAAGCACATGGTATTGGGGGTAATGTACTGATGTAGATAGAGAACTGGTTGGCAGACAGGAAGCAGAGAGTCGGGATAAACGAGTCCTTTTCAGAATGGCAGGCAGTGATTAGTGGAGTGCCGCAGGGCTCAGTGCTGGGACCCCAGCTCTTTACAATACACATTAATGATTTAGATGAAGGAATTGAGTGTAATATCTCCAAGTTTGCAGATGACACTAAACTGGGTGGCGGTGTGAGCTGTGAGGAGGACGCTAAGAGGCTGCAGGGTGACTTGGACAGGTTAGGTAAGTGGGAAAATGCATGGCAGATGCAGTATAATGTGGATAAATGTGAGGTTATCCAAAAACACGAAGGCAGAATATTACCTGAATGGCAGCAGATTAGGAAAAGGGGAGGTGCAACGAGACCTGGGTGTCATGGTTCATCAATCATTGAAAGTTGGCATGCAGGTACAGCAGGCGGTGAAGAAGGCAAATGGTGTGTTGGCCTTCATAGCTAGGGAATTTGAGTATAGGAGCAGGGAGGTCTTACTGCAGTTGTACAGGGCCTTAGTGAGGCCTCACCAGGAATATTGTGTTCAGTTTTGGTCTCCTAATCTGAGGAAGGACGTTCTTGCTATTGAGGGAGTGCAGCGAAGGTTCACCAGACTGATTCCAAGGATGGTTGGACTGACATATGAGGAGAGACTGGATCAACTGGTCCTTTATTCACTGGAGTTTAGAAGGATGAGAGGGGATCTCATAGAAACGTATAAGATTCTGACGGGACTGGACAGGTTAGATGCGTGAAGAATATTCCCGATGTTGGGGAAGTCCAGAACCAGGGGACATAGTCTTAGGCTGAGGGGTAGGCCATTTAAGACTGAGATGAGGAAAAACTTCTTCACTCAGAGAGTTGTTAACCTGTGGAATTCCCCGCCGCAGAGAGTTGTTGATGCCAGTTCATTGGATATATTCAAGAGGGAGTTAGGTATGGCCCTTACGGCTAAAGAGATCAAGGGGTATGGAGAGAAAGCAGGAAAGGAGTACTGAGGGAATGATCAGCCATGATCTTATTGAATGGTGGTGCAGGCTCGAAGGGCTGAATGGCCTACTCCTTCACCTATTTTCTATGTTTCTATGGAAAGGTACTTTTAGTTCGTTCCAGTTGGATCATTGCTATGCATTCGTGATGGACAGTCTGTGCTTCAGGTGCTGTGCTGGTCTGTTCTCTGATGGCTGGCCCAAGCGAAGGTGAGGTTTTGCTCTGCCTCTGAGCAAGGGGTCATCGATTGCTGAAGTGAAAAGGTCTTCCCATTTCCACTGGATCTTCCCCATCCACCTTCTTCCGAGTAGTGTTGGACCATCACCTGCAACAATCCACAGAGTTAACTTGTGCACCATGCCATTATGCCATACACTTACATCCGCACTACCAAGGACTGGGATCAGCTCCTTGGTGTAGGTGCGCAGTTTTTCCTGTACTGGTACCAGCTCGGGTCGTTTTTCATTCCATAGCCTCTCAAAGATATCCTGGCTCATCACTGACTGGCTCGCTCCCGTGTCCACTTCCATGAAGACTGGAACGCCATTTACCTCAACTTCCATCTTCACTTGAGGACAATCTGTGGTGCAGGTATACACTCCATACACTTATTCTTGGGGCTGAGCTGCCTCTCTGGCCAAATCATAGTACTCCCCGCTGGATTTAAAGTCATCTACCAACTCCTCTGCTAGACGGTGAGTCATATTTCTTTTACACATACGCTGGAGGTGGCCCTTTGTGTTACAGGCTTTGCATATGTACTCAGCAAACCGACACTGGTGAGCCCTATGGTTTCCTCCGCAACGCCAGCATGGTGCTACTCGATTAGCACCCCTCGGCGGACTCTGAGTTCTGGAACCCTGAGGTCTGTGCTCTCTGCCCTGGGCAGAGCCACGTTCTACAGTCTTGCCTGTGAAAGGCACCATTCTGTGTACAGAACTTGCCGGGGTTGAGTCCACAGGATGAATAATTTGCTTGGTGCTGCAGGTCGAGGTCATGAATGCCTGACTGATGCTGATGGCCTTCCGCAGGTTGACTGTGGTGCCGGCAGATAATAGCTTGTGAAGGAGGCCCTCGTGGCCATTTCCTATGATGAAGATGTCTCGCAATGCTTCGTTGAGGTGCGTGCCAAAATCTCCTGAGGTCGGCAGCATATTTTGCAATCGCCTGGCCCTCAGGTCTGCGGTGAGTGTAGAATCTGTGCCTGGACGTGAGGATGCTCTCTTTTGGTTTTAGTTGGTCGTGAATTAGTTCAGTCACTCATCGTATGTCTTATCCTTGGCCTTCGTGGGTGCCAGCAAATCCCTGACGAGGTGGTAGACCTCGGGCCCACAACTGGTCAGCAGTGTAGCCTTGCGCTTCTCCGCCGATGTGTCTGTCTCCCCTGCCAGGCTGTTTGCCATGAAATATAGCTCAAGCCTTTCCGTGAAGGCATCCCAATCATCACCCTCTGCAAAGTCTTTTAGTGTGCCAAAGGTAGCCAAGATCATGTGAAAGTCCTTATTCTCGTCGCCAGTTATTATGTCTGTAATGTACTTAGGAATGACTCCACGAGGCAATGTGTTGTACTCAAACTGTAGTGACCTTGGTCCTTTATTCCAAACTCCAGAGTGAGCACAAGCGTAGTGTGCTGCCTTTTATATCGGGCCCTGCCACCAGGACAGGAAACCCCTGGTCTCCACAAGTTGCACCCTCTAGTGGTGCCAGCATGTATATACAAGTGTAAACCTTATTGATAGTACATCAGGTAAACAAGTCTCCATCTTATGCAACCACACAGTGACTACAGAGAAAGTACATCCATAGTCTGCATATACAGCACATGCCTTTGTTACCTGGAGACTTGACTACTCCAATGCACTCCTGGCTGGCCTCTCACATTCTACATTACGTTAACTTGAGGTCATCCAAAACTCGGCAGCCCATGTCCTAACTCGCAACAAGTCCCGCTCACCCATCACCCCTGTGCTTTCTGACCTACATTGGTTCCCGGTTAAGCAATGCCTCGATTTAAAAATTCTCATATTTGTTTACAAATCCCTCCATGGCCCTCGCCCCTCCATATCTCTGTAATCTCCTTCAGCCTCACAAGCCCCCGAGATATCTGTGCTCCTCAAATTCTGCCCCTTGAGCATCCCTGATTATAACCGTTCAACCATTGGTGGCCGTGCCTTCAGCTGCCTGGGCCTTAAGCTCTGGAACCGAAACCCTCCCTAAACCTCTTCGCTTCTCTACCTCTCTTTCCTCCTTTAAGATGCTCCTTAAAACCTATCTCTTTGACCAAGCAACTTCTTCTTATATGGCTCTGTATCAAATTTATTTGTTTTGTCTTATAACGCTCCTGTGAAGCGCCTTGGGACGTTTTACTACGATAAAGACACTATATAAATACAAGTTGTTGTAGTATTGGAGGAGAACTTATCAGAGCTTATCTGTGTTTATGAATAAATTCCCAGCCCATAATTTAGAAGTTACTACACCCTATGCCTTAAGTAATTTCAAGAGGATGTAATGAGCAGCCTGTCCCCGTCAGTATTAAGCAGTCTGCAAGCTCTGTCTATCTCCGTAAGTGTTGCAAATGTTGCTGGAAAGTAATACAAACAACAGTGTTTATCTTATGCTCGTATCACTGTTCTATTTCCAAGTGTTTGTATACCTGGTCTCAATGAGCACTAAGCACAGCAAAAAAATGAAATCAAACCAGCGACATTATGCATGCAACATTTTAGCATCATTTGTGGTTCGCTAGTTTGCTTATTAATGACTCGAGCTGATTGTCAACTCTGAATAATGCATGCATACCAAACCTAGAAAACTAACAAATGTCCGCTGTCAGCTTCCAAAAACAATAAGCTGACGGGGTACATTTTCCGACTAGTCTTCTGTCGGGGTTGAATGGGGGAAACGGGAACTGGGAAAATCAGAGCTCGCCAATCTCTGTGAGTCCGTGCTCATAACGTGAATGATGAGCCCACACTCT
Source organism: Pristiophorus japonicus (assembly GCF_044704955.1). Taxonomy (NCBI): domain Eukaryota; kingdom Metazoa; phylum Chordata; class Chondrichthyes; family Pristiophoridae; genus Pristiophorus; species Pristiophorus japonicus. The sequence goes on along the minus strand of NC_091991.1, from coordinate 109,346,591 downwards.
CTCTGACAGGTTGTGTGCGAGCTTGCGCACTCTGTGCTGAGCTGGGTACTGGTGGGATGGGGACAGATTTTAACCCGACCTACCCAGTGGAAACCAGGCAGGAGGGCAGTTAAAACTTACCCTGCATTCCGTCCTATCCAATTTTAATGGATGTTTGTAGTACTCTTGTTACATTAAAGGCGCTATATAAATACAAGTTGTTGTTGTTTCTGGAAAAGCAGATAAGCCACCCACCCAAAGCCAACAGGGTCTTAATTCACATATGCTATGCTCAGGACCAGAGCTAGTACATGGGGGAGAAAGGAATCGACACATATGTTGACAGAAAGAATGAAACAAGAAAGAACTTGGATTTATACAGCACCTTTCATGACCTCAGGACATGTCAAAGCCATTTATAGCCAATGAAGTACTTTTTGAAGTGTAATCACAGTTGTAATTTAGGCAATGTGACAGCCAATTTGCTCACAGCAAGCTCCCACAAACAGCAATCAGTTAATGACCAGATCATCTGTTTTAGTGATGTTGATTGAGGGATAAATATTGGCCACGACACCAGGGATAACTCTCCTGCTCTTCTTCGAAATAGTGTCATGGGATCTTTTACATTTACCTTAGAGAACAGATGGGGCCTCGGTTTAACGTCTCATCCAAAGGACACTGCAGCACTCCCTCAGCACTGCACTGGAGCGTCAGCCTAGATATTGTGCTTAAGTCTCTGGTGTGGGACTTGAACCCACAACTGTCTGATGCAGAGGCAAGTGAGAGCCTACCCACTGAGCCACGGCTGACACTGCGGTGCAATGAAGTAAGGTGAGAGGACATAGGGTGAGATGTGAGAAGTAGGGTGGGAGGAGGCTCGTGTGGAGCATAAACACTGGCATAGACCTGTTGGGCCCAATGGCCTGTTTCTGTGCTGTAAATTCTAAGTAAGACAAATTGATGCACTGTGAAAGTGTTGCAGGAATTGCATCCATAGTGTGCCATGGGATGTAGATATCCAGCCTTGAGCTAAAAACCTGACCTATGGCAGTCCCCCGGTGGGGAAGCTTCAGCTGTTCACCTGTGCTCTGCAGTGCCTTTAATCTTATTTTAATTTTCTCTACATTCACTCTTCTTAGACACGTACTTTGTTTTCCTGCAGCTGAGGCACTACCGTTGTCCAATTCTTATTTGAAAATAAGGTTCAAGACAGGGGACCATCTGGTTTATCTCTGTGCCAGAGGGACTTCAAGACAGCCCACTGCCTGCAGAACAAATTCTGAAACCTAGAGAGAGAGAGATGGAGAGGGAGAAAGAAAGAGGGGAGGGGGGAGAGAGCAAGGAGCGAGCGAGAGAAAAAGGAAAGAGAGCGAGAGAGGGAGAGATGGAGAGAGAGAGGAGAGAAAGGAGAAAGAGTGGGAGGAGGGAGTGAGAAAGGAGAGAGGGGGATAGTGAAAGAAGAAAGAAAGGGAGAGAGAAGGCAGAGAGAAGAGAGAGGAGAGATAAAGAGAGAAGAGATGGAGGAGAGTGCTCAGGTGCTCTATGAAAAGAAAGTTGCCCAAATAATGATGTGTGGATTGTAAAGTCCTGTCCCCTCAGTACAGATTCACACGAGGCATGTAGTGAAGTCAAGGTCACTCTGGACCTGCACCTTTTATTTCACAGCTCTGGAATGCTGCACTTGCCCGAGACCTGTCCTTATATACCTGTTTCTTGCAAGTGCACCCCTGGTGGTAAGGTATGCTGGTGGTTACAGGTCATATCTTATTACAGTCATGTATAGCATGTTAGGATACAGTTATATATAATAATGTAAGATACACGACATGGATGTTGCCAAGGGTTATGCTTTACCAGACATTTACAAACTTAACTGAACTGCACCAATGTTGTAAAAAAGATGGAAAGCCCCTTGACATGCATTTGTTAAAAAGAATTGACTTTGAAATGTGAAAACAAATGATTTACAATTCCCTGGTTAGATTGAGACCATCCCAAACGCTGGGGCAATTTATCCTGGGATGCTGGATGGGGAAATGTCATTTCCGCAGGGCAGATAGTGTTTCTACCAATTAGAAAATGGAACCTTTAACTTGCCTTCAATAAACTTCCCCATTCCAGTCCAACAGTTGAAGGTCTCATGAATGGAGGTGGGGAATGACTCACAAACACTAGCCTGGGTCCCCGTGCAGCTAATAGCCACCTGAATAGCCAAGCTTTCATCAGCAGGTGAGCTGAGGTGGGGTGGGGGGAGAGACAGGTGGTGTTACAGAGGTCTTTGCGATGGAGAGGCTATGCGGTCGGAAACTCACCTCAGGGTCAAATGGAACACGAAGGTTGTGAACAGTCTGGCTCAATCTGAGGGGGACAGAACCTGAGGAGAGGGAACCATTTACTATGCCAGCTAGCCTGGGGAGCCAGAAGGGGAGTCGAGTAGCTGCTGTTTAATGGGGATGAGGTCAAGGGAGAAGGAGGTGGGGCTCATGGATGAGATGAACACAGAGAGGGCATATAGGAAAGAAACAAGAGAAAGATGCGGGCTAATGTGGGGGGTGGGTTTCCTGCAGAGAGCTTTGGCTTGGTGAATGAGGGATGGAGGGGGGAGCAGCAGAGGTGGTTGGCTCAAGGCCAGAGCTAGTTCTATAAGGCTTTAATCATTGGTGAAAGTCGGTTATAGATTCAAATGAAACTCGTTCAGACTTGGCAGCAGTGAAAGGTTGAAGAAGACATCTGTCTGATTGCACTCAACATTGTTGAGTTCCTGTGTGATCTAATAGTCTTGATCTTGGGGGCATATTTTCTCATTATTCTTCCTTGACTAATATATGATTGTAGCCACTTGTTCCACAGTATGTTACAGGGCATAAGTTTAGAATGTCTCTGATTCACCAAAGTGTTTGAGAACATTTGTGTTAGCTGGTGTTTTAGGTCTGAGTCAGGTCTGAACACACTGACTGCATGGTCTCGAAAATCCATAGAGATGGGGTGGGGGCGGGTGGGGAGGCGAGGAGTGTTGGTGATTCCAAACACAGGTCCTGAGATGCTCACACCTCTGACCCCAGCAAAGGTCACAGGGGTCAGGGTGAGATGCGCTAATTATCATCTGCATGGCGGGCACCCTCAGCACTATGGAAGCCTCTCGCATCTCCAACCCCCGCCCCCACCACAAACAGTACATCGGTGCTCCCAGCATCCTTCCCCTTTGGTAAGAAAGAAAGAGAGAATGTGCATTGTTACAGCTCCTTTTATGACCTCTGGATGTCCCAAAGGCCTTTACAGCCAATGAAGTACTTTTGAAGTACTGAGGGGGAAAGGTCGAACTAATGGGGCACATCGCGAGATCCTCTGCTCCAACAAAAGCTGAGTCAGCATCACAGACTTCAGCCGACAGTCTCATGCTGAATGAGCACGTGCAAACCCACTATAACCAATGCAAGGACCAGTGTTAATGACAGCCATTTGTTAATGAACCATCCCGAGCTCAGCTACTGGTAACCGTGGAGTGGGCCATCTAATCATCCAAGGATCGGATGAAAAATAAAGCTTTTTACAGGCATTGACATTATGTCATTATTTGGTAGCAGATTCTGAGAAAGCATAGAAGCTAAATTACGCATATAATATCTTATTGATTAGTTTCCTGAAGCCATTTGTCTCTCATGAAAATGAAAAGAGAAGGTTAATCAATAAACTTGAATAGCCACAAGGTGCATTTTAAAACCTCCAATTGGATGCTGAAATTTGGAATAGTGCAGAATCTGGTTTGCAGCAGTACAGAAATTACAAGGACGGGGAACTGATGGGTTTTTTTTTGGCGCTATGTGTGTGCTTTGTGATATTTGAGGAATTTGCTGCACTATCGGTGCCGTCTTTTGGCTGACATGTAAAAGCAAGGCCCTGTCTGTCTTCTGAGGTGGACATAAAAGATCACACGGCAAATATTGGAATTCTCTACACCAGAGGGCTGTGAGTGCTCAGTCATTAAATACATTAAACAACAACTTATATTTATATAGTGCCTTTAACCTAATGAAACGTCCCAAGGCGTTTCCTGTGAGCGTTATCAAACAAAAAACAAATAATTTGACACCGAGCCACATAAGGAGATGACCAAAAGGGCAGGTGACCAAAAGCTTGGTCGAAGAGGTCGGTTTTAAAGAGATGAGGAGAGGCGGAGAGATTTACGGTGGGAATTCGAGAGCTTAGGACCTTGGCAGCTGAAGGCACGACCGCCGATGGCGGAGCATTTAAAATCAGGGATATTCGAAAGGCCAAAATTTAAGACTGATATTGATAGATTTTTGGGCACTAAGTGAATCGATGGATATGGGAACGGGTGGGAAAGAGGAGTTGAGGTTGAAGATCAGTCATGATTTTATTAAATGGCGAAGCAGGCCCACTCCTGCTCCCAGTTCTTATGTTCTTATATTCTGAAAAAGAGCAGGGGAGTTCATCCCAGTGTCCTGGCTAATATTTATCCCTCACCCAATATCACTAAAAAAAATGAGCTGGTCATTATCTCATTGCTGTTTGTGGGAGCTTGCGGAACTGGCTGCCACATTTCCTACATTACGACAGTGACTATGTTTTGGAAGTACATTATTGGCTTTAAAGTGCTTTGGGACATCTGGAAATTGTGAAAGGCACTAAATAAATGCAGGATCTTGTTTTCTTTCTTTTGGTCTCCTCTGAAACTGGAAAGATTGTGGCTTTGCTAAGGAGGTCAGACATAGGTTACGACATTTTTTCATTACAATTATTAAAACATTTTTTTATGCTCTGCACTTTTTGTCAGTCAGTCTATGAACTTAAGGCTGTCAAAATGGCCCTGATTGATAGCGGGTCGGAAGTCCGCTCTGATCCCGCCTCCTTGTCAGTTTCTCAAGTGTCGGGTCTGCCTGCGGATCGCAGACCTGACACCAAGCGGTGGGCCAGCCAATTAAGATCGTTAAAAGTCACTTTAAAGGTAATTGAAATGAATTTTACCAGGTACTTACCATTTTACCAAGTTTTTAACGAGTTTGTCGTCCCTCGGGTTTCACGCCAGGTAAGTGTGTCGGGTTCTCAATGACTCCCCTTTGCTTTGACTAGTTGACAGTTGCACAAGTGGTATAAAAGCTACCATTTCACAGCTGCTCACTTTAGAATCTCAAAAGCTGAAACCTTCAGGATTTAAGAGAGACTTTTGAGCTGTATGCACTTTGGAAGTGTTTGCAGTGAACTCTCTATTCACTGTCACCTCCTTGGAGCAACCTCTCTCACTATTGACAGGGCGCTTCTGCCATCTCAACCTCACCTGCCATCTATTCCAGCAGCATCGGTGCCCTTGAAAAAATCTCACCTTGGTCCTCAGAATCCCATCACAATCAGCCCCAACACCAGGGCATCAGCACCCGATCATATTGCTGCCCGGGAGGCAAGGGATGTCCTCACCATGGCCAGATTTACTTCACTTGACACTGTACACCCTGGTTGCCACACGATGCGCCAGGTTGGCACCACCCCACACCAACACCATAAAGCATCCCTACAATGCCCAAGCCATTCCTTTCACAATCATCACCATTGTGCGGAATACCCTTATATCTGACCATTCACTGCAACTCACTAAGTCACTTCCAAAGATGCACACAAATCTGTCCAAGAACATAAAGTGTTGAAAATAAAGATTTCAATGTTTGACAACACATTAGCAGAAACTCTACATGAACATTGGTTAAAACACTCAAGTCCTACCCTTGTGTTGTTAGTTGGTATGATTGCACTAAGATGAGGATGAGTGTGAGGGGTGGTTAGTGAGATGGGGATGAGATAATGATAGACAGAGAGGGATGGGTGGAGGTGCAAGGTAAGTTGGTGTGAGTAAGGATGTGCAGGAGTAGGGTAGGGAAGGCAGAGTGATGGGGATGTGATGAGAGGCACAGCAGGATGAGGTTGAGTGTGGCTTTGCAATAACATTTCGTGATCTACTGAGATCATTGAAAGGTTTCGGCCACTGCAACTAGTTCCTCCTGACCACATCCCTGCTTGTGCCCTCCTGTGCAAGGTGCAACCAGGCTGTGTCGGTGTCCTTGGGAGGTCCCTTCCGCCCATGGGAAGTGAAGAGGACCTCCCTGCGTGCTCTGACTCCCTCCTTAAGCACATGGAGGGAGTCATGGGAGAGCCTGCGTGCCGCCCTGCCCCTCTGTGCAGCGATTGTCAGTGTTTGCAGCACCTCAGTGCTGTAGAACACTGACAGCACAACTGTGAAAAAAAAGTTTTCAGGGTCCCTTTAAGGAAACCACTGATGATGCGTCATCAAATGAAGTAATCAGACCTGTTTCTTGTTAATTGGCCGGGAACCTCTCAGTATGGGCTTAACAAGCCCAATCTAGGGAAGACTTGTGAGAGGGTGGGCTAGAGCCTGGAGTGCCTTCCCCACATGTAACTGATGCCCGCCGCACCGGACTCGCCACCATTGGCGAAATCATGGCCAAGATGTCAAAGATGTGGTTATTTTGAAGCCTTCGCATAGAATCATAGAATGATACGGCACAGAAGGAGGCCATTTGGCCCAGCATGCCTATGCCAGCTCTCTGAAAGAGCAATCCAATTAGTCCCACTCCCCCTGCTCTTTCCCCACAGCCCTGCAACATCTACCCCTTCAGATGTTTAATGAATTATCTTTTGAAAGTTACTATTGAATCTGCTTCCACCACCCTCTCAGGCAGCGCGTTCCCAGAGCATAACCAACTTGCTGCTTAAAAAAATGTCTCCACATCTCCCCTCTGGCATTTTGCCGAGTATATTGAATCTGTGTCCTCTGGTTACCCTCCCTCTTGCCAATAAAAACAGTTTCATCCCGAGTAACTCTCATACTTCTCCTGAAGTAATTCTTTAATGTTTGATGGATCTGCCGCATGTGTGGAAATCAGTCACAGAAGGAGAAAGAGGAAGAGCATTCTATCTACCAGATGGGACCAGCGACATTGATCAGAGATCAGCTGTCACATCCCTCAGCACCGTGGAAACAGCTTGAAGTGAGCTGGGAGCAGCATGACACACAAACTTCATCCTTAGCTCCTCAAACAAGAAGAGTGTGCTTTGTTATAATTAGGGATGGTTCTGAAACTCCGAGAGGAAGGATGTGAAATGGTTCTTTATCAATATCATTCTTGTACCAGCCACCCAAGGAATCCCACCTCTACTTATTGGAATATTTCATTTGTGCTATTAAAGCAAAACGCTCCTGAAAATGGTAATGGGTGGTTTAAGAAAAATTGTATGTTGCAGTGGACCAGGTGAGTAGTGGCCCCAGTCTAATACAGAACTGAAAGCTGCCATTTTGAGGGGCAAATTACATTATTGTCATGGATACTGTCATGGAGACTGTCATGGATAATCGTGGGATGTGGTCCATGGATTTGCGAGGCCATAATATCCTTCATCAGTTCGAGCTGATTCACCCACCACACTCATGACTCCATTCTCACGTTCCCCTCTGACTACGTTTAATGGACCCCTGACATTCACACCCTGGATAGAAGGCATCTGCTCCTTCAAGAGACAATCTGGCACAGCCCCATCCGTCACACCAAAGATATTCAAACTTTAACAAATATTCAAACTAAACATGCTCATCAGCTCCATTACAAAACTGTGATTGGGAATCAACAGAGGAAAATATAGGAGCAGAAAAGGGAATTAAAGTCAACAATCGCAGTCATTTCTGATTGATCTCAATCTCAACTTCTCACTATAATTGCTCTGTTCCCTCTTCCTCCACAAATGCATCTAGTTGCATTTTGAATCCATTTATATTATTATTTACCCTGATAATCGATGCCCAAGGGGTTGAACTCGCACTGCATGATATTAGTAATGATTATTAATACCCTTATATAAAATTCCATTTTAACAACCCGTTCAAAATAAGTGGGTCCATGCCTTCATTAAAATTGGGAACAAAGGAATTTCACATGCACGTTAACTATCTTCAGCTGTTTCATCAAGACCTTCATTCCGTCATAAGGTCAGAAGTGGGGCTATTTGCTGATGATTGCACAGTGTTCATTGCCATTCACAACTCCTCAGACAATGAAGCACTCCTTGCCTGCATGCAGCAAGACCTGGACACATCCAGGCTTAGGGTGATAAGTGGTCGGTAACATTCACCAGACAATAGCCATCTCCAACAAGAGAGAGCCTAATCATCTCCCCTTGCCATTCATAGAATCACAGAATGGTTACAGCACAGAAGGAGACCGTTCGGCCTGTCGAGCCCGTGCCGGCTCTCTGCAAGAGCCCTTCAGCTCCCACTCCCCCGCCCTTTCCCCTTAGCCGTTAATTTTTTTTTCCTTCAGGTACTTATCCAACTTCCTTTTGAAAGCCACGATTGAATCTGCCTCCACCACCCTCTCAGGCAGTGAATTCCAGATCCTAACCACTCGCTGTGTAAAGAAGTTTCTCTTCATGTTGTCTTTGGTTCTTCTGCCAATCACCTTAAACCTGTGTCCTCTGATTCTTGACCCTTCAGCCAATGGGAGCAGTTTCTTTCTATCTACTCCGTCCAGACCCCTCATGATTTTGAACACCTCGATGAAATTTCCTCTCAACCTTTTCTGCTCCAAAGAGAACAACCCCAGCTTCTCCAGTCTATCCACGTAACTGTTCAAAGAGAACAACCCCAGCTTCTCCAGTCTATCCATGTAACTGTTCAAAGAGAACAACCTCAGCTTCTCCAGTCTATCCATGTAACTGTTCAAAGAGAACAACCCCAGCTTCTCCAGTCTATCCACGTAACTGAAGTCCCTCATCCCTGGAACCATTCTCATAAATCTTTTCTGCTCCCTCTCTAAGGCCTTCACATCCTTCCTAAAGTGCTTTGCCCAGGATTGGACACAGTACTCCAGTTGAGGCCAGACCAGAGTCTTATAAAGGATCATCATAACTTCCTGGCTTTTGTACTCTATGCCTCTTTTTATGAAGCCCAAGATCCCGTATGCTTTTTTAACCATTTTCTCAACCTGCCCTACCACCTTCAATGATTTATGCACATATATCCCTAGGTCTCTGTTCCTGTACCCCCATTAAAATTGTACCCTTTAGTTCATAATGTCCTCTCCTTGTTCTTCCTACCAAAATGCATCACTTCACATTTTTCTGCATTAAATTTCATCTGCCACGTGTCCACCCATTCCACCAGCCTGTCTATGTCCTCTTAATGTCTATCACTATCCTCCTCATTGTTCACTAAACTTCTAAGTTTGGTGTCATCTGCAAATTTTTAAAATTGTGTCCTGTACACCCAAGTCTAAGTCATTAATATATATCAAGAAAAGCAGTGGTCCCAGTACCGACCCCTTGGGAACAACACTGTATACCTTCCTCCAGTTCGAGAAACAACCGTTCACCACTAGTCTCTGTTTCCTGTCACTGAGCCAATTCTGTATCCATGCTGCCACTGTACCTTTTATTCCATGGGCTTCAACTTTGCTGGCAAGCCTGTTATGTGACACTTTATCAAATGCCTTTTGGAAGTCCATGTACACTACATCAATTGTATTGTCCTCATCAAAAACCTCGATCAAGTTAGTTAAACATGATTTGCTTTTAACAAATCCATGTTGGCTTTCCTTAATTAATCCACCCCTATCCAAGTGACCATTAATTTTGTCCCGGATTATCATTTCCAAAAGCTTCCCCATTACCGAGGTTAAACTGATTGGCCTGTAGTTGCTGGGTTTATCCTTGCATCCTTCAATGGCATTACCATCACAGAATCCCCCACCATCAACATCCTATGGCCACTATTGACCAGAAACTCAACTGGACCAGCCACATAAATGCTGTGCCAGATTAGGTTAACATCAGGGCTATAGTGTAAAGACCTGAAAACAAAAAAAAATATTAAATATGTTCCGAAGCTTTGTTGCATTTTGCTGTTTTTCAACAAAAATGTTTGTTTTATAGACATGGGAACATAGGAAGATAATAATATAGGAACAGGAGCAGGCCATTCAGCCCTTTGAGCTGGTTCCACCATTCAATTAGATCATAGTTGATCTGTATCTTAACTCCATCTACCCACCTTGGTTCCATAGCCCTTGCCCAGCATTGTGCAGGCCAATTATGTGGATCAAAGTCAGAGATGTCAATGTCGTTATACTTTATGTTCCTATGCTTACCCCAGTGCTGCACTAAATGCTCGCAAGTATAACCATGGGTTAAAGAATGACATTTCGTCTCCTCAGCCTGAACTATCTCTCTATTAGTCAGAATCTCTGTAAGTCGGTGTGATACCATTTGACCAGAGAGTCTGATTGACATTTCAATGTCAATTAGTGCCAAATTATAGACAATATTGCTCTGTGCAATCACACACATTGTTAATTGGATTGGGATTTCCCAAATTTGTTTCATTTAGGACCCTTGATGAAGAGAAGGCACTTTTATCACATCGGTTTGGGTTGGATTGAATTCTAGGACCCAGCCATTTTATTTTAAAACATAAAGTCAATATTTACTTTCTGAAGATCACTGTTTAACAATCAAAGAATCTTCTTGCTCACGGTCTTTCTATTAACATACTGTGTGTGAAAGCATCTTGCTTTGGACTGTCAGATGTTTCTATGATGGAGTCCACAGCTGACACAGAGGTGCTGATACACAGATGTTTACAGCTTTGCCAGTTATCTTTGGATGACAGAGTTCAAATCCAATGCAGAAAGGTCACATGAGGTAATCACACAGTGGGGTGTTACTCTCCTTTTTTTTGCAGCACTGAACCATGAGAAATTAAAACGGCTTCTCACCTCTGTTTTGCATTGGATGATTTTATAAAAAATATTTTAGGTTAGGGTCAACGCCATTGGAAATTATGTTAATTTCTTGCATTGTTTAAATGCAAATTTGCAAAGCCTAATTCACTGGCTGGGTCATTTAAATGCTGATAATTCTGTAGTAGGTGGTAGGAATGATTGCGTTGGAGTCAGAGGAATTATGCGAAGGTGTCAGCTGTGGCTCAGTGGGTAGCACTATCGCTTTTCTGCGTCAGAGGTTGTGGGTTCAAGTCCCACTCCAAAGACATGAGCACAAAATGAGCTGATACTAAAGTGCCTGTAGTGAGGTGGCATCTTGCGGATGAGATGTTAAACCGAGGGCCCGCTCAAGTGAATGTGAAAGATCCCATGGCATGATTCCAAGAAGAGCAGGAGAGTTATCCCCAGTGTCTTAGCCAATATTTATCCCTCACTCAACAACACTAAAAACATTATCTGGTCATCATCCCATTGCTATTTGTGGGAGCTTGCTGTGCTGCTGCGTTTCCTACATTATAACAATGACTACACTTCAGAAATGCTTCATTTGAGATGTCCTGCAATCATGAAAGGTGCCATATAAATGATATGTCTGGCAGGCAAAACGTAGGAATAGCCTGGACCTTGAAACAGGCCCAGAAGAAGTTTCATGACTTCAGGCATACCACTGTTAGGGCCCAAAATTCGCCACCATTTAGTTCCATTGTTTTGGAGTTAACTTAATTTAGCAAGTTTCGCCAATGTTATAACACCATCCTTAACAGGTAACGGCTGATTTTTTTAGTTAATGTTTTTATGATGTCACTCGGGGTCAAACCCACCCATAACGCCATTTTTGGCCGTTTTTGCGAGTTTCGCCAATAAGGATTTTTTATAAAACGGTGCTGGGCACTGCTTTGTAAAACCTTACCTTACCCAATCGGAGTCAGATAGAAATCAGCGTTACAGATGCCATCTTGTTTATCGGAGCTGAGTTATAGGTTTTGGAGGGAAGGAACAAGACTTATATCATATCCAAACTAATTAAAAATGTTCGTTTGTGCAGAGGAAAAAGAGAAACTTTATTTATTGCAATAAATTGCGAGTTGAAGTTCCACCACCGAACCGCTGTTCACCGGGCTCGGGGCACACAGAGTCGGAGTGCCGGCTAGCAGGATCGCTCCCTCGGCCGGACACGAGTTCAGTGCTTGGCTTCCAAAGAAGCCCAGGGGGTGTGGTGGAAGCCAAGCTGGGGAGAGGGATGGCAGCGGGGGGCCTTTCGGCCAAGGATATGGGCAGCAACAGGGAGGGGGGGACATCTGGCCAGGGATAGGGGTGGCCATGGCAGGGGGCCTTTCAGCCAGGGATAGGGGTGGCTGCAGCAGGCCATTTGCGAGCCATTGGCTGGGACGGGAGTTTCAGCATCAAAACATTCCCAGGGCAGGTACATCACGGATACAAAAGCAAAATACAGGATGCTGAAATCTGGAATAAAATTAGAAAATGCTGGAAATCACAGCGGGTCGACACGGGAAAAATCAGCACGGGTTAGCTACAGAGTAAAGATGTACAATTACACATTACATTGGAAACCTAAATGCTTGGGCATGCGCAGAATGGGGCCTCACTCTTTCTCCGCCCACAGAAGCTAAGGTCTCTCTGCGCTGCGCCAAATTCAAAGAGACAAATGGCAAAACTTTGGACTTTTTTTTGGCGCAACTTTGGCTTTAAAAAATCGGCCGTTAATCTGAAATAGCGCCAAAAAAAGGCAATGTGGAATTTTGGGCCCTGTAAGTGGTGAAATAGCGGTAATCTAGTAGCAAGGGGTAGATATGGCGAAGAGAGCCATATATGGAGAGCAACTTTTATTTTTCTGTAATGGACAGAAGGAATGATCTTTTTGGAGTGATAGGGAGCCTTGGCTCAGTGGTCGCATTCTCGCCTCTGAATTAATGTGCAAATAAGTAGAAAAAAACCTGCAAAGCTGAGACCAGACACAAAATGCTGGAAATACTCAGCAGGTCAGGCAGCATCTGTGGAAAAGAAACAGATTCATGTTTTTGGTGGCCAGTCATTCTGGAGAATTGGATGAATGGGGTTTGGCCACCTGGGATCATCACCCCATCCAAAGTGCACATGGTCACCCATCCCAAGAACCCATGGGCATCCCACCCCAAGAGCACATAGTCAATACACCCCAAGAGCACATGGTCAATACACCCCAAGAGCACATGGTCACCCCACCCCAATAGCACATGGTCACCCCACCCCAATAGCACATGGTCACCCCACCTCAATAGCACATGGTCACCCCACCCCAATAGCACATGGTCACCCACCCCAATAGCACATGGTCACCTCACCCCAATAGCACATGGTCACCCCACCTCAATAGCACATGGTCAATACACCCCAATAGCACATGGTCACCCCACCCCAATAGCACATGGTCAACCCACCTCAATAGCACATGGTCACCCACCCCAATAGCACATGGTCACCCACCCCAAGTGGACATGGTCACCCACCCCAATAGCACGTGGTCACCCCACCTCAATAGCACATGGTCACCCACCCCAATAGCACATGGTCACCCACCCCAAGTGAACATGGTCACCCACCCCAATAGCACATGGTCACCCACCCCAATAGCACATGGTCACCCACCCCAATAGCACATGGTCACCCACCCCAAGTGAACACGGTCACCCACCCCAATAGCACGTGGTCACCCCACCTCAATAGCACATGGTCACCCACCCCAATAGCACATGGTCACCCACCCCAAGAACCCATGGTCACGTGACACAAGCCCGAACATTGCTTCAGTAATGGTTGGCAGAGTATGGAAGATCCATAGAAAAATAACCACTGTAATAATTGATAATACTCTCTGGTTTGGGGCATTCAGAATAATATGGGCGGAGTGTCTACCATTAACTACATTGTGCCCACAGGAATCAGTCCAACTGGAATATTTTAGTTGGTTATTTGGGGCTAAGTAATCGTTACCTGGGTAAATGGACCTACTGGACTATTGACTCACCAAGTAATCTTTACCTGGTTAAGTGGATGAACTGTGTACTGACTCACTCGGTAATGTTATCTCGTTAACTGGACCAACTCACTGTTGACTCACTCGGTAATCTTTTCAAATTGTTCAGCTATTTTGGTGGAGTCCCGGGATAACAAGAGTAAAGTCCCGCTGCTTGCTATAATGCAGCGATGGTGCGAGAGGAGCTGGAGCAGCAATGAGTGAAGAGACAATACAGACTGGTTGTTCGGGGAGTTGGGGCAGAGGCATTGCCTGCCCCTTGCCCTGTTCGCTCGCTGCTCTGATGTTGCGACAGGAGCGATGTGGAAGCTGATACAGGGGCGGAGCTTGAACTATCCGGACCTCACTCATTCCTCGGAGGCCGACTGACGCAAAGCCCTTCTCCACCAATAAATAGGCGCGGATTGAAGGCGGCAAGAGCATTGATCGGCTTTGGTGGGTCTGACTGCACTCGCCAGTTGCAAGCTCCTTCACTGTAACAGCCTGCGGGGTGTCTGTCCCCAGCGCCGCGATGTTGGTCTTGCTGGCCGCAGCCCTCCTTCTCCTGCCCGACACCAGCTCCCCGGCAGCGGGCCAGGAGGCTGGGCTCACTCGCTTGGTGTGCACCTCCATCCCGCTGGACGCTGACCCGACATGCCCGGTGCCAGCCATGCCCATCCAGGGGGGCACAGCCCAGGAGCAGGACCTCCGCGCCACCCTGGTGCAGCTGAGGGAGACCATCCTGCAGCAGAAGGAGGCCATGAGCAGCCAGAAGGAGGCCATCAAGGAGCTGACCAGCAAGCTGACCAGGTGCGAGGGCGTGGCGCTGGGCGAGAGCGCCCAACTGCAAGCCAAGTTCAAGGGTGGCCGGAGGAAGCAGCATGGGGGCAAGGATACCATGGGCGACCTCCCCCGAGCCCACAGCCAGGTGGTCGATCACCTGGGGAGGACCATCCAGGCGCTGAAAGATCGACTGGCCAGTCTGGAGGTAAGCTGCACACTCCAAGCCCCCGGGCAAAGAGCTGTGAGCTGGGTGACCACTGCCCGTGTGCCCACAGTCCGCTCCATTGCCCACTTCTGGGGCGGCCCTGATGTGTCCCCGCTTGGCTCCGAGCAGCGATCCTGATCATACTGGCAGTGTGGGGAAGGTGTGTGTCGGAGTTGTACATTGCACAGTCCCCGCCAGGCCGGGGCAGCTTTAGCAGCGGGGCAGCAATCATCCCCCACATTTAGGATTAGGACTCCGAATAATCCTTTCCCCAGCGGGCAGTAACATTTACCGACTCCCTCACCGGCAACTGTTGCACTCAACGCCGGAGACGCGTTCCCGGGACTGATCTCTCCCGGGTCCCGAACCGCCCGCATATTGGGGACTGACTGTGCCGGGTATTGAGGGACTGTCTGGGGTCCTGAACCGCCCGGGTAATGGGGACTGACTGTACCGGGTATTGGGGATTGTCCGGGGTCCTGAACCGCCCGGGTATTTGTGACTCCCTATCCCGGGTATTGCGGACTGTATTGGGAACTGACTGTGCCGGGTATTGGGGACTGTGCGGGGTATTGGGGACTGCCTGTCCCGGGTATTGGGGACGGTATTGGGGACTGCTTGTCCCGGGTATTGGGGACTGCCTGTCCCGGATATTGGGGACTGTATTGGGTACTGCCTGTCCTGGGTATTGGGGACTGCCTGCCCCGTGTATTGGGGACTGTACTGGGGACTGCCTGTCCCGGGTATTGGGGACGGACTGTGCTGGGTATTGGGGACTGTATTGGGGACTGCCTGTCCCGGGTATTGGGGACTGCCTATCCCGGGTATTGGGGACTGCATGACCCGGGTCGCGGACTGACCAACAGGACCAGACAGCAATGTCCGGATCTGTCCTTGGTGCTGAAAGCCCAGAGCTCCGCACTGAGGCCGGTGAGCTCCCAGTGCCGCTCTGCTCTGACAATGCCGTTGTCCCTGTCCAGCGGCCGCTCACATTGTGGGCTGTTGGGAGTACTGGGGGCTGCATTGGATCCTGCCCTTCGACCAGGATCAGCTTGAGCACGGATTAGGGCTCAGGTTCCAGGTATAATCTCGGTGATCGGATGTGACTCACGGCGCACAATGGTTTTATAATGAACGCACTTTGCCTTTACGAATAGGACGGCCACAAGAGAGGAAAACACAAATGGGAGCGTTCCTCTCTCAGTGAGAATCTATCAGCTGCACCAACTCCTTGGCTCATAACATCAGGCAAAACAACGTCTGCCTTGGGGGCTATCAGAGACACAGGTTTGCCAGTGACACAGATGGCAATGGATAGTAACAGCGTTATATTCTGACCAAACGCCTATCATCACCTCGTGTACATCGTTAAAGCTGAGCAAAACTCACTCACTCTAACCAGTTTCGCGTCCACCGCCCTTTCCGATAGTGCATTCTAGGCGTTAGTTTGTTTTGTATCTCTTGCACCGAAGTGAAGAACACGACCTATTTTCAACACCGCGGACGGTCCTGTCACGGTGTCATCAAAAAACACAGACCTCGCACTAGACCAGTAGTTTGAGATTAAGTCGTTATCCATGGTAGGACTACTCGTTGTGTTGCAAAACAGCTCCTGCCATTTAGTTGACTGCTGTAGTCACTATGATAATCAAATGGGTAGTGTTGGTTTGGAGAGGAAAGTCGTGTTGAAGTCCATTTTAATAATTTACACTGGTGAGTCAGTTATTTGAGTGTGTATCAATTGACGAGCACTCGGGGGAGGGGCTAGATTGTGTCTATTCAACGAGGAAATCAAATACTTCTGAAATGTTGAAATATGCGAATTGAATCAATGGTCTTTGGTTATGTTCGAATGCTGCTTATTTAAATCGGCTAAATAGACACAAAGTGTTCTACTCCATAAGGTGTTAATGTCGAACAACCGGAATAATTTAATATTAACACTTGATTTATTCTATCAATTACAATTATTTTAATCTTTTAGTTTTTATGGTTCTATCTTGGAAGGATTATTGATTCTGATTGTATTGACATATCGACATGTTGATGCCAAACTCGCCCAGACTAATGAGCGTGTCTGCATTACTCTTAATCCAGTGCCCTCACAATGCGACGCTCTGGAATACCTCCAAACAGTATCTCAATCAATCAATAGAAACAATATTCACACTTGGACAAAATGAGACACACATCGATTACAATTGAACTTCGTTATTTGGCCAAAGGTTCAGGTGGTGGCAATCCTGCTTGAAAAGGTCCCAAAGAGATATTAAAGCACATTTACAGTATAATGCAAGGTTTAGCTAAAGAGGTCACAACCTGTTTCATTTGTTGTGACATACATATTTCCCATCAAGTCAATCAATTTGTGTGATACTAGTACTAACGTAATTGACTCTTTGTGTAAGGATACCATTTGGCCCATGAGTTACATCTGTGCAATGTTTTGTGGGGAATCAGAAGTGGCTGATGTAATCAGGCCCAGTACTTAGACATTTGGTCTCCAAATCCATTAAATCAGCTTTATTTCATGGTTGGAAATAGAAGACCATTATTGAAGAATGCAGTGCGATTCTTAACCTATTATACTTATTCATTTTAATCAATAGACCATGTCCTAAATTGTATTTTAATCACAGAATGACAATTTAGACCATTATTTTATGCTGTATAAACCAATTAAACATGACATTATCAAGAAAGTTTCACATGTTGGGATGGAACCCTTTGCAATGACACCTTTCTGGCATAAGTCAAATGTCTTTCCATGATTTTCTAAACAGACGTGACTATTTTTTTGATTTAACTAAACTTTTCCAGCCTTAATTTCACACCAAATATGACATGTTATAGAAAACAGAATTTGCAGTGTTTCCTTTTTATATCGATGGTATATTATATAATATATGTGACATGTATAATGTTATTTATGGTTTATTATGTGTGTAATCTGTTCAATATTATTGTGTAGCAAATAATGCTATGTATCGTTATTTAACTTAATTTCTGAATGATTACACTTGTGAAATATTAGTGTGTAATGATGATGATTATTACTTTTACACAAAAATCTAAATCAAGTGGTAAATGATCAAGATTTATAATTTTAGTATTAAATACAATTATATATTACTTTGCAAAGTTTACATAATCTGAGCACCAAGTGCTCCCAAGCCTGATTTAGAATAGATTAATTTACTCTTCTCCAACACCGTACCTGGTCCACCCCATCCCCACCCCCACTCCAACACTGTACTTGGTCCAACCCACCCCCATTCCAACACTGTACTTGGTCCAACCCACCCCCACTCCAACATTGTACTTGGTTCACCCCAGCCCCACTCCAACACTGTACTTGGTCCACCCCACCCCCACCCCCACTCCAACACTGTACTTGGTCCACCCCACCCCCACCCCCACTCCAACACTGTACTTGGTCCACCCCCACCCCCACTCCAACACTGTACTTGGTCCACCCCACCCCCACCCCCATTCCAACACTGTACTTGGTCCACCCCACCCCCACCCCCACTCCAACACTGTACTTGGTCCACCCCCACCCCCACTCCAACACTGTACTTGGTCCACCCCACCCCCACCCCCACTCCAACACTGTACTTGGTCCACCCCAACCCCATCCTACCCCCACCCCAACACTGTCCCTGGTCCACACCTCCCCCCCCCCCAATCATGGCATTTATAAGTGTGATTTAGTACATTGGGGCAATTTTGTACCCTGGCCAATTTTGTGATTAACTAAACATTTCACGTAGAAATCTGAAAGCCAAAAGACAGAATAATTTCATTTCATCAGTCTGAGCAGTCTCTCAATGTTTTAATCTGACAGCGGAGATTATAACTTAACTGCTCACTTCCTTCATGTGTTGAAATTGCATTATTTGACATAAGCCAACCCAAGCTCTGCGTGTCCCGATCAAAATGTCTTTGCCCACTAATTTAATACAGGGGTTAATCTGTTTATTTTAAACTGATGGATGCTTCCATTCAAATATCGGACAAAATAGTTTGATTTGAACACTAAGTATTTGTGTTCTAATATCACACAATGCCCTATATTTGAAGCCCTATAGCAACCATGGAACTGACACGAAAATCAAACTATTTTGTCCGATGCAATAATGCAATTTCAACCCATGAAGGAAGTGAGCAGTTAAGTCATAATCTCTGTTGTCAGATTAAAACATTGAGAGACTGCTCAGATTGATGAAATGAAATTATTCAAATAGTTCTTGATGTGAAACTGTATTGCAAAAGCTGCTATCTGGCAATTAGCAATAACAGGGGAGTGGGGGGGGGGGGGGGGAATAACTGGAGCGAGTAATGGAACATGTGGACTCTACCAACAATATTCCAAGGAGACAAATCACTGGGGTGAAACACAGAATACCGTGTCTTGTGTATAGTGCCATCCTGTTCAATGGGGCGGCGTCTGCTAGTATTCTTTTTTCAACACATAACCAGACCGTTAATCCGACATGATCAGAGATTTTCAATCCTCTGTGGAGTGCCGCCTGCAAATATTGACAGATTCTGGGTATCCTAAATTACTTACCTAGAAAAAAAACAATGCTGTTGTAGAAAATGTTTTTTTAAAACTATTAGATTACAGCGATAGAAATAACCTATTGGTAAATCAATAGAGGAATCTGATGACTTCACAAGCCTCCCTTGGGATGATGGCTTCAGTTTGAAAATCTATGAACGAGATGGTAATGAAAGTACAAAACATCTCAATGTGTATTAGGTTAGTGAGTAACCCCAGGTTTCACAGCTTACCATGGTTCAGTTCCCTGATACTTATGGCCTGTGCTTTATTTTGCAACAGCAGCAGACACGTGCCAATCCTTCCAACCAGGCTATCCCCAGTGACCTCCGGGAGCAGCTTCAGAGAAAGCTCGGGGATTTGGAAAGTCAACTCCTAAACAAAGTCTCCGAACTTGAGGATGAGAAGTTTGTGCTTCTGAACGAGACAGCAGCACACCGTTACAAGACAGAGTCTGCCCTCAACGCCTTGCATGAAAGGGTTACTGAGTTAGAGAAAGGTATTGACTGAGCAAAACTGTTGGAATATTCAGCATGATTCAGCGACTTTTCGTTATTTTAGAATGATGCTTATTCAGATTAGCAAAACTGAAAAAAGTATTCTACCCAATAAGAATAACGTGGGAACCTCCCTCCAGGTTTGTTTTAATCTTCAACAACTGGTTATTGCTTTCAACTAAAATTAGAAATTCCATTATGCAAATTGTACTGTCTCTACAGCACACCACAGCGGGAGCAAACATCTGAAATCTGTCAGATTGATCCAAGTCTTAATTACCAATTTACTTTTATTCATTCATGGGATGTGGGCGACACTGGCAAGGCCGGCATTTATTGCCCATCCCTAATTGCCCCTTGAGAAGATGTTGGTGAGCTGCCTTCTTGAACCGCTGCAGTCCGTGTGGTGAAGGTACTCCCACAGGGCTGTTAGGGAGGGAGTTCCAGGATTTTGACCCAGCGATGATGAAGGAATGGCGATAGATTTCCGAGTCAGAAACTACCCTCTCAGGTGTACGGAAAGGATTCCATAGCACTATTTCGAAAAAGTGCAGGGGATTTCTCCTCGGTGTCCTGGGCCAATATTCATCCTTTAGCGAACATCACTAAAACAGATTACCTGCTCATTATCACATTGGTGCAACTTGGAGGGGAACATGGAGGTGATTGTGTTCCCATGCGTCTGCTGCCCTTGTCCTTCTAGGTGGTAGAGGTCGTGGGTTTGGGAGTACTGTCAAAGAAGCCTTGGCAAGTTGCTGCAGTGCATCTTGTAGCTGTTATTCACTGCAGTCACGGTGTGCTGCTGTTGTTCATGTTGTTTAATACATGATCAAGATAATCTTGTAATTCACACTAAAAGCATAAATGGAATAGTGCCAATCACATTATACTTGAAGAGAAGTGGTATTAGTGCTCTACATGGCAGCCTGGGCTCAGTGATAGCACTCTTGGAGGTTGTGGGTTCAAGTCCCATCCCAGAGACTTGAGCACATAACCTAGGCTCACATTCCTAGTGCAATACGAAGGGAGTGCTGCACTGTTGGAGGTGCTGTCTTTCAGATGAGACATTAAGCTGAGGCCCCATCTGCCCTCTGGTAAAATATCCCATGGCACTATTTCACAGAAGAGCAGCAGAATTCTCCCCGGTATCCCAGTCAATATTTATCCTTTAACCAACATCATTAAAACAAATTACCTGGTCATTATCACATTGGTGTTTGTGGGAGCTTGCTGTGAGCAAATTGGCTGCCACATTTCCTACATTGAAACAGTGACTACACCCCAAAAGTACTTCTTTGGCTGTAAAGGATGTCCTGA
This sequence comes from Pristiophorus japonicus, assembly GCF_044704955.1. Classification (NCBI taxonomy): domain Eukaryota; kingdom Metazoa; phylum Chordata; class Chondrichthyes; family Pristiophoridae; genus Pristiophorus; species Pristiophorus japonicus. Next base: position 109,325,431 of record NC_091991.1, on the reverse strand, counting down.
GTTTGAATTTATTGGCAACAATATGTCCCCTGCAAGCCCATAACTCTAATCGCCAAGCCTTACATTGCAGAGCAATTTCAATGGCTTAAATCCAATGAGTTAATTTCCCTCTGTTCTCTGTAACATTATAGAGACCTGATCCTGAAGTATATAATCAGCAAGTGAGACTACTTATTACAAAATGATGATCCTTTGAATGAAGGCATCGATTGTCGCTCATGATCAAATGTCATTTACGACTGCAAATATCTTGTAAATAATTGTGCAGTAATACTGTTTTGAACTTACGGAATCTGTACAAAATAACCACTTCATTAGTATCTAAGAAATAACTATTGTTCAATGATCGTTTTTTTTGTCTCCAATAGAGAGCAATGGCTTTAAGTCACCTGATGATTTCAAGGTGTCGCTGCCTTTGCGGACCAATTACCTGTACGCCAGGATAAAGAAGAGCCTCCCTGAGCTTTACGCCTTCACTGTGTGTATGTGGATTCGGTCCACGGCATTGTCCAGTGTTGGAACACCCTTCTCTTATGCTGTGTCTGGACAAGCAAATGAAATTGTGCTGATCGAATGGGGAAACAATCCAATAGAATTACTTATTAATGACAAGGTGCGTATCGCTTATCAATGACACAGCAATTGCTGATCATATCAATTGCACATTTACCATGTATCAAATGTATTTGAGTGGTATATTAATGTTTTTAGTAAACCATTTCATTGCCAACTTAAAAGTTGGGTCATTTTAAAAATGAACTTTTTCATTTGTCAGCTTATGGAATAGAGTGTTGCCATAGTGTCAGCTGTGGCTCAGTGGGTAGCACACTTGCTTCTGAGTCAGAAGGCTGTGGGTTCAAGTCCCTCTCCAGGGACTTGGTAACAAAAGTCCAGGTTGACACTCCCAGCACCATGCTGAGGGAGTGCTACTGACTTAGCCACTGACTCAATCTCTCTCCCTGGTCACTATCTGAGGCTGAACCAGACTGTTTGCAACCGTGGCATCCTATTTGATCCTGAGGTGAGCTTCCAACCCCATATCTGCCCCATCATGAAGACTGCCTATTTCCACTTGTGTAACATTGCCTGTCTCTGCCCTGCCTCAACTCAGCTGCTGCTGAAGCTCTTGTCCATGCCTTTGTTACCTCTAGACTAGACTACTCGAATGCTCTCCTGGCTGGCCTCCCACCTTGCACCCTCTAATCTTGAACACGTCCAAAACTCTGCTGCCCATGTCCTAACTCGCACCAAGTCCCGTTGACCCATTACCCCTGCGCTCGCTGACCTACATTGGCTCCTGGTTCGGCAACACCTTGAATTTAAAATTCACATTTTTGTTTGCAAATTCCTCCATGGCCTCACCCCTCCCTATCTTTATAACCTACTCCAGCCCCACACCCCTCCAAGATCTCTGTGCTCCTTCAATTCTGCCCTCTTGAGCATCCCCGATTTTAATCACTCCACCATTGGCGGCCGTGCCTTCAGCTGCCTAGGCCCAAAGCTTTGGAATTCGCTCCCTAAACCTCTCCATCTCTCTACCTCTCTCTCTACTCCTTTAAGACTCCCCTTGAAACCTACCTCTTTGACTAAGCTTTTGGTGGTCTGCCCTCAATATCTCCTTATGTGGCTCGGTGTCACATTTTGTTTGATAATCACTCCTGCAAAGCACCTTCGGACGTTTTACTACTTTAAAGGTCATATACAAATGGAAATTGTCGTTGATGTGTGAACCAAGGCCATGAGTGCCATAGGCTACTTGACAATGGTCGGTGGGGGGGTCACTGCATTGTAGCTCAGCTAATCCTGCCCTCACTTGAAACACACACATAGATCCACTTCCCAGCAGGGGTCATGGGATAGTAATCAGAAAGTTAGCCTCGCCGGGGGGGGGGGGGGGGGGGGGGGCGGGGAAACCCCAGTTGTTTGCACACTTAGGCCATCGTTAAAATGGCAGTCGGCTCCGGATGACATCATCAGGACCCAAGCTGCTCATTTAAAGAAGGACGCCGCTGGCTTGTGGTGGGTATCCTTGCTGCCTGCAATTTAAAATGTCTGTTGGTGGGATTGGGTCATGAGGTCTCCCACCTCCAATTTAACTGACCCCTTCCCTGCCTGCCACCCCCACCCCCCACACTCAGTTTCAGCCAGGTGAGGGGAGTTTAAGATTCCACACACGGTGAACCAGAGAAAATATCCCCCTCCCATGATTTACGATATTCCCTGAATCCCTAGCTGAGTGACTGCTACCTGGCAACCACTCCCAGGTGCCCATTATTCTCTCTCTGAGTAAGTTCCAATTTGAAAATGCAGAATTTCTGCGACTTTTTAAAAATTGAGCTTCTTTTAGGCAAAACAACACCAACTATTGCGGCTCAACATGAAAAACAAGCCATTGTGTGAATCATCGATCTTATCCAAGGTATTTCGCCCACAGGTTGCCCAGCTGCCCATGAATATTAATGATGGCAAGTGGCATCATATTTGCATAACATGGACTACCAGGGATGGCATGTGGGAGGCTTATCAAAATGGTCACTTGCGTGGTAGCGGAGAGAATCTGGCACCATGGCATCCAATCAAAGCAGGCGGTGCCCTGATCCTGGGACAGGAGCAGGTGAGTGTCATTCTACATCCAAATAACAGCAACCACATTCCGTCATACATATTGAAAGGGAGAGATGGGTCAACAGGAACACATAAATGTTCTACATCATCATGCAAAAGGTTATTTAATAAAGCTTTTAAGGAGAAAGTAGATTTCGTTCAAGCAGTAATATTTTGGGATACATGACGTAATTTGAGTAATTTGAGTAATTTGAGACATGACGTGTGGTGAGTGTAGCGAGCTCGAAGGGAACAGGGGACTTGGACTTCCACTCTCCCGTCCTGTGACAATTGGAACTGGTGCTCTCCACTCTCTCCTCCTCCTCTTCTCTGCATGATGTGGGGGGAGTGAAAGGGAATGTAGTTGTGGTAGGCGATAGTATAGTCCGAGGGATAGATACTGTTTTCTGCAGTTGCGACCAGGAGTTCCAAAGGCTGTGCTCCCTGCCTGGTGCCAGGATTGAAGATGTCTGCTCGCGACTGGAGAAGAACTTGGAATGGGAAGAGACGGATCCAGTTTTCCAGGTCCACGTAGGAACCAACGACATAAGTAGAACTAGGAATGAGGTTCTGCTGAGAGAGTTTGAGGAGAATCTTGAAGGTAATAATCTCTGGATTGTTACCTGAGCCACGCACCAATCGGCACAGGGATAAGCAGATTAGAAGGTTAAATGCGCGGCTCAAAGAGTGGTGCGGGAGGGAGGGGTTTTGCTTCATGGGGCACTGGCACCAGTACTGGGGAAAGAGGGAGCTGTTCCCATGGGATGGGCTCCACTTAAACTGGGCTGGAACCAGTGTCCTGGCGAATTGAGTAACTAGGGCAGTAGACAGGGCTTTAAACTAATGAAGGATGGTGGTGGCAGTGGGGGGAGGAGGATTCAGGAATGAGTAACTTTAAAAGCAGCAAGAGAAATGTCAAGGCTCTAGAGCAGAGCAGAGTTTTGGGTAAATATAAACAGAGTGGGTCAGGAAGGGACAGAGAGTAACAATAGGACATCAATGACTAAGGTAACTCAAGGAAAAATTGGAAAAAAGTCAAAGCTAAAGGCACTATATCTGAATGCATGAAGCATTCGAAACAAAATAGATGAATTAATAGCACAGAAAGAAATTAATAGATTTGATCTAATAGACATTACAGAGACATGGTTGCAAAGTGATCAAGGTTGGGAACTAAATATTCCAGGATACTTAACTTTTAGAAGAGATGGGCAAATTGGAAAAGGAGGAGGGGTAGCCCTGATAATAAAGGATGGGATAAAGACAGTAGAGAGAAAGGATCTTGGCTCAAGAAGCTCAACCCAGTTTGGGTGGAGTTAAGAAACACCAAGGGGCAGAAAACATTGGTGGGAGGCCCCCAAACAGTAGTTGTAATGTAGGACAGAGTATAAATCAGGAAATTAGAGGTGCATGTAACAAGGGTAATACGGTATTCATGGAGGACTTTAATCTGCATATAGACTTGGAAAATCAAATATGCAGTAATAGTGTGGAGGACGAATTCATGGAATGTATACAAGAGAGTTTTCTAGATCATTATGTTGAGGAACTAACAAGGGAGCAGGCTATCATAGATCCAGTATTGTGCAATGAGAAAGGGTTAATTAATAACCTTGGTAAAGGGGCCCTTAGGGAAAAGTGGCCATAGCATGATAGAATATTATATTAAGTTTGAAAGTGTTTAAGTTAAATCCAAAATTAGCGTCTTAAATCTAAACAAAGCAAACTACGTAGGTATGAGGGGAGAGTTGGCTAAGGTAGATTGGGAAACTACATTAAAAGGTATGACGGTAGACAAGCAATGGCTAGCATTTAAAGAATTAATACATAATTTACAACACACATATATATTCTTTTAAGGCACAAAAACTCCACAGGAAAAGTGGTCCAACTGATGCTAACCAGAGAAGTTAAAGATAGAATTAGATCAAAGGAAGGGGCTTTTAATGGTGCCAAAAAGAACATTAAGCCTGAGGATTTTAGAATTCAGCAAAGGAGGACCAAGAAATTGATAAACAAAGAGAAAATAGAATGAGAGTAAACTAGCGAGAGACATACAGTCTGTTTTTATGTAAAAAGGAAAAGATTTGCGAAAGTAAATGTGGGTCCCTTACAGGCCGAGATAGGAGAAATTATAATGGGGAATAAGGAAATGGCAGAGACATTCAACAGATACTTTGTGTCTGGCCTCAGGGAAGAAGACGCAAGAAACCCCCTAGAAATAATGGAGAACCAAGGGTTTAGCGAGAATAAGGAACAAAGAAATTGGTATTAGTAAAAAAAATAGTACTGGAGAAATTAATGGGGCTGAAAGCCGATAAATCTCCTGGACCTGAGGTCTACATGCTAGGGTTTTGAAAGAGGTGGCTATAGAGATAGTGGATGCATTGGTTGTCATCTTCCAAAATTCCATTGATTCTAGAACGGTTCCTGCAGATTGGAAGGTAGCTAATGTAACATTGCTATTTAAAAAAGGAGGGAGAGCGAAAATGGGGAACTACAGATCAGTTAGCCTGACATCAGTAGTCGGGAAAATGCTAGAATCTTTTATGGTGTTCAGAGGGACCTGGATGTACTTGTACACGGATCATTGAAAGTTAACATGCAGGTACAGCAAGCAATTAAGAAAACAAATGGTATGTTGGCCCTTATTACAAGAGGATTTGAGTATAAGAGTAAAGATGATTTACTGCAATTATATAGGGCCCTGGTGAGACCACACTTGGAGTATTGTGTACAATTTTGGTCTCCTTACCTAAGGAAGGATATAGTTGCCCAGAGGGAGTGCAACAAAGGTTCACCATACTAATTCCTGGGATGGGGGTATTGTCCTATGAGGAGAGGTTGAGCAGACTAGGCCTATATTCTCTAGAGTTTAGAAGAATGAGGTAATCTCATTGAACCATACAAAATTCTTACAGGGCTTGATAGGGTAGATGCAGGGAGGATGTTTCCCCCGGGCTGAAGAATCTAGAACCAAGGGTCACAATCTCAGAATAAGGGGTCGGCCATTTAGGACTGAGATGAGGAGAAATTTCTTCACTCATAGAGTGGTGCATCTTTGGAATTCTCTGCCCCAGAGGGCTGTGGATGTTCAGTCGTTGAGTATATTCAAGACAGCGATTGATAGATTTTTGAATATTAAGGGAGAAAGGAATAGGCCGAGTAATTACAGGCCTGTCAGCCTAACCTCAGTGGTGGGAAAATTATTGGAAAAAATCCTGAAAGACAGGCTAAATCTACATTTGGAAAGGCAAGGATTAATTAGGGACAGTCAGCATGGATTAAGGGAAGATCATGGTTGACCAAACTGATTGAATTTTTCGAGGAGGTAACCAGCAGGGTCGATGAGGGTAGTGCGTATGATGTAGTGTATATTGACTTTAGCAAAGCTTTTGATAAGGTCCCACATGTAGCCTGGTTATGAAAGTAAAAGCCCATGGGATCCAGGACAAAGTGACAAGTTGGATTCAAAATTGGCTTAGAGATAGGAAGCAAAGGGTAATGGTTGATGGATGTTTTTGTGACTGGCAGGATGTTTCCGGTGGGGTTCCGCAGGGCTCAGTACTGGGACCCTGCTTTTTGTGGTATACATCAATGATCTAGATTTGAATATAGTGGGTATGATTAAGAAGTTTGCAGATGACACTAAAATTGGCTGTGTGGTTGATAATGAAGAGGAAAGTCATGAGCTGCAGGAGGATATCAATCTACTGGTCAGGTGGCCAGAGCAGTGGCAAATGGAATTTAATTTGAAGAAGTGTGAGGTGATGCACTTGGGGAGGACTAATAAGGAAAGGGTATACACATTAAACGGTAGGCCACTTAAAAGTGTAGATGAACAAAAGGACCCTGGAGAGCTTGTCCACAGATCCCTGAAAGTAGCAGGCCAGGTGGATAAGGTGGTTAAGAAGGTATACGGAATGTTTGCCTTTATTGGCTGAGGCATAGAATGCAAGAGCAGGAAGGGTTATGATTAAATTGTATAATACTCTGGTTAGGCCACAGCTGGAGTACTGTGTGCAGTTCTGGTCACCGTATTATAGGAAGGGCATGATTGCACTAGAGAGGGTGAAGAGCAGAATTACGAGGATGCTGCCTAGAATGGAGAATCTTAGCCATGAGGACAAATTGGATAGGTTGCGTTTGTTCTCATTGGAACAGAGGATGCTGAGAGGAGACCTCCATTGAGGTATATAAAATTTTGAGGAGCCTGGATATAGTGGCTAGCAAGGGCCTATTTCCCTTGGTGGAGGGGTCAATTATGAGGGGGAATAGTTTAAGGTGGTTGGTGGAAGGTTTAGAGGGGATTTGAGGGAAGGCTTCTTCACGCAGAGGGTTGTGGGGGTCTGGAACTCACTGCCTGGAAGGGTGGTAGAGGCAGAAACCCTCACCACATTTAAAAAATACTTGGATGGGCACTTGAAGTGCAGTAACCTGCAGGGTTACAGACCTAGAGCTGGTAAGTGGGAATCGAATATGGCTGGACTAGTTTCGATCACCTGGATGGGTGGAGAATAATTTTCCCAGAATTTTTTTCCCCAATTTGTCTGGGTTTTTAATCTCTTTTTTTTGCCTCTCCCAGAAGATCACATGGCTCCGGGTGTGGTGGAATGTAGAATGTTGCGGTGCAGGGGGTGTCACAGTTGTGTGGAGCGGACTGGTTGGGCCGGGTGCTCTTTATCTCTCCGCCATTGTTCATTGTTCCTAGGTTTATATGTAACCTTTAGGGCTGCTGACCAAGGGCCATGTGGCTCTTTGTCGGCCGGCGCGGATACAATGGGCCGAAATGGCCTCCTTCTGCGCTCTAAGTTTCTATACGGGGACAGTGCAGGAAAGTGGAGTTGAGGTAGAAGATCAGCCATGATCTTATTGAATGGTGGAGCAGGCTCGAGGGGCCGAATAGCCTACTCCTGCTACTAATTCTTATGTTCTTTTGTTTATTTTCAACAAGTGTTTGTTTTTGCCCAGTGGGAATGCTAACAATGGTCTCTGATTGTCAGAGAGCAGCTGGGTTTTCTGGGGCAGGAGGAGCAGTGGGACAGAGAAGTCTAATGAATGTTGGGTTGATGCAGTTAGAGTGAGGACAGCTCATTCTCAGACCGGAACATGCAACAATTTAGGTGGGAGAGCAATGGTGCATGGCCTATTACCCCACTACAGTGGGGCACCTTTCAACAGCTTGTGTCGGCCAATTTCTTGCATTTACTGCTAGTGTACCCAATCTGGAGCTATATTCACCAGAAGTATCTCCTTTGATTCTCCAAACAAAGGAGCCTTGAAAGGAATTCTGACTAAACTCTAAGAATGATCAAAGGATTGATCTGGGGAATGCTTCAAGGCTGCAGATGGATTTCAAAGTTATGTACAACAGTTCCTGCCTAGCGAGTGTAGGAAGATCCTGCCTGAGAAACCTCCGTGACTTCTTTTGAAGATGTTACAGATAGGACAAAGTTTATTTCGACTTTTGCAAAAGTTCCACATGAAAGACTTCAAATGAATCCAGGACAGAACACGGGACTGGATAGAAAGTGAGTTAAAATAGGAAACTGGGTTTTCATCACAGTTACAATGGGGGTGGAGATAGTGTTGAACATAGTCCTATCGAGGTCAATACTTGAATTCCAGTTGTTTCTAATTTACATGAATGGGTTGGGTATTGAAGCTGAACATGGACCTGTCCAATTTACTGATTAAAAAGGAGGCAGGGGATGCAGCAAAGGAGTTACATTGGCGATGTAACTGACCAAATAATTGGTAACTGCAACTTAACACTTGCATATAAAGTATTGGACATTGGTCAAAAATTGTGCATCCTTCATGTACATGTTACAACAATTTGTATTTACAACAACTTGTATTTATATAGCACCTTTAACGTAGTAAAACATCCCAAGGCACTTCGCAGGAGAGTTCTAAAACAAAATTTGACACTAAGCCACATAATGAGATATTAGGGCAGATAACCAAAAGCTTGGTCAGAGGTAGGTTTCAAGGAGTGTCTTAAAGGAGGAAAGAGAGGCAGAGACATTTATGGAGGGAATTCCAGAGCTTAGGGCTTTGGCAGCTGAAGGAACCAATGGTTGAGTGATGAAAATCGGGGCTAAAGAGACCAAAATTAGAGAAATGCAGATTGCTTGGAGGGTTTTGGGGCTGGAGGAAAGGGAGGGGCGAGGCCATCGAGGGATTTGAAAACCAGGATGAGAATTTAAAAATCAAGCAGTTCCTTAACCGGGGGCCAATGTAGGTCAGCAAGCACCGGGGTGATGGATGAATGGAACTTGGTGCGAGTTAGGACACGGGCAGCAGGGTTTTGGATGACCTCCAGTTTATGGAGGGTAGAATGCTCCATAACACTGAAGAAGCTGAGCATCTAGAGTTTTGAAAGAAGATGGTTAATGGTAGGTTTTGTCAACATACGGAAAATATTGGATGGGATTTTAAGGTATGTCCAGAATATTATTTCAAACTAAGCCATGAAAATAGGACTATAAGGAATAAAATATACATAAGAACATAAGAAATAGGAGTAGGTCATACGGCTCCTCGAGCCTGCTCCGCCATTCAATAAGATCATGGCTGATCCGATCATGGACTCAGGTCCACTTTCCTGCACACTCCCCATAACCCCTTATTTCCTTATCGGTAAAGAAACTGTTTATCTCTGTCTTAAATTTATTCAATGACCCAGCTTCCACAGCTCTCTGAGGCAGTGAATTCCACAGATTTACAACCCTCAGAGAAGAAGTTCCTCCTCATCTCAGTTTTAAATGGGCAATGTGTGGAGGTGCGTCGCTGAGTTGGGAGCAGCGTCGAGGAGGTGCATGGAGAGGCGTGAGTTCCGGGGTCGGTGAGAGGTGCGTGGAGAGGCGTGAGTTCCGGGGTCGGCGAGAGGTGCATGGAGAGGCGTGAGTTCCGGGGTCGGTGAGAGGTGCATGGAGAGGCGTGAGTTCCGGGGTCAGTGAGAGGTGCGTGGAGAGGGGTGAGTTCCGGGGTCAGCGAGAGGTGCATGGAGAGGCGTGAGTTCCGGGGTCGGTGAGAGGTGCGTGGAGAGGTGTGAGTTCCGGGGCCGGTGAGAGGTGCGTGGAGAGGCGTGAGTTCCGGGGTCGGTGAGAGGTGCATGGAGAGGTGTGAGTTCCGGGGCCGGTGAGAGGTGCATGGAGAGGTGTGAGTTCCGGGGCCGGTGAGAGGTGCATGGAGAGGTGTGAGTTCCGGGGTCAGTGAGAGGTGCGTGGAGAGGCGTGAGTTCCGGGGTCGGTGAGAGGTGCATGGAGAGGTGTGAGTTCCGGGGCCGGTGAGAGGTGCATGGAGAGGTGTGAGTTCCGGGGCCGGTGAGAGGTGCATGGAGAGGTGTGAGTTCCGGGGTCAGTGAGAGGTGCATGGAGAGGCGTGAGTTCCGGGGTCGGTGAGAGGTGCATGGAGAGGTGTGAGTTCCGGGGCCGGTGAGAGGTGCATGGAGAGGTGTGAGTTCCGGGGCCGGTGAGAGGTGCATGGAGAGGTGTGAGTTCCGGGGTCGGCGAGAGGTGCATGGAGAGGTGTGAGTTCCGGGGTCGGCGAGAGGTGCATGGAGAGGCGTGAGTTCCGGGGTCAGTGAGAGGTGCATGGAGAGGTGTGAGTTCCGGGGTCGGTGAGAGGCGAGCTGGTGCAGCTACAGGGAGAAGGCAAAAAAGAAGTAGAAAGAAACAGAAAGGTGATGTCACAGCTAAAGGGGTAAGTGATTTACTGGTGATTGGTGAGTAGTTTTTCTTTTTTCTCTTCTATATCAGTGAGTAAACTTTAGCATTGTTGTTGCCAATTTAAGTGCATCTAAGAGTTAAGTCATGGCAGGAGAGCTCGGTCACGTAATATGCTCCTCCTGTACCATGTGGGAACTCAGGGACACTAACGGTGTCCCTGACGACTACGTGTGCGGGAAGTGTATCCACCTCCAGCTCCTGACGGACCGTGTTGCGGAATTGGAGCTGAGGGTGGATTCACTCTGGAGCATCCACGATGCTGAGAATGACGTGAGTAGCACGTGTAACGAGTTGGTCTTACTGCAGTTGAAGGGTCCACAGCCAGCTAGGGAATGGAAGACCAGCAGGAAGAGCAGTGCAAGGAAGGTAGTGCAGGGGTCCCCTGCGGTCATCCCCCTGCAAAACAGATACACTGCTTTGAGTACTGTTGAGGGGGATGACTCATCAGGGGAGGGCAGCAGCAGCCAAGTTCATGGCACCGTGGCTGGCTCTGCTGCACAGGAGGGCAGGAAAAAGAGTGGGAGAGCGATAGTGATAGGGGATTCGATTGTAAGGGGAATAGATAGGCATTTCTGCGGCCGCAACCGAGACTCCAGGATGGTATGTTGCCTCCCTGGTGCAAGGGTCAAGGATGTCTCGGAGCGGGTGCAGGACATTCTGAAAAGGGAGGGTGAACAGCCAGTTGTCGTGGTGCACATTGGTACCAACGATATAGGTAAAAAAAGGGATGAGGTCCTACGAGACGAATTTAAGGAGCTAGGAGCTAAATTAAAACGTAGGACCTCAAAAATAGTAATCTCAGGATTGCTACCAGTGGCACGTGCTAGTCAGAGTAAGAATCGCAGGATAGCTCAGATGAATACGTGGCTTGAGCAGTGGTGCAGCAGGGAGGGATTCAAATTCCTGGGGCATTGGAACTGGTTCTGGGGGAGGTGGGACCAGTACAAACCGGACGGTCTGCACCTAGGCAGGACTGGAACCAATGTCCTCGGGGGAATGTTTGCGAGTGCTGTTGGGGAGGAGTTAAACTAATGTGGCAGGGAGATGGGAACCATTGCAGGGAGACAGAGGGAAACAAATTGGAGACAAAAGCAAAAGACAAAAAGGAGATGAGTAAAAGTGGAGGGCAGAGAAACCAAAGGCAAAAAACAAAAAGGAATGTAAAGGGGCTGCAGGAGGGGTCAAAACTAAAAATAATGGTTCAAAAACGAGTATTAAAACACTCTACCTAAACGCATGCAGCATTCGAAATAAAGTAAATGAGTTGACGGCACAAATCATTACAAATGGGTATGATTTGGTGGCCATTACAGAAACGTGGTTGCAGGGTGGCCAAGGCTGGGAATTAAACATACAGGGGTATCTGATGATTCGGAAAGATAGACAAGAAGGGAAAGGAGGTGGGGTAGCTCTGTTAATAAAGGATGATATCAGGGCAATTGTGAGACGATATTGGCTCTAATGGACAAAATGTTGAATAATTGTGGGTGGAGATTAGAGATAGTAAGGGGAAAAAGTCACTGGTGGGCGTAGTTTATAGGCCCCCAAATAATAACTTCACGGTGGGGCAGGCAATAATCAAGGGAATAATGGAGGCATGTGAAAAAGGAACGGCAGTAATCATGGGGGATTTTAACCTTCATATCGATTGGTCAAATCAAATCGCACGGGGTAGCCTGGAGGAGGAATTCATAGAATGCATACGGGATTGTTTCTTAGAACAGTATGTTACAGAACCTACAAGGGAGCAAGCTGTCTTAGATCTGGTCCTGTGTAATGAGACAGGAATAATAAACGATCTCCTAGTAAAAGATCCTCTCGGAATGAGTGATCACAGTATGGTTGAATTTGTAATATAGATTGAGGGTGAGGAAGTAGTGTCTCAAACGAGCATACTATGCTTAAACAAAGGGGACTACAGTGGGATGAGGGCAGAGTTGGCTAAAGTAGACTAGAAACACAGACTAAACGGTGGCACAATTGAGGAACAGTGGAGGACTTTTAAGGAGCTCTTTCATAGTGCTCAACAAAAATATATTCCAACGAAAAAGAAGGGCGGTAAGAGAAGGGATAACCAGCCGTGATAACCAAGGAAATTAAGGAGAGTATCAAATTAAAAACCAATGCGTATAAGGTGGTCAAGGTTAGTGGGAAAATAGAAGATTGGGAAAATTTTAAACGACAGCAAAGAATGACTAAGAAAGCAATAAAGAAAGGAAAGATAGATTGCAAAACATAAAAACAGATAGTAAAAGCTTTTACAGATATATAAAACGGAAAAGAGTGACTAAAGTAAATGTTGGTCCCTTAGAAGATGAGAAGGGGGATTTAATAATGGGAAATGTGGAAATGGCTGAGACCTTAAACAATTATTTTGCTTCTGTCTTCACAGTGGAAGACACAGAAACCATGCCAGAAATTGCTGGTCACAGGAACGTGGGAAGGGAGGACCTGGAGACAATCACTATCACTAGGGGGGTAGTGCTGGACAGGCTAATGGGACTCAAGGTAGACAAGTCCCCTGGTCCTGATGAAATGCATCCCAGGGTATTAAAAGAGATGGCGGAAGTTATAGCAGATGCATTCGTTACAATCTACCAAAATTCTCTGGACTCTGGGGAGGTACCAGCGGATTGGAAAGCAGCTAATGTAACGCCTCTGTTTAAAAAAAGGGGGCAGACAAAAGGCAGGTAACTATAGGCCGGTTAGTTTAAAATCTGTAGTGGGGAAAATGCTTGAAACTATCATTAAGGAAGAAATAGCGGGACATCTAGATAGGAATAGTGCAATCAAGCAGACGCAGCATGGATTCATGAAGGGGAAATCATGTTTAACTAATTTACTGGAATTCTTTGAGGATATAACGAGCATGGTGGATAGAGGTGTACCGATGGATGTGGTGTATTTAGATTTCCAAAAGGCATTCGATAAGGTGCCACACAAAAGGTTACTGCAGAAGATAAAGGTACGCGGGGTCAGTGGAAATGTATTAGCATGGATCGAGAATTGGCTGGCTAACAGAAAGCAGAGAGTCGGGATAAATGGGTCCTTTTCGGGTTGGAAATCGGTGGTTAGTGGTGTGCCACAGGGATCAGTGCTGGGACCACAACTGTTTACAATATACATAGATGACCTGGAAGAGGGGACAGAGTGTAGTGCAACAAAATTTGCAGATGACACAAAGATTAGTGGGAAAGCGGGTTGTGTAGAGGACACAGAGAGGCTGCAAAGAGATTTAGATAGGTTAAGCGAATGGGCTAAGGTTTGGCAGATGGAATACAATGTCGGAAAGTGTGAGGTCATCCACCTTGGGGAAAAAAAACAGAAAAAGGGAATACTATTTGAATGGGGAGAAATTACAACATGCTGCGATGCAGAGGGACCTGGGGGTCCTTGTGCATGAATCCCAAAAAGTTAGTTTGCAGGTGCAGCAGGTAATCAGGAAGGCGAATGGAATGTTGGCCTTCATTGCGAGAGGGATGGAGTACAAAAGCAGGGAGGTCCTTCTGCAATTGTATAGGGTATTGGTGAGGCCGCACCTGGAGTACTGCGTGCAGTTTTGGTCGCCTTACTTAAGGAAGGATATAGTGGCTTTGGAGGGGGTACAGAGACGATTCACTCGGCTGATTCCGGAAATGAGGGGGTTACCTTATGATGATAGATTGAGTAGACTGGGTCTTTACTCGTTGGAGTTCAGAAGGATGAGGGGTGATCTTATAGAAACATTTAAAATAACGAAATGGATAGACAAGATAGAGGCAGAGAGGTTGTTTCCACTGGTCGGGGAGACTAGAACTAGGGGGCACAGCCTCAAAATACGGAGGAGCCAATTTAAAACAGAGTTGAGAAGGAATTTCTTCTCCCAGAGGGTTGTGAATCTGCGGAATTCTCTGCCCAAGGAAGCAGTTGAGGCTAGCTCATTGAATGTATTCAAGTCACAGATAGATAGATTTTTAACCAATAAGGGAATTAAGGGTTATGGGGAGCGGGCGGGTAAGTGTAGCTGAGTCCACGGCCAGATCAGCCATGATCTTGTTGAATGGTGGAGCAGGCTCGAGGGGCTAGATGGCCCTAATTCTTATGTTCTTATGGCCCCTTATTCTAAGATTATGCCCTCTAGTTCTAGTCTCCCCCATCAGTGGAAACATCCCCTCTGCATCCACCTTGTCAAGCCCCCTCGTAAACTTATACGTTTCGATAAGATCACTTCTCAGTTTTCTGAATTCCAATGAATAGAGGCCCAACTTACTCAACCTTACCTCATAAGTCAACCCCCTCATCTCTGGAATAAACCTAGTGAACCTTCTCAGAACTGCCTCCAAAGCAAGTATATCCTTTCGTAAATATGGAAACCAAAACTGCACGCAGTTCTCCAGGTGTGGTCTCGCCAATACCCTGTATAACTGTAGCAAGACTTCCCTGCTTTTATACACCATCCCCTTTGCAATAAAAGCCAAGATTCCATTGGCCTTCCTGATCACTTGCTGTACCTGCATACTAACCTTTTGAGTTTCATGCACCAGTACCCCTAGGTGCCGCTGTACTGCAGCACTTTGCAATCTTTCTCCATTTAAATAATAACTTGCTCTTCCATTTTTTTTCTGCCAAATTGCATGACCTCACACTTACCAACATTATACTCCATCGGCCAAATTTTTGTCCACTCACTTAGCCTGTCTATGTCCTTTTGCAGGTTTTTTGTATCCTCCTCACACATTGTTTTTCCTCCCATCTTTTTATCGTCAGCAAACGTGGCTACGTTACGCTCGTAACGTATATAAGTGAAAGAAAATTTATACAACGTATATTAGGAAGAATTTCTTTACTGAAAGTGTGATGCCAGTTTTGACTAGTTTCCCAGGCAGGATAGACGAGACAAAAACATGAGTAACATGCTAAATGTTGCTATAATGGACTAAGGAGTGAGCTTTAACCATAGTAGCAAGGATATCCAGCAAAGCCAAGCAAATGGAATTGAGGTACAGATCAGCCATGATCTAATTGAATGGGGGAACAGGCTCGATGGGTTGAATAGCCTCCTCCGGTTCCTATTGGTGAATTCTACCACACTCACACTGCCAGGAGACCCAAGGCACAAAGTCTCCGGGTTTGGAGCTGATAGACAGCAACACTAAAACCAACCCTAATGTCATAACACCAGGATCAAGTTGGCCCTTGTGTTGGAAATGCCGCAGCAATCATTTGTACGTAAATTTGTTCCCCTCCAGGACACAGTCGGAGGAAGGTTCGATGCAACGCAGGCGTTTGTTGGAGAACTCAGTCACTTCAATATCTGGGACCGCATTCTCACCTCCGAAGATATCAGGAGCATGGCCAACTGTTCTGCCAACCTGGCTGGCAACATCGTTCCCTGGATTGACAACAACGTGGATGTGTTTGGAGGAGCAACAAAATTGCCGCTGGAAACTTGCCAGGAGCGTTTGGTTAGTTCCTGATCACTGTCAGGATTCACATAAGTGCCCCTTTTTTCGTACAGGCAACTTTTTGTGATACGGTTAAAAATGTACCTGTTTCTCAGCTGAATTCGCACTTCTTGGGAAGGAGCACTGAGTGTGGTATTTTATTTTGTATTTTTAAAACCTAATAACGCTGTGGCTCTGTAGGTAGTACTCTCGACTCTGAGTCAGGAGGTCGTGGATTCAAGTCCCACACCAGAGACTTGAACACAAAATCCATGCTGACACTCCCAGTGTAGTACTGAGGGAGTGCTGCACTGTCGGAGGTGCCGCCTTTCAGAAGAGACGTTAAATCAAGGCCCCGCCTGCCCTCTCGGCTGGATGTAAAAGATCCCATGTCACTATTGGATGAAGAGCCGGGGAATTCTTCCCGGTGTCCTGACCAATATTTATCCCTCAACCGATATCACTAAAAAGTAGATGAACTGGTCATTATCACATTGCTGTTTGTGGGAGCTTGCTGTGCACAAATTGGCTGCTGCTTTCCCTACATTACAGCAGTGACTCCACTTGGAATAAGTACCTCATTGGCTGTAAAGTATTTTGGGACGTCCTGAGGTTGTGAAAGGCACTATATAAATGCAAGTTCCTTTCTTTTTAATGTGCAGAAGTATCTGGGAAGATAGCATTGTCTGCGATAGGTCCTACCTAAAGCATTAACCTTTCAGAAACTGACTGTCTTGCGTTGCACTGCACTTTTGTCACCTTACCTTACATAAGAAATAAGAAATAGGAGCAGGAGTAGGCCATTCGGCCCCTCGAACCTGCTCCGCCATTCAATAGATCATGGCTGATCTGATCTTGGCCTCAGCTCCACTTCCCTGCCCACTCCCCATAACCCTTCGCTCCCTTATCATTCAAAAATCTATCTATCTCCACCTTAAATATATTCAATGACCCAGCCTCCACAGCTCTCTGGGGCAGAGAAGTCCAAAGATTCACGACCCTCTGAGAGAAGAAATTCCTCCTCATCTCCGTTTTAAACGGGCGGCCCCTTATTCTGAAACTATGCCCCCTAGTTCTAGATTCCCTCACGAGGGGAAACATCCTGTCTGCATCTACCCTGTCGAGAGACAGAGACAGAGAGAGATACCTTACTAGCATTCACACTTTCCTGTCACAAGAATTCGTCTGGGGAAGAGGAGCGGCAAAAACATTGCTGCCGTAACACACACGTTCTCCATTTACAGTCACTCCACCTTCTGGTACCGCCACAGGACAAATAGATATCTCAGCCAGATAAAATAGCACAACATTTTCACCCAGTTGCTTTTTTTTGATATTTGAGTAAAGAAAAGGGTTATTGTTTAGTTTACAGATTGCATTAATACTTCCTGAATATATGTGGTGAAACACCGAGTGAAAGGAAACCAGTTGTTTTTACTGGGGTGACAATTTGAAAACCTCTTTTCATAAGCTTCAAATAACAAACACTTTTAACTGGTCTGTTGAGAATCAGAAGATTTAAAGACTTTTATTCTGAGTTTGAAAAGCCTTAAGCGCTTTGTGCCAAAGGTGCTTTATCCAGCTTTGTGATGAAGTAAAGTAATTTTTTTTCCCTTAAATATCGACAAGCTTTAAAAGGTTGAGATAGACATGTCCTCCGTCTTTCAGCTGTGACTTGTTATGTTATCTTTACTGTTGCCAACACACCAACAAAACTGTTGTGAAACAGATATCGGAGGCCGTGGCTGTTACTATTTTCTTGTTTGTATTTATTTTTCTTCCGTTTCCTTCCTTTCCGTCCCCTCATGCTGATGTTAGTGACTCATGGTCACTGACACACTGCTCCCAATAGGCCATTCTTTGTTTGCGAACCTGGACAATAAGCTGCGGTAGGACATTCAACCTTGAAGGGCATCGTGCAGGCTCCTGATTCAGTTCCAACACACGCATTTTCAATTGGACCAGAAACCCCGGCTGATGTTTCTTCACCCCTCGCCCAGGAGTGCAGAGACCAATTATAACATTCCCACTCAGTGCCTCGTCTGTGACCAGCAATTTCTGGCCAGTCTCAGTCCTGAACGCAGTGCCTTCTGGTCTGTACGTAAGTGACTTTGCTTACTGAGCCTTACTGGGGCCTGAGGGCTCAACAGGAAGGGAATAGGAAGAGGCAAATAGTGACAGAAGTATGTGTCCATGATGGGGTTACAAAGTGAACCATTTTCAGAATGGGAGGGTGTAGATATCAACTTGGCAGAAGCCACTGTGAAGTTCAAAAAAACTTAAACCCAGCAGCTTCTCCATTTAAAGGTCGCTGCTGGTGATTAATGAGGCTGATTGTAATAAAACTGAGGAAAGAAACCATGAGCATGGCCAGGAATTTGCGGTCAGCGGTGAAGCGACAGGGATTGTTGCTGACCTTGAAGAAAGTTGCCCACAAAGATCTCGTGATCTCTGTGGCGAAAACTTTAGATTTCTCACTGTTAATTTGACTGTAGCGCTGTCTAGAGGGGATTCCAGCGTACAGCAGCAGCGGTAGCCAATCGCCCTGAAGAATTTTCACAGATAGCAAACCAGGAAATAAAAAGCAGCTTTTTATCATTTACTTAAAAACATTTTTTTAGAGAGCGAAATAAAGATTGGGACATGCACATGGGTGCAAGATAGAAGCTGAAATATCATAAAAATATTTTTATTATTTTAACAATCTAGCCATTTTTATCATACATGTGCCCTTAAAGAAAAAGGGTGGGAACAACAATTTTAGAGCACCCTGGATGTCTACGGACTTACAGAGGAGGATAAAGAAAAAAAGGGAAGCTTATGTCATATACTGATGGCTAAATACTATAGAATCTCTGGAGGAATATAGAAAGTTCAGAGGTGAAATTAAAAAGGAGATTAGGAATGCTACGAGAGAGCATGAAAAATTCTTGGCAAGTAAAGTTGAGGAAATCGCAAAGAAATTCTATAAATACATTAAGAGCAAGAGGATAACTAAAGAAAGGGTAGGGCCTATTAGAGACCATGAGGGTAATCTGTGTGTGGAGGTGGAAGATGTGGGTATGGTTCTTAATGAATACTTTATGTCTGTTTTCACAAAGGAAAGGGGCAATGCAGATACTGCTATCGAGGAGGAGTGTGAAATTCTGGATGAAATAAACATAGAGAGAAGAGGTATTACGGAAGTTAGCAGCTTTGAAAGTGGATAAATCGCCAGACCCGGATGAAATGCATCCCAGGCTGTTGAGCGAAGCAAAAGAGGAAATATCAGAGGCTTTGACCATCATTTTCCAGTCCTCTGTGAATTCAGGCATGGTGCCAGAGGATTGGAGGACTGTTAATGTAGTACCCTTGTTTAAGAAGGGAGAAAGGGATAGGCCGAGTAATTACAGGCCTGTCAGCCTAACCTCAGTGATGCGAAAATTATTGGAAAAAATCCTGAAGGACAGGATAAATCTACATATAGAAAGGCAAGGATTAATTAGAGACAGTCAGCACGGATTTGTTAAGGGAAGATCGTGTTTGACTAACCTGATTAAATTTTTCGAGGAGGTAACCAAGAGGGTCGATGAGGGTAGTGCGTACGATGTATATATGGACTTTAGCAAAGCTTTTGATGAGGTCCCACATGGCAGACTGGTCACAAAGGTAAAAGGCCATGGGATCCAGGGCAAAGTGTCAAGTTGGATTCAAAATTGGCTTAGGGTAATGGTTGATGGATGTTTTTGTGACTGGAAGGATGTTTCCAGTGGGGTTCCGCAGGGCTCAGTACTGGGTCCCTTGCTTTTTGTTGTATATATCAATGATCTAGATTTGAATATAGGGAGTATGATTAAGAAGTTTGCTAGATGACACTAAAATTGGCTGTGTGGTTGCTAATGAAGAGGAACGTCATGGACTGCAGGAGGATATCAATCTACTGGTTAAGTGGGCAGAGCAGTGGCAAGTGGAATTTAATTCAGAGAAGTGTGAGGTAATGCACTTGGGGAGGACTAATAAGGAAACGGTATGTACATTAAACGATAGGCCACTTAGAAGTGTAGAAGAACAAAGGGACCTTGGAGTGCCTGTCCACAGAACCCTGAAAGTAGCAGGCCAGGTAGATAAGGTGGTTAAGAAGGCATACAGAATGCTTGCCTTTGTTGGCCGAGGCATAGAATGCAAGAGCAGGGAGATTATGCTTAAATTGTATAATACTCTGGTTGATACGTCCTTACTATACAGTATAAATGCACACGAGGCCCATGCTTGAGAGAAGGTCAGTCTGTGACCTGTCCTTTATTTCTTAGCACTCAAGTGACGAAGGTGGGTGGAGCTTCCCCATTTATACCTGAAGGTCCAGGTTAGGAGTGTCTCCCACCTAGTGGTCAGTGTTCTCACGGTGTACAACTTAGGTCAGTTTATACATGGGTTACAATGCTGGTTGAATACATGACATCACCTCCCCCCCAAAGTCTCATTGGGATCACAAGTTGAGTCTCTCTGGTGGTTTACGCTCTCTTGTAGAGCACCTGAGTTGGGGCTCCGGTTGTTGGGCGCTGGCCTGAGTGTCTGCTGTTTGCGGTGCCTCAGGCCTATCCAGACTGCCCACAATGATTGGGCTCTCCTCCCTTTGGTTCCATTGTGCGGTCACCTGTGGTGGAGTGAACTCTACATCGTGTTCTTCCTTTGCTCTTCTATGAGTTTTTGCTGAACCTCCTTTTTGTTTGATCCACGTGTTTGTGGCAGATTTGTCCATTGGTAAGTTTAACTACCAGAATCCTATTTCCCGCTTTGGCAATCACAGTGTCTGCGAGCCATTTGGGCCCTGCAGCGTAGTTGAGGACAAAAACAGGATCATTTACATCAATACATTGCGCCCTCACATTCCTGTCATGGAAGTCATATTGTGGCTGGCGCCTGCTTTCAACAATTTCTTTCATGGTGGAGTGTATAAGAGATAGCCGGGTTTTGACCGTCCTTTTCATTAGCAGCTCTGCGGGTGGAACCCCTGTGAGCGAGTGTGGTCGGGATCTATAGGCCAACAGGAGGCGTGATAAGCGGGTTTGTAGGGAACCCCCTTGGATTCTGAGCATCCCTTGTTTGAGTATCTGCACTGCTCGTTCTGCCTGGCCGTTTGAGGCCGGCTTGAACGGTGCCGTTCTAACATGGTTAATTCCATTGCCTGTCATGAAGTTCTGGAATTCAGTGCTTGTGAAGCACGGGCCATTGTCGTTGACCAAGTCATCCGGTAGACCGTGGGCGGCGAACATTGCCCGTAGACTTTCTACCGTGGCAGAGGATGTGCTTGAATTTAAAATGTCACACTCGATCCATTTGGAGTAGGCGTCTACTACAACCAAAAACATTTTTCCCATGAAAGGACTTGCGTAGTCCACATGGATGCGTGACCAAGGCTTGGCGGGCCATGGCCAGGGGCTAAGGGGGGCTTCCCTGGGCGCATTACCCAGCTGGGCACACGTGTTGCACCTGCGAACACAAAGTTCCAGATCTGCGTCTCTCCCTGGCCACCAAACGTGTGACCTGGCAATTGTCTTCATCGCGACAATGCCCGGGTGCCTATTGTGGAGTTCGCTGATGAACACCTCTCTGCCCATCTGGGGCATGACTATGCGGTTTCCCCACAGTAGACAATCGGCCTGAATCAAGAGTTCATCCTTGCGCCTGTGAAATGGTTTAAATTCCTCAGGGCATGCCCTGTACGTGGCTGCCCAGTCCCCATTCAGGACACATTTCTTGACTAGAGACAATAGCGGGTCTCTATTTGTCCAGACTTTAATCTGACAGGCTGTCACGGGTGAGCCTTTGCTTCCGAAAGCTTCAACAGCCATGACCATCTCAGCAGCATGCTCGGTAGCCCCCTCAGTGGTGGCTAGTGGGAGCCTGCTGAGTGCATCGGCGCAGTTTTCGGTGCCCGGTCTGTGTCGAATTGTATAGTCATAGGCGGCTAACGTAAGTGCCCACCTCTGAATGCTGCCGATGCGTTTGCATTTATGGCCTTGTTGTCGGCCAAAAGGGACGTTAGGGGTTTGTGATCTGTCTCCAGCTCAAATTTACTGCTAAACAGGTACTGGTACATTTTCTTTACCGCATATACACATGCGGGTGCCTCCTTTTCTACCATCCCGTAACCCCTTTCTGCCTGGGACAGACTCCTGGAGGCATTAGCTACCGGCTGTAACTGACCCTTGACATTGACATGCTGCAACACACACCCGACACCATAGGACGACGCATCGCATGTTAACACAAGTTTCTTACATGGGTCGAATAGTGTAAAGAGTGTTGGAACATTAAAAATTGCGTGCTCTATTAAAAGCCCTTTCCTGGCTGTCCCCCCAGACCCATTCGCGACCTTTGCGTAGGAGCACGTGTAGCGGCTCTAGCAGCGTGCTCAATTTGGGAAGAAAGTTACCAAAATAGTTCAGGAGCCCCAGGAAAGAACGCAGCTCTGTCGTGTTACGGGGTCTGGGTGCTCTCTGGATCGCTTCCGTCTTGGATGCAGTAGGGCTGATCCCGTCTGCTGCTACCCTCATCCCCAGGAATTCTACCTCTGGAGCTAGGAAGACGCACTTCGCCTTTTTCAGTCGCAGCCCTACCCGGTCCAGTCTGTGTAGCACCTCCAGGTTGTGGCGGTGTTCTTCAGTATCGTAACCCGTAATGAGGATGTTGTCCTGAAAAACCACCTTCCCTGGAATCGACTTGAGGAGACCTTCCATATTTCGTTGGGAGATCGCGGCGGCCGAGCGAATCCCGAACAGACATCTGTTGTACTCAATTCCCCCAGCGTTCATTTCTGCAATTTCTGCAGGTATTTTGCTCATCTCTGCAAACTCCAGCTGAGTGTTTGACTCTACGCCTCCAACATGAGCTGCTGTTGGAAACAAAAGGTCCCTTGCCAGTCGATCGTTCCTGACTGCCCCTGTGACAGTCCCTGAGTGCGCCATTAACAGGTGTTGATGGCCCCATTACTGGCCGCATTGTCCCTTGCAATGGTGTGAATCGCCATTCAACTTGCCATTGTCTCTGTCGAACTCCCCCTCTGGGTTCAACTACATGTTGGGGCATGCCCGATTGCCCTTGTCTGCCTGGAGAACTGTGTGCTGCTTTAACAATGTTGAATCTCTGTCCCAACCATTCCTTAACACAGTACCTCTCGTCTGCTCTGCTAGTGGCCATGCTCGCGTGGTTTAAGTCCCAGTTTCTCGTCGCCATTGATACGTCCTTACTACACAGTATAAATGCACACGAGGCCCATGCTTTAGAAGGTCAGTCTGTGACCTGTCCTTTATTTCTTAGCACTCAAGTGATGAAGGTGGGTGGAGCTTCCCCTTTTATACCTGAAGGTCCAGGTTAGGAGTGTCTCCCACCTAGTGGTCATTGTTCTCACAGTGTACAACTTAGGTCAGATTATACATGGGTTACAATGCTGGTTGAATACATGACACTGGTTAGGCCACAGCTGGAGTACTGCGTGCAGTTCTGGTTGCCGTATTGTAGGAAGGATGTGATTGTACTAGAGAGGGTGCAGAGGAGATTTACTGGGATGCTGCCGTGAATGGAGAATCTTCGCTATGAGGACAGATTGGATAGGCTGGGTTTGTTCTCCTTGGAACAGAGGAGGCTGAGGGGAGACCTCATTGAGGTGTGTAAAATTTTGAGGGGCCTGGATATAGTGGAGAGCAAGGGCCTATTTCCCTTGGTGGAGGGGTCAATTACGAAGAAGCATAGGTGTAAGGTGGTTGGTGGAAGGTTTGGAGGGGAAGCTTCTTACAGAGGGTTGTGTGGGTCTGGAACTCACTGCCTGGAAATTGTGGTCGAGGCAGACACCCTCACCACATTTGAAAGATGCTTGGATGGGCACTTGAAGTGTCGTAACCTGCAGGGTTATGGACCTAGAGCTAGTAAGTGGGATTCGACTGGATAACTGCTTGTTGGCTCGCGCAGATACGATGGTAAGTACTGCAGGGAATTGAATACGGCCAGGGTGATCTCCTGGACTAGTTTCGATCGCTTGGATGGGTCAGAGAGGAATTTTTCCAGATTTCTTTCTCCAATTGGCCTCGGTTTTTATCTTTTTTTTTGCCTGTCCCAGGAGATTGCATGGCTCCGGTTGGGGTGGAGTATAAAATGTTGCAATACATGGAGGTGTCGCAGTTGTGTGGAGCAGACTGGTTGGTCCGGATGCTCTTTACCTGTTTGCCATTGTTCATTGTTCATAGGTTTATATGTATCGAGGGCCGTGTGGCTATAATGTTTCTATAATGCAGAGATTTGACTTTGTGCAAATATAAAATTAGTTTTTCAGGGCCAGAATGGTTGTTCAGCAGTCAATACGGTGTTAAAAACCCAGTTATGCCTTATTGAACAAGGCTTAACTTTTTATGGAGTTTTGTAACAGCGATATTACCGCGGAAAAGGAACGTTTTTCAGTTCTAGTGATTTCACGAAATGCCGGCTATGGGGAGTTCCACAGTGCGGTCTGTGTCGGATCAGGGAATGACCGACCCCCAACTTCAGCATTTCCGCTTTTATCTGCACAGGCGCTAAATCTTGAAGTTATGCTCAGTTTCAGTGGGGTAATGACGATGAACACTGACAGTTTCACTGTTATTACCACCGCAAAGTCCGAGCCTATGTTATTTGTTTGTTCGTGAATCAGTATTGTGTTCTGCACCGAAGGGAATCCAGCTCTTGGTTTTAGTATCTAAATCTTTGCAACCAGTTAAGATGCAGGGGCTTCAAAATAAAACTGGAGGTTGGCAGGGCTGGTATCAACCGAAGGTGAAATTAGTGTTGGGTGGGAGGCGACCGAGAATCAGAAGTACAATTTACATTCCGCCCCGTGGAAAAGCTAGTAAGTTTTGGCAGTAATTTCTAATCTGTTCATTCCCAGTGTTATTCCTATAGATTTACATGTCCACATCTGAGATGGGATAAACATAACATCACAATATAATTTAACAAGGAATAATGGGTACGGAGTCAAATTCATTCTCCACTGTTCTCCATTTTCAATTGGATATGAAAACTGGCCAATGTAACACTTTATCAATAAATGATAAAGAAACAGGTGAAATACTGTGTGAAATGAGTGATGGGGAGGAAGGGCATGATGATGAGGGGAGAGTGAAGGGCGGGGGGGAGGGTAGGGGATGGGACGGGTGGGGGCAAGTTTCCAGCAGGCCCTGCTGACTTTACCAGCAGGTCCTAATTTGAATGTGAGGCCACGGTTTTGTGCCCGCAGCCAGCCAGCTTGAGAGAGGTCGATGTGGGGGATTGCGGGATGGGCTTTGGGATCAGCAGGAAGAGGGGTCGCCAATCAGAAGGGATCGAGGAGCGAGGATCGGTAGGGGGGGGGGGTGGGGGGGCGGTGGTTGCAGGATCGGCAGGGCATTGCATTGGCAGGCGATGGGTGGTTGTCGGAGATTGGTAGACAAGCGGGGGGACAGAGAATCGGCCGGCCACTGGAGGATCGTGGCTGGCCTCATCATCTTTGACGGGGGGAGGCCTGGGAATGCAATCAGAGGCCTCGTTGGGGAGGGGGTGTCTCCGATGGAGGGGGTGGGTATGGTAGGGACTCTGGATCTGGAAGGTGGGTATAAAGCCATTTTATTAATGGATCCAGCAGCCTCCGCCTCTGTTTAGCTACTGAGATTCACAAATTGGGTGAAACCCGTCCCCAGGCACGTAAATTCAAAATGGACGACTTCATTACAATATTTAAATTGAGGTAACGCCCCCTGGCAGCGGGTTGGTTGCCCGCTTCCTGCAGAACAGGAAGTGGGAGGGTTGAAGGTGGCATCAGGTCGTGATTCACACTTTTAATAATTTAACTGCCCCCATACTCCAAACACACCAGGAAAATTCCGGCCACAGACTGATACAGCACAGAAGGAGGCCATTTGGCCCATCGAGCCTATGCCAGCTCTGTGAAAGAGCGATCCAATTAGTCCCACTCCCCTGCTCTTTCCCTACAGCTCCTGCAATTTTTTTTCCCCTTCCAGTATTTACCCAATTCCCTTTTGAAAGTTACAATTGAATCTGCTCCCACCGCCCTTTCAGGCCGCGCATTCCCAATCATCATAACTCTGTGTAAAACAACTCCTCGTCTGCTCTCTGCTTCTTTTGCCAATGAGCTTAAATCTGTGCCCTCTGGTTATCGACCTCCTGCCACTGAAAACAGTTTCTTCTTATTTACTCTATCAAAACCCGTCATGATTTTGAATGTCTCTATCGAATCTCTCCCGAGTTTTATTGTGAAATGGGTTCCTGGCTCGCTACCATGGCACCAAGTCCAGAACTATCCCAGAGTGTCTGATCCAATGAGGTGCATAAACACACAGTTAAAATGAGCTAAGTTCATGTTGAAAGCAGCCAGACTTCACGCTTGCTAAATGGTTTACACTTTATCTGTATCACATTCTTTTTACTTTAAAATGGTTGTCGAAAAAAGTGTCTTTCCTTGTCCTGCGGGACAGTCATTCTGGCCGTTTTGGTGACCGTGTTTCCTGTATGTCAGTATACTCACTGCGTTACATACTGGCCCTCTCTGTTATTGTATGATATTGGAGCATTTTGGTCTTATGGTTCTGAGTTTGTATTTGGTGATGTTTTTTCATTACATTGACTGTAGAAGTTAATGGCTTTTGCCCTCTTGTTTGTTTGATGTTTTTGCATCGAAATGATTGTTATATCTTTTGGAGAAAAAAAAGAGAAACTGAATAAAAATGAAAGCATTATATTAGTATATCACTTACACTCTGGTCTATTTTCATTCTTTTGACTTGGAGTACTGTGCACAGTCCTAGAGGGTGACATTCCTCTGTTTTAGTTGGGCTCAGACTAAGAGCATACAAGAAGGTCTAAGCTAGGTTTACAGTGCATGTGTGAATGCACAAAGCATGGTAAACAAGGTTGGTGAGCTACAGGCACAAATAGCCACATGGGAATATGATGTCATGGCGATAATGAAGACCTTACTCAAAAAAGGGCAGGATTGGGTATTAAATATACCTGGATATAGGGTGTTCAGGCAAGATAGTGAAGGTATGAAAAGAGGTGGTGTGGCAGTATTGATTAAGGAGAATGTAACAGTGCTGGAGAGAGAGCGGGGGTTGAAATTCAGTGCAGCCAGAAAGCTGGTGGTGTTAAGGCCATTTTTCCCCGATTAGCACCGCAAAGTTTGTGGCGGCCATTGGATCCAAATTCAGCTTTTTGACCACAAAAAAGTGCTCCCGTCTTATTGGCCCTTCAATCCTGAAAGTTTACAGTCTTAATTGGGGCGTTATTCCCACGGGAAATTCACCCTTAGGGTGATGTGGCAACTGCCATTGCAGCACAGGCGCGAGGGAACGAGCGTATCGGTGCTGCTTTGGAGAGGATGGCCGTGGCTCTGCAAGAGTCGATGGAGCGTCTGAGTGCTGTCATACCTGATGGCTTTCAGACTCTGGCTGCTCGCATGCAGTCTCAGCTGGATGCCCCCCAAGACCTCAGTGTTGCTTTTGCGGGGGGCTCCACCAAGGGCCACGGGGACCTTCCGGTGTGGGGCCACAGCACCGACCTGAGCTCCCTCAGATTGGTGGTGGTGGTAATGTGCCACCTGTGGGGAGTTACTCCGGCTCCTCGGGCCAGGATACGGTTGATGCGCTCCCTCCGGCTCGCAGCATTCCTGGCCCCAGACCCGTCACTCCGCCAGTGCCTCCACGCATGGCCTTGCCCAAGCCAAGCCAGACTGAACCCTCCCAGGAGGATGTTGACCAGTCTCCAGCCGGCCCTTCCAGGCCCAAAGCTGCTCGAGGGTGTGGACACCTGCAGCTTCCACACAGGGAACACAGCAGCCTTCCCAGACCCATAGATATAGTGAAGGAGGAGGTAGTGGAGATACTGGATGGGATAGAAATTGATAAAGAGGAGGTACTAGAAAGGCTGGCTGTACTTAAAGCAGATAAGTCACCAGGACCAGATGGGAAGCATCCTCGGATGCTGAGGGAAGTTAAGGAGGAAATCGTGGAGGTACTGGCCATAATCTTCCAATCCTCCTTAGATACGGGGCTGGTTACAGAGGACTGGAGAATTACAAATGTTACACCCTTGATCAAAAAAGGTTGTAAGGATAAACCCAGCAACTACAGGCCGGTCAGTTTAACCTCGGTAGTGAGGAAGCTTTTAGAAACGATAATCAGGGACAAAATTAACAGTCACTTGGACAAGGGTGGATTAATTAAGGAAAGCCAGCACGGATTTGTTAAAGGCAAATCGTGTTTATCTAACTTGATTGAGTATTTTGATGAGGTAACAGAGAGGGTTGATGAGGGCAATGTGGTTGATGTGATGTGCATGGACTTCCAAAAGGCATGCGACAAAGTGCCACATAATAGCCTTGCCAGCAAAGTTGAAGCCCATGGAATAAAAGGGACAGTGGCAGCCTGGATTCGGAATTGGCGAAGTGACAGGAAACAGAGAGTAGTGGTGAACGGTTGTTTTTCGGACTGGAGGAAGGTATACAGTGGTGTTCCCCAGGGGTCGATACTGGGACCACTGCTTTTCGTGAAATCTATTAATGACTTGGACTTGGGTGTACAGGACACAATTTCAGAATTTGCAGATGACACCAAACTTGGAAGTATAGTGAACAGTGAGAAGGAGAGGGATAGACTTCAAGAGGACCTAGACAGGCTGGTGGAATGGGCGGACACGTGGCAGATGTAATTTAACGCAGAAAAGTGCAAAGTGATACATTTTGGTAGGAAGAATGAGGAGAGGCAATATAAATTAAAGGGTACAATCCTAAAGGGGGTGCATGAACAGGGAGACCTGGGGGTATATGTGCACAAATCGTTAAAGTTGGCAGGGCAGGTTGAGAAAGTGCCAAAAAAAGCTTACGGGATCCTGGGCTTCATAAATAGAGGCATAGACTACAAAGAGGAAGTTATAATGAACCTGTATAAAACACTGGTTCGGCCTCAACTGGAGTATTGTATCCAATTCTGGGCCCTGCACTTTAGGAAGGATGTGAAGGCCTTAGAGAGGGAGCAGAAAAGATTTACGAGAATGGTTCCAGGGATGAGGGACTTCAGTTACGTAGTTAGACTGGAGAAGCTGGGGTTGTTCTCCTTGGAGCTGAGAGGAGATTTGATCGAGGTATTCAAAATCATGAGGGGTCCGGGACAGAGTAGATAGAGAGAAACTGTTCCCATTGGTGGAGTGGTCGAGAACCAGAGGGCACAGATTTAAGGTGATTGGCAAAAGAACCAAAGGTGACATGAGGAAAAACTGTTTTACGCAGCGAGTGGTTAGAATCTGGAATGCACTGCCTGAGAGGATGGTGGAGGCAGACTCAAGCGTGGCTTTCAAAATGGAATTGGATCAGTACCTGAAGGGTAAAAATTTGCAGGGCTGCGGGGAAAGGGCGGGGGAGTGGGACTGGCTGAAGGGCTCTTGCAGAGAGCTGGCACGGGTCGATGGGCTAATGGTTTCCTTCTGTGCTGTAACCGTTCTATGATTCTATGATTCTAACCCCTCTCATTGCCATAATTAGTGAACAACCCTGTTAACGTCGTATCATGCGATAGTAGAAGGCCAAAATAGATGGACCTTGATCTCTTTTCGTTTAGCTATTCCTACCTTCAGCACAATTCATACATCTACATGGCATCTCATCAGTCATCGTAGGACTCTGATCTGTTCACCAACGTGACGTTGACATCAAAAATGTCACTGTTTGAAAATGACTCTGCATAGGTGGAGCTGTTCGTCTGACAAATAAAACAATTCCTGAGGAAACCGACTCATTCTTTTTTCCTCAGATGTTTGGGGAGCTCTGAGCATGGGTCCAATTACAGGATGGACATCAAGGCAGAGCAAGGCTGCTCATCAGTAGATGAAAGCCAGAGCCACAAGGCAGGAGTCGGTCACTGCTGGTTTGTTCTGATGACCAGTTCCTGAATAAATTTCCATGGTTACCTGACTCTCAGATCCTCGGGCTCCAGCAGTCAGTGAGCTTTGCGGGAAGACTTTGATGGTTGGGGTTGGAAAAGATGACACTAGTCCATCTGGCTCTCCAGCGTGCAAGCATGGTTCTGTTTAAGTGTCAGGCACCATTCCCATCTGCACTCTGTCAGCCGTGGCTCAGTGGGTAGCACTCTTGCCTCGGAGTCGAGAGGCCGTGGGTTTAAGTCCGACCCAAAGACTTGAGCACATAATCTAGGCTGATACTCCCAGTGCATTACTGAAGGAGTGCTGCACTGGGGCAGTGCTGTGGGAGCGCCGCACTGTCGGAGGGGCAGTGCTGAGGGAGCGCTGAACTGTCGGAGGGGAGTACTGAGGGAGCGCCTCACTATTGGAGGGGCAGTACTAAGGGAGCGCTGCACTGTCGGAAGGGCAGTACTGATGGAGCGCCGTACTGTCAGAGGGGCAGTACTGAGGGAGCGCCGCACTGTCAGAGGGGCAGTACTGAGGGAGCGTTGCACTGTCGGAGGGGCGGTGCTGAGGGAATGCTGCACTGTCGGAGGGACAGTACTGAGAGATCGCCGCACTGTCGGAGGGGCAGTACTGAGGGAGCGCTGCACTGTCGGAAGGGCAGTGCTGAGGGAGTGCTGCACTGTCGGAGTGGATGTAAAAGATTTCAAGTGGGGTTCTCCCCGATGTCCTGGCAAATATTACTGTTCTTTCAGATGAGATCCTAAACTGAAGCTGAAAATCAGCCCCACATTTTCTAGGTTCCAAACGGCCAATGCTCACTGTAATATCCAGGGTTCGCATTTCAATTTACAACGTGACTGAATGAGAGAGGTTCTCCTCTTCACCACCTGGGTAGTGATCTGACAGAGCGGATCGAATGCCTACTGTAGAATCCACCTGCCTTCATTGCGTTGAAAGCTCGCCGATGAAAATCGGGTGGGTTCTATAATGGGTGATTCATTCTACCTATGCACATAGGACCACGATTGTAATTCTGAGGGGGAAATGGGTGGGGAATGGGGGGAGCTGTTCAGAGGGTACAGCTGGAATTTCCCATACTAATGGATCCTTAAAACAGCTCGGGCCCCCACACTCGCCCAATGGGTTGGCCCCCAAAAAGTCAAGATCTACCCCACAATATCCCCAAACCAAACACCGCAATCTGTGACAGAGGTGCCAGAGACAACTCAGAGATGGTAAGTCCGTCTGAATCTATTCCTTTAGTTCAGCATCCTCCCCTCCGAGGTGGCGTCGATGTGCTTCATGCGTTTTTAAACAAGTATCTGTTTGGATCAGACATCCCGTCCCGAAGGATTTCAGATATCCCACAGGGCAACGACGATTCTGATCAGTTGATGCCAGCACAGTGAAGTTAAACCCATCTTTCAGTCTTATTTACAGAAACAATTTACAGAGAGGTTTAAAGAGCTCCAATAATAATAATTATAATCATAATTATAACCTGTCACATTACAATGAGTGAAACACACAAATCTATGATTGACACTAACAACACTATTGAAATTGGAAACTGAGCCCTTGGGCTAATGCTGCTGTGTATCTGAATAATTTAGATAAACACTAAATCTCATTGAAAATCTATTTAGGTATGTATAGTTATTCAGGTGCATAATTCAGATCACATTAAGCACACATTAGTTAATCCCATTCAATATTATTGTCTAATTTTAGTTCCCTTATATTTTACTAATTCCAGGAATCATCGGAATGTAATGGTAAGTGACCAGATACAGTTCTAATGTTGCAGATGGATGAGCCACATTGTCCGCATGCCCGTCACTAGACTCCCGAAACAAGCGCTCTACATCGAGCTCTGTCACGACAAGCGAATCCAAAGAGGGCAGAGAAAACGCTTCAAGTACGCCCTCAAAGCCTCCTTGAAAAAGTGCAACATTCCCACCGACTCTTGGGAATCCCTGGCCCAAGACCACTCAAAGTGAAGGAGACGCATCCGAGAAGGCGGCAAACACCTCGAGTCTCTTTGCTGGGAGCATGCGGAAGCCAAGTGCGAACAGCAGAAGGAGCGTACGGCTAACCAAGCCCCCCACCCACCCTGTCCCTCCAACCACCGTCTGCCCCACCGGTGACCGAGACTGTAGGTCCCACATTGGTCTCATCAGTCACCTGAGAACTCATTTTAGGGAGGAAGCAAGTCATCCTCGACTCCGAGGGACTGCCTAAGAAGAAGAAGAATGTGGCAGGATACCATTTAGTTTATTTCACTCTCGGGGTGCCAGTTAAATTATGATGTTTGCTGTGTTGGATCGCTGTTTTATAAAAGATTCCACAAAGACCTGCTGTAGAAGCACGTGGGTCAAGCCAGCACACAGCACTTCATTCTGCCTCTTCGCTTGACACCTTCCCCAATAGTCCATCTGGAGTGTAAGGATTCACTGTCTGAGGAATCATACTCCAGCAAGTGACCTTACACTTGGGTGTCAGCTGTGACTCAGTGGGCAGCACTCTCACCTCTGAGTCAGAAGGTTGTGGGTTTAAGTCCCACTCCAGGGACTTGAGCACCAAAATCTAGGCCGACACTCCCAGAGCAGCACCGAAGAAGTGCTGCACTGTCGGAGGTGCCATCTTTCGGATGAGATGTTAAATCGAGGCTCTGTTTTCCCTCTCATGGGATGTAAAAGATCCTATGGCAGTATTTGAAGAAAAGAGGGGAGTTCTCCCTGGTGTCTTGGCCAATATTTATCTCTCAGCAAACACCGAAAACCCCCCAGGTTATCTGGTCATTATCACATTGCTATAGAAACATAGAAAATAGGTGCAGGAGTAGGCCATTCGGCCCTTCTAGCCTGCACCGCCATTCAATGAGTTCATGGCTGAACATGCAACTTCAGTACCCAATTCCTGCTTTCTCGCCATACCCCTTGATCCCCCTAGTAGTAAGGACTTTATCGAACTCCTTTTTGAATATATTTAGTGAATTGGCCTCAACAACTTTCTGTGGTAGAGAATTCCACAGGTTCACCACTCTCTGGGTGAAGAAGTTTCTCCTCATCTCGGTCCTAAATGGCTTACCCCTTATCCTTAGACTGTGTCCCCTGGTTCTGGACTTCCCCAACATTGGGAACATTCTTCCTGCATCTAACCTGTCTAACCCCGTCAGAATTTTAAACGTTTCTATGAGGTCCCCTCTCATTCTTCTGAACTCCAGTGAATACAAGCCCAGTTGATCCAGTCTTTCTTGATAGGTCAGTCCCGCCATCCCGGGAATCAGTCTGGTGAACCTTCGATGCACTCCCTCAATAGCAAGAATGTCCTTCCTCAGGTTAGGAGACCAAAACTGTACACAATACTCCAGGTGTGGCCTCACCAAGGCCCTGTACAACTGTAGCAACACCTCCCTGCCCCTGTACTCAAATCCCTTCGCTATGAAGGCCAACATGCCATTTGCTTTCTTAACCGCCTGCTGTACCTGCATGCCAACCTTCAATGACTGATGTACCACCCCTTTTCCTAATCTGTCACCATTCAGATAATAGTCTGTCTCTCTGTTTTTACCACCAAAGTGGATAACCTCACATTTATCCACATTATACTTCATCTGCCATGCATTTGCCTACTCACCTAACCTATCCAAGTCACTCAGCAGCCTCATAGCATCCTCCTCGCAGCTCACACTGCCACCCAACTTAGTGTCATCCGCAAATTTGGAGATACTACATTTAATCCCCTCGTCTAAATCATTAATGTACAGTGTAAACAGCTGGGGCCCCAGCACAGAACCTTGCTGTACCCCACTAATCACTGCCTGCCATTCTGAAAAGTCCCCATTTACTCCTACTCTTTGCTTCCTGTCTGACAACCAGTTCTCAATCCATGTCAGCACACTACCCCCAATCCCATGTGCTTTAACTTTGCACATTAATCTCTTGTGTGGGACCTTGTCGAAAGCCTTCTGAAAGTCCAAATATACCACATCAACTGGTTCTCCCTTGTCCACTCTACTGGAAACATCCTCAAAAAATTCCAGAAGATTTGTCAAGCATAATTTCCCTTTCACAAATCCATGCTGACTTGGACCTATCATGTCACCACTTTCCAAATGCACTGCTATGACATCCTTAATAATTGATTCCATCATTTTACCCACGACCGATGTCAGGCTGACCGGTCTATAATTCCCTGTTTTCTCTCTCCCTCCTTTTTTAAAAAGTGGTGTTACATTGGCTACCCTCCACTCCATAGGAACTGATCCAGAGTCAATGGAATGTTGGAAAATGACTGTCAATGCATCCGCTATTTCCAAGGCCACCTCCTTAAGTCCTCTGGGATGCAGTCCATCAGGCCCTGGGGATTTATCGGCCTTCAATCCCATCAATTTCCCCAACACAATTTCCCGACTAATAAAGATTTTCCTCAGTTCCTCCTCCTTACTAGACCCTCTGACCCCTTTTATATCCGGAAGGTTGTTTGTGTCCTCCTCAGTGAATACCGAACCAAAGTACTTGTTCAATTGGTCCGCCATTTCTTTGTTCCCCGTTATGACTTCCCCTTATTCTGACTGCAGGGGACCTACGTTTGTCTTTACTAACCTTTTTCTCTTTACATATCTATAGAAACTTTTGCAATCCGTCTTAATGTTCCCTGCAAGCTTCTTCTCGTGCTCCATTTTCCCTGCCCTAATCAAACCCTCTGTCCTTCTCTGCTGAGTTCTAAATTTCTCCCAGTCCCCGGGTTCGCTGCTATTTCTGGCCAATTTGTATGTCACTTCCTTGGCTTTAATACTATCCCTGATTTCCCTTGATAGCCACGGTTGAGCCACCTTCCCTTTTTTATTTTTACGCCAGACAGGAATGTACAATTGTTGTAGTTCATCCATGCGGTCTCTAAATGTCTGCCATTGCCCATCCACAGTCAACCCCTTAAGTATCATTCGCCAATCTATCCTAGCCAATTCACGCCTCATACCTTCGAAGTTAGCCTTCTTTAAGTTCTGGACCATGGTCTCTGAATTAATTGTTTCATTCTCCATCCTAATGCAGAATTCCACCATATTATGGTCACTCTTCCCCAAGGGGTCTCGCACAACGAGATTGCTAATTAATCCTCTCTCATTACACAATGCCCAGTCTAAGATGGCCTCCCCCTAGTTGGTTCCTCAACATATTGGTCTAGAAAACCATCCCTTATGCACTCCAGGAAATCCTCCTCCACTGTATTGCTTCCAGTTTGGTTAGCCCAATCTATGTGCATATTAAAGTCACCCATTATAACTGCTGCACCTTTATTGCATGCACCCCTAATTTCCTGTTTGATGCCCTCCGCAACATCACTACTACTGTTTGGAGGTCTGTACACAACTCCCACTAACGTTTTTTGCCCTTTGGTGTTCTGCAGCTCTACCCATATAGATTCCACATCATCCAAGCTAATGTCCTTCCTAACTATTGCATTAATCTCCTCCTTAACCAGCAATGCTACCCCACCTCCTTTTCCTTTTATTCAATATTCCTGAATGTTGAATACCCATGGATGTTGAGCTCCCAGCCCTGATCATCCTGGAGCCACGTCTCTGTAATCCCAATCACATCATATTTGTTAACATCTATTTGCACAGTTAATTCATCCACCTTATTACGGATACTCCTTGCATTAAGACACAAAGCCTTCAGGCTTGTTTTTTTAACACCCTTTGTCCTTTTAGAATTTTGCTGTACAATGGCCCTTTTTGTTCTTTGCCTTGGGTTTCTCTGCCCTCCACTTTTCCTCATCTCCTTTCTGTCTTTTGCTTTTGTGTCCTTTTTGTTTCCCTATGTCTCCCTGCATTGGTTCCCATCCCCCTGCCATATTAGTTTAACTCCTCCCCAACAGCACTAGCAAACACTCCCCCTAGGACATTGGTTCTGGTCCTGTCCAGGTGCAGACCGTCCGGTTTGTACTGGTCCCACCTCCCCCAGAACCAGTTCCAATGCCCCAGGAATTTGAATCCCTCCCTGCTGCACCAATGCTCAAGCCACGTATTCATCTGCGCTATCCTGTGATTCCTACTCTGACTAGCAGGTGGCACTGGTAGCAATCCTGAGATTACTACTTTTGAGGTCCTACTTTTTAATTTAGCTTCTAGCTCATTAAATTAGTTTCGTAGGACCTCATCCCGTTTTTTTACCTATGTCATTGGTACCAATGTGCACCACAACAACTGGCTGTTCTCCCTCCATTTTTAGAATATCCTGCACCCACTCCGAGACATCCTTGACCCTTGCACCAGGGAGGCAACATACCATCCTGGAGTCTCGGTTGCGGCCGCAGAAACGCCTATCTATTCCCCTACAATTGAATCCCCTATCACTATCGCTCGCCCACTCTTTTTCCTGCCTTCCTGTGCAACAGAGCCAGCCACGGTGCCATGAACTTGGCTGCTGCTGCCCTCCCCTGATGAGTCATCCCCCCCAACAGTACCCAAAGCAGTGTATCTGTTTTGCAGGGGGATGACCACAGGGGACCCCTGCACTACCTTCCTTGCACTGCTCTTCCTGCTGGTCTTCCATTCCCTATCTGGTTGTGGACCCTTTACCTGCGGTACGACCAACTCGCTACACGTGCTACTCACGTCATTCTCAGCATCGTGGATGCTCCAAAGTGAATCCACCCTCAGCTCGAACTCCGCAACGCGGTCTGTCAGGAGCTGGAGGCGGATACACTTCCTGCACACGTAGTCGTCAGGAACACTGGTGTCGTCCCTGAGTTCCCACATGGTACAGGAGGAGCATAACACGTGACCGAGCTGTCCTGCCATGACTTAACCCTTAGATAAGCAACAACAATGCTAAAGTTTACTCACTGTTATAGAAGAGAAAAAAGAAAACTACTCACCAATCATCAGCCAATCACTTACCCCCTTGGCTGTGACGTCACCTTTCTGTTTCTTTCTACTTCTTTTTTGCCTTCTCCCTGTAGCTGCACAAGTCACGCCTTTTATAGGCCTCACCAATGGACCTCCGCGCTGCTCCCGACTGCCGCCGACGCTGGGCCCCGGACTCCCTGCTGTGCCTTTTATAGGCCTCACCAACGTATCTGTAAGCAAATTGGCTGCCGCGTCTCCTACATTACAACAGTGACTACATCTTTCTTTTTTGTTTTAAAAACTTGTTATAATATTTGGGAAGCTCGTGAGTTGCTTTTTATTTAGCTCTAAAAACCTGAAAGATAACTTCTTGAGTTTATATGTTCATGCCTGAAGTCTAAATAAATGACAATGTTACACTCACTGTGATTGAATGCAAGCAATTGAGTTCATGTCTGTAATCTGCTTCAAATGCTATCCTAATCTCATTATGCAAGTCAAAATGCCACGTTTTGCCTTAGTCTCAATAATCTTAGATAACCCCCAACATCTCTTCACCAGCAATATAAATGATTACATTCTATTGTTTACAAATCCCTCCATGGCCTCGCCCCTCCATATCTCTGTAATCTCTTTCAGCCTCACAACCGCACGAGATATCTGTGCTCCTCAAATTCTGCCCTCTCGAGCATCCCTGATTAGAACTGTTCAACCATTGGTGGCCGTGCCTTCAGCTGCCTGGGCCCTATGCTCTGGAACTCCCTTCATAAACCTCTTCGGTTCTCTACCTCTCTTTCCCTCCGGCCGCAACCGAGACTCCAGGATGGTATGTTGCCTCCCTGGTGCAAGGGTCAAGGATGTCTCGGAGCGGGTGCAGGACATTCTGGAAAGGGAGGGTGAACAGCCAGTTGTCGTGGTGCATATAGGTACCAACAATATAGGTAAAAAATGGGATGAAGTCCTACAAGACAAATTTAGGGAGCTAGGAGCCAAATTAAAAAGTAGGACCTCAAAAGTAGCAATCTCAGGATTGCTACCAGTGCCACGTGCTAGTCAGAGTAGGAATCGCAGGATAGCCCAGATGAATACGTGGCTTGAGGAGTGGTGCAGAAGGGAGGGATTCAAATTCCTGGGACATTGGAACCGGTTCTGGGGGAGGTGGGACCAGTACAAACCAGACGGTCTGCACCTGGGCAGGACCGGAACCAATGTCCTAGGGGGAGTGTTTGCTAGTGCTGTTGGGGAGGAGTTAAACTAATATGGCAGGGGGATGGGAACCAATGCAGGGAGACATAGGGAAATAAAATGGAGGCAGAAGCAAAAGATAGAAAGGAGAATAGTAAAAGTGGAGAGCAGAGAAACCCAAGGCAAAAAACAAAAAGGGCCACGTTACAGCAAAATTCTAAAGTGTGTTAAAAAGACAAGCCTGAAGGCTCTGTGCCTCAATGCGAGAAGTATTTGGAATAAGGTGGACGAATTAACTGGACAGATAGCAGTTAACGGCTATGATGTAATTGGTATCACGGAGATAAGGCTCCAGGGTGCCCAAGGCTGGGAACTCAACATCCAGGGGTATTCAACATTTAGGAAGGATAGACAGAGAGGAAAAGGAGGCGGGGTGGCGTTGCTGGTTAAAGAGGAAATTAATGCAATAGTAAGGAGGGACATTAGCTTTGATGATGTGGAATCGGTATGGGTGGAGTTGCGGAATACCAAAGGGCAGAAAACGCTAGTGGGAGTTGTGTACCGACCACCAAATGGGGACAGCATCAAACAAGAAATAAGGGATGTGTGCAATAAAGGTGCAGCAGTTATCATGGGCGACTTTAATCTACATATTGATTGGGCTAACCAAACTGGTAGCAATGCGGTGGAGGAGGATTTCCTGGAGTGTATGAGGGATGGTTTTCTGGACCAATATGTCGAGGAACCAACTAGAGAGCTAGCCATCCTAGACTGGGTGATGTGTAATGAGAAGCGACTAATTAGCAATCTTGTTGTGCGAGGCCCCTTGGGGAAGAGTGACCATAATATGGTAGAATTCTTTATTAAGATGGAGAGTGACACAGTTAATTCAGAAACTAGGGTCCTGAACTTAAGGAAAGATAACTTTGATGGTATGAGATGTGAATTGGCTAGAATAGACTGGCAAAGGATACTTAAAGGGTTGACGGTAGATAGGCAATGGCAAACATTTAAAGATCACATGGATGAACTTCAGCAATTGTACATCCCTGTCTGGAGTAAAAATAAAACGGGGAAGGTGGCTCATCCGTGGCTAACAAGGGAAATTAAGCATAGTGTTAAAACCAAGGAAGAGGCATATAAATTGGCTAGAAAAAGCAACAAACCTGAGGACTGGGAGAAATTTAGAATTCAACAGAGGAGGACTAAGGGTTTAATTAAGGGGGGGAAAATAGAGTACGAGAGGAAGTTTGCAGGGAACATAAAAACTGACTGCAAAAGCTTCTATAAATATGTGAAGAGAAAAAGATTAGTGAAGACAAACGTAGGTCCCTTGCAGTCGGATTCAGGTGAATTTATAATGGGGAACAAAGAAATGTCAGACCAATTGAACAAATACTTTGGTTCTGTCTTCACGAAGGAAGACACAAATAACCTTCCGAATGTACTAGGGGACAGTGGGTCTAGTGAGAAGGAGGATCTGAAGGATATCCTTATTAGGCGGGAAATTGTGTTAGGGAAATTGATGGGATAAATCCCCGGGGCCTGATAGTCTTCATCCTAGACTACTTAAGAAAGTGGCCCTAGAAATAGTGGATGCATTGGTGATCATTTTCCAACAGTCTATCAACTTTGGATCAGTTTTATGGACTAGAGGGTAGCTAATGTAACACCACTTTTTAAAAAAGGAGGGAGAAAGAAAACGGATAATTATAGACCGGTGTTAGCCTGACATCAGTACTGGGGAAAATGTTGGAATCAATCATTAAGGATGAAATAACAGCGCATTTGAAAAGCAGTGACAGGATCGGTCCAAGTCAGCATGGAAATCATGCTTGACGAATCTTCTGGAATTTTTTGAGGATGTAACTAGCAGAGTGGACAAGGGAGAACCAGTGGATGTGGTGTATTTGGACTTTCAAAAGGCTTTTGACAAGGTCCCGCACAAGAGATTGGTATGCAAAATCAAAGCACATGGTACTGGGGGTAATGTACTGACGTGGATAGAGAACTGGTTGGCAGACAGGAAGCAGAGAGTCGGGATAAACGAGTCCTTTTCAGAATGGCAGGCAGTGACTAGTGGAGTGCAGCAAGGCTCAGTGCTGGGACCCCAGCTCTTTACAATATACATTAACGAATTAGATGAAGGAATTGAATGTAATATCTCCAACTTTGCAGATGACACTAAACTGGGTGGCGGTGTGAGCTGTGAGGAGGATGCTAAGAGGCTGCAGGGTGACTTGGACAGGTTAGGTGAGTGGGCAAATGCATGGCAGATGCAGTATAATGTGGATAAATGTGAGGTTATCCATTTTGGGGGCAAAAAAACGAAGGCAGAATATTATCTGAATGGCGGCAGATTAGAAAAAGGGAAGGTGCAACTAGACCTGGGTGTCATGGTACATCAGTCATTGAAAGTTGGCATGCAGGTACAGCAGGCAGTGAAGAAGGCAAATGGTATGTTGGCCTTCATAGCTAGGGGATTTGAGTATAGGAGCAGGGAAGTCTTACTGCAGTTGTACAGGGCCTTGGTGAGGCCTCACCTGGAATATTGTGTTCATTTTTGGTTTCCTAATCTGAGGAAGGACGTTCTTGCTATTGAGGGAGTACAGCGAAGGTTCACCAGACTGATTGCAGGGATGGCAGGATTGACATATGAGGAGAGACTCGATCAACTGGGCCTTTATTCACTAGAGTTTAGAAGGATGAGAGGCGATCTCATAGAAACGTATAAGATTCTGACGGGACTGGACTGGTTAGATGCGGGAAGAATGTTCCCGATGTTGGGGAAGTCCAGAACCAGGGGACATAGTCTTATGATAAGGGATAGGCCATTTAGGACTGAGATGAGGAGAAATCTCTTCACTCAGAGAGTTGTTAACCTGTGGAATTCCCTGCCGCAGAGAGTTGTTGATGCCAGTTCATTGGATATATTCAAGAGGGAGTTAGATATGGCCCTTACGGCTAAAGAGATCAAGGGGTATGGAGAGAAAGCACGAAAGGGGTACTGAGAGTATGATCAGCCATGATCTTAATGAATGGCGGTGCAGGCTCGAAGGGCCGAGTGGCCTACTCCTGCACCTATTTTCTACGTTTCTATGTTTCAAGTTGTTCCTTAAAACCTACCTCTTTGACCAAACTTCTGGGCATCTGCCACAGAAAGCAGAGAGTCGGAATAAATGGGTCCTTTTCCGGTTGGAAATCGGTGGTTAGTGGTGTGCCACAGGGATCGGTACTGGGACCACAACTGTTTACAATATACATAGATGACCTGGAAGAGGGGACAGAGTGTAGTGCAACAAAATTTGCAGATGACACTAAGATTAGTAGGAAAGCGGGTTGTGTAGAGGACTCAGAGAGGCTGCAAGGAGATTTGGATAGGTTAAGCGAATGGGCTAAGGTTTGGCAGATGGAATACAATGTCGGAAAGTGTGAGGTCATCCACCTTGGGAAAAAAAACAGTAAAAGGGAATATTATTTGAATGGGGAAAAATTACAACATGCTGCGGTGCAGAGGGACCTGGGGGTCCTTGTGCATGAATCCCAAAAGGTTAGTTTGCAGGTGCAGCAGGTAATCAGGAAGGCGAATGGAATGTTGGCTTTCATTGCGAAAGGGATGGAGTACAAAAGCAGGGAGGTCCTGCTGCAACTGTATAAGGTATTGGTAAGGCCGCACCTGGAGTACTGCGTGCAGTTTTGGTCACCTTACTTAAGGAAGGATATACTAGCTTTGGAAGGGGTACAGAGACGATTCACTAGGCTGATTCGAGAAATGAGGGGGTTAACTTATGATGATAGATTGAGTAGACTGGGTCTTTACTCCTTGGAGTTCAGAAGGATGAGGGGTGATCTTATAGAAACATTTAAAATCATGAAAGGGATAGACAAGATAGAGGCAGAGAGGTTGTTTCCATTGGTGGGGGAGACTAGAACTAGGGGGCACAGCCTCAAAATACGGAGGAGCCAATTTAAAACCGAGTTGAGAAATAATTTCTTCTCCCAGAGGGTTGTGAATCTGTGGAATTCTCTGCCCAAGGAAGCAGTTGAGGCTGGCTCATTGAATGTTTTCAAGTCAAAGATAGATAGATTTTTAAGCAATAAGGGAATTAAGGGTTACGGGGAGAGGGCGGGTAAGTGGAGCTGAGTCCACGACCAGATCAGCCATGATCTTATTGAATGGCGGAGCAGGCTCGAGGGGCTAGATGGCCTACTCCTGTTCCTAATTCTTATGTTCTTATGTTCTTATAATTTCTTCTTATGTGGCTCAGTGCCAAATTTATTTGTTTTGTCTTATAACACTGCTGTGAAGCACCTTGTGACGTTTTACTACATTAAAGGTGCTATCTAAATACAAGTTGTTGTTGTTATAGTTTATTAAAATCCCATATGTTTTCCAGTTACATTCGATCCTTTCCAATTGTACAGGCAAAAGGTATATTGGTGTAATTGGGAGTACGTTACTAGGAAGAAACTTTGTGTGACTTCCCTTTACGACATATCATTTATGACAGCTCAATGGTTACATTACTGGATTAGAAATCCTGTAGACCTCAACTAATAATCCAGATGGGGGCACATACAAATCTCACTATGGGAAGAACAGGATTTTAATTTATAAACAAATCTGGAAATAAGAAGTTGGTATCAGTAAACGTGACAGTGAAGCTGCTGGATAGTAATAAAAATCCGACTGGCTCACTCACGTCCTTTAGGGAAGGAAAGCTGCTCTCCTTACCCGGTCTGGGCCTATACGTGACTCCAGTCCTGCACCAGCACAGTTAACTCTTAACTACCTCCCAAAGTGACCAAAAATCCTCTCAGCGCAATCAACCGTTCTCAGGGCATCTATGGATGGGCAATACGTGCCAGCAATGCCCACATCACGAGACTGATTTAAAAACAGAGCCAAGGCCACAGAATAAAGCCAGATTGA
Source organism: Pristiophorus japonicus (assembly GCF_044704955.1). Lineage (NCBI taxonomy): Eukaryota > Metazoa > Chordata > Chondrichthyes > Pristiophoridae > Pristiophorus > Pristiophorus japonicus. The sequence goes on along the minus strand of NC_091991.1, from coordinate 109,282,768 downwards.
TTTGATCAGGAGATTTATCAGCCTTTTGGCTGTTGGATGCTGAGATCCTATCCAGTTATTTGTGAATGCTGCTATCACAATCTCTCGGACAGCATCTAATGAGGGACTGCTATACTGAGGTCAATCTAAGGCATGATAAACCTTACCTCCGAGAGCTGTACTCGGATACTGTGGGAAATCCTGACGGAGGAATCGTGCAACGTGCTGCCAATACCAACACTGCATTCTCCGGATGTTTGCCAGCACAGTATTTGTGCTGCTCCCACAGTTGATATCAGTGCATCTGTTACCCAAGTTACAGATGGCTGCTGTCATGATAAATTATGCACCTGACAATGAATTTTAATACAAGTAATGCTTTAAGAAAACCAGCAGTTCGTCTCACCTTTTTAAAGTCTAAATGAATATTTTGGGCCTGAAATTCGCTGCGATACCGCCCCTTGGGATAGTCGAAACAGGGGGCGCTAAAGGGTTTGTAGCCGCAAGCGGCGGCATTCGCGCCGCTCGGCAATTTCCGTCTGCCGGTACCGGCGGGGCCGAGCAGTATCGCCCAGGAGCGCTGCGCCGGTGTGCAACATCCCCGGTATCGACTCGCAATCAAAATTTGTTTTGCGTGGCACCTATAGCGCCCCCTAGTGACACCGCCAGAGAAAGCTGGCGTGCAGAGCTGTCCTGGCGGCGGTGAGGGGATGAACGAATGCATCAGGTAAGTGTGATAGATTTAATATTTTTGCCATTTACCTTTATTTGGGTTGATGAAAGTATCGGGAATGTTTTTTGTGATTTTTGTTCCGATTTTTTGTTGTTGCTGGGAAGCCTCTCTCAGGGCACTCCGAAGCTGGCTCTTTAGCGCGGGATATTCAGTTGCTCACCCGGCCTCGCGCCCTGAGAGAGGTGTGCAATGCCTCCCTTAGCGCTCCGTCCCACTGTCAGGGCACAAACACTGAATGGCTGCCGTGCAACCCATGTCCCAGTTCTAAATATATCCACCGCCCGCCATTAACGCCTGGAGAAACCTGCAACCTAATCTCCAGCCCTTTATCTTTCAGGCACGCACAATTCTTCCTCCCCATCCCGGGAGATGGGGCACTGGGCGGATATTAATCACCCATAGAATATCAGCATATCCCTTATATACAACAGAAGGCATCAGGCTCCCGCTGTACCTGCTTTGAATCAGTAACTATGGTAGTAGAAATATCTCTGGCCTTTATGGTCATTATTATGATTAGTATTTCTGTTAGGGAATTTAGCATGTTCATGGTCCAAACTAGCAAATGACTGTTCTCACATATAATTTTATAAGGTATTCTACAAGTTAATATGGACCAAAGGCATTTATTGGCATTCACAGGATTTAAGCATACAATGATGGGTATCATTAGTTATAATCACACATAAATGTACGTTCACACTTACGGCACAACGTATAAAGTACCAGCATGGCTCAGTGGGTCACCCACTCTCTCTGGGAGGGGCTCACAGTGAGCAGGTGCTGCTGGGTGCTTGGTTAATGCTGGGAGTTGGAGCAAGTTTGTAAAAAGTTGCTTGTGGGTTTTTGGGTTGTTTTTGGGCCTATACACTTCAGCCAGATGGCTACTAGGGGTCCTGAAGTGTTGAACCCCTCACAAAACAACGTTCCCAGGATGAATTTAATCAGGGGAGAAAATGTTGGGGGAAGGGAGAATAAAAGACCCCAAGATTTGGGCCGGGACCCCAGGAGGTTTGGAAAAGAAAACACAATGGTGGTTCAGTGTGAGGATAAGGAGATACGAGCTTGGGATATTATCCGGGCGGAACATGAGGACTGCGGTGAGGGAAGCTGCTTTGCCTGCCGAGCAAAGCCGAATGTTGGTTCGAGGTGACGCTCAGTGGCCGAGAGGAGGTGGGAAGACTTTTACTGAGCCTGACGGTTGGTGATAAGTCCTTGGATGTATCTCTGTTCTATTCTGAAGCGATGTGGTCTCATTCTTAAACGTGCCGGTTTATGTTGAGGACGATGTGCTAATAAAATGTTGCAGTTGTGGGACATTAAACTTTGCTCGGTAATAAAGAGGAGATACTATCCAGGAATGCAGGTAGCAGATGGAACCTGTTCTGTAAAGATGTGGTTCCCAGAGGGGATGAAGTCATTACCCTACAGCATGAAATTCGAGACAATGGAAGGAGTGTAGTACTTCCAGGTATTGCATGATAACCAGGTGAAGGTTTGCTATTATTATCTTGGGCACGACCATCTTGCAAGAAGCTGTCCAGGCCTGTACTGTCTGGACACATCGTTCGGAACTGCAAGGCACAGAGCTGTGGGGTGTGTCACAAAGGCCCCACCCACTGTGAGTGTGAGGCAGAAGGAAGCTCCTTGAGTGACGAGGAGATGGGAGAAGGAACAGGAGATGAGTGGAGTGGCCGGAGGAGCAGAGCAGATGGAGGAAACAACCGCCGAACGGAATGAGGAAAGAGCACAGGAAGAGGCAGAAAATAGCGGAGCAGAGAACAGGATGGAGATGGTGGAAACACACCAAGTACGGTATTGTTATAAGACAAAACAAATAAATTTGACACCGAGCCATATAAGAAGAAATTACAGCAGATGACACAGGTAGGTTTTAAGGAGTGTCTTAAAGGAGGAAAGAGAGATAGAGAGGCGGAGAGGTTTAGGGAGGGAGTTCCAGAGCTTGGGGCCCAGGCAGCTGAAGGCACGGCCACCGATGGTTGAGCGATTATAATCAGGGATGCTCAGGAGGGCAGAATTAGAGGAGCGCAGACACCTCGGGGGGTTGTGGAGCTGGAGGAGATTACAGAGATAGGGAGGGGCAAGGCCTTGGAGGGATTTGTAAACAAGGATGAGAATTTTGAAATTGAGGCGCTGCTTAACCGGGTGCCAATGTAGGTCAGTAAGCACAGGGGGTGATGGGTGAACGGGACGGTGCAAGTTAGGACACGGGTTGCCGAGTTTTGGATGACCTCAAGTCTACGTAGGGTAGAATGTGGGAGGCCAGCCAGGAGTGCGTTGGAATAGTCAAGTCTAGAGGTAACAAAGGCATGGATGAGGGTTTCAGCAGCAGATGAGCTGAGGCAGGGGCAGAGACGGGCAATGTTACAGAGGTGGAAATAGGCGGTTTTAGTTATGCTGCAAATATGTGGCAGGAAACTCATTCCAGAATCAAACATGACACCTAGGTTGTGAACAGTCTGGTTCAGCCTCAGACAGATGCTAGGGAGAGGGATGGAGTCAGTGGCTAGGGAACGCAGTTTGTGGCCGGGACCAAAGACAGAGTCAAGGATAGAGTCGAAGGAGGCAAGACAAGGAGTGGGGCAAGAGGCAGGAGGCTTAAAGGGGCAGCAGGACGGGAGCGGGGAGACAAAGATGCCAAAAGGGAGCAAGATGGGTTGAGACACGCCATTGTCCCAGAGAGAGAAGAAACGGGGAGCAAGGGTCAGCGGTGGAGGTGAGGCCGAAGGGAGTGGCACTGTTGGAGAAACCATGTTAGCAGGAAGACTCTCTAAGGGAGATTCTGTATCTGACGGGGAACAGGGACAGGAGATTACAGAAGGGCTCGAGAGTGAGGAGTCAGAGGGGGATGGGGACATGGAAGTAGGGGGTGGGAGGGGCATCATGGGGAAAGGGAAAGGTTAGTGAGGGGCAGAAGGAGGGAGAAGGGGCAGCTCCTTGACTAAACCTAATGTAAGGAAGAGGCTGAAACTGCAGGGGAGGTTCAAACAGGAGGTGAAAAAGAGCCGGAGGCTGCAGGAGAAAGCAACAGCTGCCCGGGAATGAGCATGAGAGGAGGGAAGGGCCAGAGATTAAACGATGGGGGGATTATCAGGCACACTTCCTTTATTAGGAGCCATGATTACATTAGTCTCAATTAATGTGAACGGACTGAGGGGGGAGAAGAAATTGCAGCAGCTGTTGCAGTGTTTTAAAGGCATGGACCTGTTGTGTCTGTAATAAAACCTTTCGGGATGAGGGTATCATAGACATAGAAACATAGAAACATAGAAAATAGGTGCAGGAGTAGGCCATTCGGCCCTTCGAGCCTGCGCCACCATTCAATGAGTTCATGGCTGAACATGCAACTTCAGTACCCCATTCCTGCTTTCTCACCATACCCCTTGATTCCCCTAGTAGTAAGGACTTCATCTAACTCCTTTTTGAATATATTTAGTGAATTGGCCTCAACAACTTTCTGTGGTAGAGAATTCCACAGGTTCACCACTCTCTGGGTGAAGAAATTCCTCCTCATCTCTGTCCTAAATGGCTTACCCCTTATCCTTAGACTGTGTCCCCTGGTTCTGGACTTCCCCAACATTGGGAACATTCTTCCTGCATCTAACCTGTCTAACCCCGTCAGAATTTTAAACGTTTCTATGAGGTCCCCTCTCATTCTTCTGAACTCCAGTGAATACAAGCCCAGTTGATCCAGTCTTTCTTGATAGGTCAGTCCCACCATCCCGGGAATCAGTCTGGTGAACCTTCGCTGCACTCCCTCAATAGCAAGAACATCCTTCCTCAGGTTAGGAGACCAAAACTGTACACAATACTCCAGATGTGGCCTCACCAAGGCCCTGTACAACTGTAGCAACACCTCCCTGCCCCTGTACTCAAATCCCCTCGCTATGAAGGCCAACATGCCATTTGCTTTTTTAACCGCCTGCTGTACCTGCATGCCAACCTTCAATGACTGTTGTACCATGACACCCAGGTCTCGTTGCACCTCCCCTTTTCCTAATCTGTCACCATTCAGATAATAGTCTGTCTCTCTGTTTTTACCACCAAAGTGGATAACCTCACATTTATCCACATTATACTTCATCTGCCATGCATTTGCCCACTCACCTAACCTATCCAAGTCGCTCTGCAGCCTCATAGCATCCTCCTCGCAGCTCACACTGCCACCCAACTTAGTGTCATCCGCAAATTTGGAAATATTACATTTAATCCCCTCATCTAAATCATTAACATACAGTGTAAACAGCTGGGGCCCCAGCACAGAACCTTGCGGTACCCCACTAGTCACTGCCTGCCATTCTGAAAAGTCCCCATCTTTGCTTCCTGTCTGACAACCAGTTCTCAATCCATGTCAGCACACTACCCCCAATCCCATGTGCTTTAACTTTGCACATTAATCTCTTGTGTGGGACCTTGTCGAAAGCCTTCTGAAAGTCCAAATATACCACATCAACTGGTTCTCCCTTGTCCACTCTACTGGAAACATCCTCAAAAGATTCCAGAAGATTTGTCAAGCATGATTTTCCTTTCACAAATCCATGCTGACTTGGACCTATCATATCACCTCTTTCCAAATGCACTGCTATGACATCCTTAATAATTGATTCCATCATTTTACCCACTACCGATGTCAGGCTGACCGGTCTATAATTCCCTGTTATCTCTCTCCCTCCTTTTTTAAAAAGTGGGGTTACATTGGCTACCCTCCACTCCATAGGAACTGATCCAGAGTCAATGGAATGTTGGAAAATGACTGTCAATGCATCCACTATTTCCAAGGCTACCTCCTTAAGTCCTCTGGGATGCAGTCCATCAGGCCCTGGGGATTTATCGGCCTTCAATCCCATCAATTTCCCCAACACAATTTCCCGACTAATAAGGATTTCCCTCAGTTCCTCCTCCTTACTAGACCCTCCGACCCCTTTTATATCCGGAAGGTTGTTTGTGTCCTCCTCAGTGAATACCGAACCAAAGTACTTGTTCAATTGGTCCGCCATTTCTTTGTTCCCCGTTATGACTTCCCCTGATTCTGACTGCAGGGGACCTACGTTTGTCTTTACTAACCTTTTTCTCTTTACATACCTATAGAAACTTTTGCAATCCGTCTTAATGTTCCCTGCAAGCTTCTTCTCGTACTCCATTTTCCCTGCCCTAATCAAATCCTTTGTCCTCCTCTGCTGAGTTCTAAATTTCTCCCAGTCCCCAAAAGAGATCGGAAGATTTGGTTATGATCAATTTTTAAAGTATAAAAGATGAATGTATGTTATGGGAGACAAATTAAGCTTCAGGTTTTGATGTTAATATGTTTTGGAGGAACGGCTGTGCAGAGTGAGGGAAAGGATTTGTATGCCACAATGGAATGATCACAATGTTGTAAGTGTTTTTAATGTTGAATAAATAATTTAAAAAAAAACTGGGTAGCGCTCTTGCCTCTGAGTCAGAAGTTTGAGGGTTAAATTCCCACTCCAGAGACTCTAGTACAAAAATCTAGGCTGACACTCCAGTGCAATGCTGAGGGAGTGCTGCACTGTCGGAGGTGCCGTCTTTCGGATGAGACATTAAACTGAGGTCCCGTCTGCTCTCTCAGGCGGACATAAAATATCCCATGGCACTATTTTGAAGAAGAGCAGGGAGTTATCCCTGGTGTCCTGGCCAATATTTATCTCCAAATCAACATAGCAAAAAAACTGTTTATTTGGTCATTATCACATTGCTGTTTATGGGAGCTTGCTGTGCATAAATTTGCAGCCTTGTTTCCTGCATTACAGCAGTGACTACACTCCAAAAGTACTTCATTGGCTGTAAAGTGCTTTGGGACATCCTGATGTTGTGAAAGGCGCTATATCAATGCAAGTCTTTATTTCTTTTATAATTCACTGAGTCACAGGTTTGGAGCTGGAGAGTGTTGTGCATGGAGAAAGAGTCAGACTGAACACTGTGAGCTCAAAGTAAAGTGTGACCGTAGTCTTTTATTGCTGGTCTCCAGAGTGCCTCTCCAACCCATGACGTCTCCTTAAATACCTGTGCTTCCAAGGGATTATGGGATCCCTTGGGACTGCAGGGGATGAGCCCTCTGGTGGCTGTACAGAGTAAATACAAGTTTACATATATAACAGAGAGGATCGGTTGTCCAAACCTTGTCGAATTCTGAAGAATGTATTCTAACACCCCTCTTTGTATACCTTTCACCCTCGCTACATGAGGGTTCGCCTGTGTCAAAGTATGACCTCATCCAATTAGTTCCATAACTCGAATCTTATCAAAAATCACTCTCCATCACTTGACTCACCCTCTACTTTTCCTAGATCGATGGCAGGCACCTTTTCAAGGCTAAAGCTAACAGAGGGGGTTTTGTGGCCTCTCCTTATCAGCGAACACACTGTCGGACTGGAATCCCTTTTACTGCCTGCACATTGCTCACAGAAACACAATTAAAACGCTAAAGTTAATATACAGAACTTAAGCTTTTCCTCACACATACCTTGGGAGCACTAGTTGAAGTAACAAATGCTGGCAGTGACATTGCTAAGTTGAGGGGTGTCAGTGCTGTGGAATGCAATGCTCTTCCAGTTTTGCATCAAGTATCATCATCCCACGTTCCGAGGGCGGGGTGCAACTTGAGCCAGATGCAAAGTAAATCTCTCTCGACTTTGGCCCGAATAAACTGCATTGACCCCCAAACTCAAAAGAGCACCCCTCTACTGTGGCATGGTAAATTATGCTTTTTCCTACATTACAACACTGACTACACTTCAAAAAATTCTTAATTGGCTGTGAAGCTCTTCAGGAAATCCTGAGGTCATGAAAGATGCTAAATAAATGAATGTGCTTGCTTCTTTCTCTGCCTGAAGTAGTTACATTTAAACTGCAGCCCTAAATATACATGAAAACTGTACTCGGATAAAATCGAAGTACTCATGGCGGGGACTGTTGATTAATATATATTTGAGCAATTGCAGTTTGTAATTTGTAGTCACATTCTCATCGTTGTTTTCAAATCCCTCCGTAGCCTTGCCCCTCTCTATCTCTGTAGCTTATTTCAGACCCACAACCCTCCGAGATTTCTGTGCTCCTCCAATTCTGGCCTATTGTGTATCCTCGATTTTCATCGCTCCACCATCGTTGGCCGTGCCTTCAGTTGCCAAGGCCCTAAGCTCTGGGGTTCCCCTTCTAAACCTCTCCGCCTCTCTACCTCTTTTTCCTTCTTTAAGACGCTCCTTAAAATCTACTCTTCACCTGGACTAGTATCTCCTGATGTGGCGTGGTGTCAAATTCTGTCTGGTAACACTCACATGAAGTGCCTTGTGATGTTTTACGATGTTCAAGGCGCTATATAAAGGCAAGTTGATGTTGTTGTACACTTGGCTGGAGTGGAACTAAACTACAGAACCAGTGGGAACCTGTTCAACCTTCGCTGCCTCCAGGCCAGGTCCAAGAGCACCCCAACCTCTGTTGTTGAGCTACCGTATGCGGACGACGCCTGCGTCTGCGCATATACAGAGGCTGAACTCCAGTACAGAGTTGACGTATTTACTGAGGCGTACGAAAGCATGGGCCTTACGCTAAACATCCGTAAGGCAAAGGTCCTCCACCAACCTGTCCTCACCGCACAGCACTGTCCCCCAATCATCAAGATCCACGGCGCGGCCCTGGACAGCGTGGACCACTTCCCATACCTCGGGAACCTCTTATCAGCAAGATGAAGAGATTGATGAGGAGATTCAACACCGCCTCCAGTGCACCAGCGCAGCCTTCGGCCGCTTGAGAAAAAGAGTGTTTGAAGACCAGGCCCTCAAATCTACCACCAAGCTCATGGTTTACAGGGCTGTAGTAATACCCGCCCTCCTGTATGGCTCAGAGGCATGGACCATGTACAGTAGACATCTCAAGTTGCTGGAAAAATACCATCAACGATGCCTCCGCAAGATCCTACAAATCCCCTGGGAGGACAGGCGCACCAACATTAGCGTCCTCGACCAGGCCAACATCCCAGCATTGAAGCACTGACCACACTTGATCAGCTCCGTTGGACAGGCCACATTGTCTGCATGTGAGCCTCTTATCAACAAGATGAAGAGATTGATGAGGAGATTCAACACCGCTTCCACGAGACTCCCAAAGCAAGCGCTCTACTCGGAACTCCTTCATGGTAAATGAGCCAAGGGTGGACAGACAAAACGTTACATGGACACCTCTCAAAGCCTCCCTGAAAAAGTGCGGCATCCCCACCGACACCTGGAAGTCCCTGGCCAAAGACCGTCCTAAGTGGAGGAAGTGCATCTGGGAGGGCGCTGAGCGCCTCGAGTCTCATCGCTGAGAGCATGCAGAAACCAAGCGCAGCCAGCGGAAAGAGCGTGTGGCAAACCTGTTCCACCCACCCCTTACCTCAACGACTGTCTGTCCTACCTGTGGCAGGGACTGTGGTTCTCGTATTGGACTGTTCAGCCACCTAAGGACTCATTCTAGGAGTGGAAGCAAGTCTTCCTCGATGATGATGACACATGGCAAATGCACTACATTTTTGAAATTGCCGCTGACATAGCTTTCACTGCAATGATTGCACCTTTCAAATTGTCCCTGGATTTCAATCATAAGTGTGCTGAAATGGACACAATTGTCGCTGCTTATGAGTATGGACAGTAAATAAGACTTAATTGCCGCCACTTCAGAGAATGCAACTGCTAAGAGCAGCTGGTTGTCTGGATGCACCCATCTTAGGTTGGCTCAGGGAACTTACCACAATGCTTTGCTGCAAGCTTGTCACAATAGCATAATGTTGTAAAGGTGTTTGTTGCTATTGAGGAAGTACAGGAGGACCCAAAGGAAGCATGGATCCAACCAGCCAGGCCATTAAATGCTATAGTGATTTCACAAGTTTAACTCAGAGAAACTCTTCCCTCTTGTGGGAGTGGAGGAGTCCAGAACAAGGGGCCATAGTCTTAAAATTAGAGCCAGGCTGTTCAGGTGTGAAATCAGGAAGTATTTTGCCACACAAAGGCGGGAGAGAATTGGGGGACAATTGGAACTATCAAGATCTGTATCTCAACTCCATTTATCCACCTTGGTTCCGTGTCCCTTAAAAGCCTTATCCAACAAAAATCTCTTGATCTCATCAGCCATGGCCAGCCCACACTGCGATATGTGTGCACATTGGGTCCGTGCAGCAGAGTAGGTCTCCAGTCCTCTTGGTTAACCCTTGCCATTGGACCAAGACCTAGCTCTGTCAGGCCAGGGAGCGGAAGGAGCAGCGTGGCAGTATACCACTCCAGAGAGCAGCACGTGCTGGAGCAGGAGAGTAACAGCAGTGAAAAGGACGTCATCAAGGCCCGGGTCGGTGATTGGAGCGTGGGCAGCTACATCAGGAGCGGCGAGATCGGGTCGAAGGAGCGGGGAGAGATTGTAGAGGGATGTGATCGGGGCCCAGGGGAGGTGCAAGTTTTGGGCCCAGAAGAGGCGAGGGCCCAGGGGCAGCACGAGCCAGACCACACTGCGATATGTGTGCGCACTAGGTCTGTGCAGCAGAGCAGGTCTCCAGTCGCCTTGGTTAATCCTTGCCACTGGACCAAGACCTAGCTCTGTCAAGCCCGTGTGGTGGCTGGTGTGCAACGGCCACCCCACGTTAAAAAAATCCACACACAGGCATCTTCCACCCTTCAAGATTTAGTTCGGACCTGGAATTTTAGGTCCATCATTGAAACACCTGGGAACTTTTTGACGTGGAAGCAAGTCATCCTCGGTTCGAGGGACTGCCTATGATGGTGAGCTCTGTCAAGCCCGTGTGGTGGCTGATGTGCAATGGTCACCACATGTTAAAAATATCCATGGGCAGGCATCTTCCACCCCTGGAGTTCAGGCCTGGAACATCGGGTCCTTCATTGAAACATCTGTGAACTTGTCCCTTTTGGTGTAGAAGCAAGTCATCCTCGTTCGAGGGACCACCTATGATGGTGATCTAATTGAATGGTGGAACAGGCTCGAGGGGCTGACTAGCTCCTCCTGTTCCTATGTTACCAGAGAAGCACCAGTGTCTAGAAGGTGGGGAAATCCGCTGTTCTTTCAAGCAATGAGCAGGCTGAAGGAGTGATTTTATTTGCTCTTTTATATTTATATTGTGAGCAGGTAGTCTGAGTGTCACACGTGTGTGAAGAGTTGCCCTGGGAAGTTTAAAAGCGTACTGGATATTTATAACCACTTTAACTTGCTGACTCTGCTTGACTTACAACTGGGAAATCACAGAAAGACCTCCCATATTCTAATACAAGCACCAGTCACTTGAGACAAGAGTTAGCACCAGCTTGGCACTTTGCAGAGAAAATTGAAAAAGAGAAATTAAATAAATGACAGAAGATCCTGGAAAGGGAAAGGAAGGTCAGGTGGGGAGTATAACGGGCGGACGGACCACTAATGCCTGTTTTCTGCCAGCACCGAGTGTGAAAATCTGCTCCAACAGGCGTATTCCTGGGGTTCTGATGGGACTAATTGAAAAGCTCGACGACTAGTTGGGCCGAATGGCCTGTTTCTGTGCTGTAAATTACTTCTGTGTCGTGTAATATACGCTGAACCCACGAGATTTTCTCTCATGTTTCACATTTCCAATGTCGGTGAGGGACTCTCTGTGATAATCACCTTGCCATATGTCCGCTCTGCAAAAATATAATGAGGCGTTGGAAATAGCCGTTTGCGCTACTCAATGACAAATCGCCTCAGGGGTCAATTTCCATGGGTAAAAGCGGGAAACTCCTGGCTGTGCATTGTGGATGGTTTTCCCACCTTTTTAAATATCGGTCAGGAAGTGCGTACCAGTAATTTTGACATGCGGGGGTAGGTTTTTCTGACCGGATGGCCGATGATAACCCATGGGCCAGGAATTTCCATTGAGTTGTCCCACTCTGTCATTGTAACTTCGCCGGAAATGCGTCGGAAATCCGGTTTACCCACGCAAGGACGATCACTTTTACCTTGAGTTTTAGTGTCGTTTCCCACTGGGTAACGCACAATGAGCTGGGTAGTGTCGTTTCCCACCGGGTAGTATAGTATTAGGCAGTCCCTTGTGTCAAGGATGACCCGCTTCCAAACCAAAAAGGGACGAGTTTCCAGGTGCTTCCCAAACTACATCCTAAAGGGTGGAAGATACCTGTGCGTGAATTCTTTTAACATGCATTGGCCGTTGCACACCAGCCACCACACGGGCTTGACAGAGCTAGGTCTTGGTCCAGTGGTGAGGGTTAACCAAGACAACTGGAGACCTGCTCTGCTGCACGGACCTAGTGCGCACACATGCTCCTACTATCTATAGATCGCAGTGTGGGCTAGCCCATGCTGGGTGACGTACAGTGAACTGGGTATTGTATTGAACTTTTTCATCCTCCTGGGCTATTGACATGGTAAAAATGACAAAAACAGGAACTTCCCATGAATGCGTTAGTAAACCCGTTGCAAATGATTGTTAGGATCTGGAACGCGCTGCCTGAAAGGGTGCTGGAGATAGATTCAATTGTGACTATTAAAAGGAAATTGGATAAATACTTGAAGGGAAAAATTTGCAAGGCTATGGGGAAAGAGTGGGGGAGTGGGCCTGATTGGATAGCCCATTTACAGAACCAGCACAGACATAATGGGCCGAATGGCCTTCTTCTGCGCTGTAAGATTCAATGATTCTATGAAATAGTTGACATCGGAATAGCAACCCCTAAGTTTCTGCTCTTTCATCCTTGTTCAAAATATCACAAAGAATTTGACTTTGATCTTTCCTGTTTTTCTGACTCTAACTGCAGCAAGCAGTGACTCAACCATAAAGGTCTTGTGGGATCACTTACTTGTTACAAACACTTGCTGGTACTGCACGTGTTAAGTGGTCAACCCTGAATGCTCGCTGTTGAAGCAACGTTACAGGCGCTATATAAATATATGTTGTTTTTGTTGACACACCGCGATTATGTTTCACGGTTAGAAACAAACAAATGAAACTCGGAGCTTGCAATTTGCAATCTGCAAGCGTCGTGCGAATCAATATGAGGTCAATGCCAATCTTTGCGGGATTTATTTTTTGGCGAGGTAATGCTCAAACTTGCTTGTTTCGCCTTTTAGTTAATGTATCTGCAATAAATTACATTACAACATTGATTACACTTCAGAAGAACTTCATTAACTGTCAAGCCCTTTGGGACATCCTTAGGTCCATCATGGCACTATGGAAATGCAAGCTCTTTCTTTCTGAAATCCCCTCGAGATGGTTTAATGCTGTTCAGAGGAATATCAGGAACACTGCATTGGTCCTACCACAAAGCACCATACTCACAAGAACATAAGAAATAGGAGCAGGAGTCGGCCATACGGCCCCTCGAGCCTGCTCCGCCATTCAATAAGATCATGGCTGATCTGATCATGGTCTCAGCTCCACTTCCCTGCCCGCTCCCCATAATCCTTGACTCCCCTATCATTCAAAAATCTGTCTATGTCCGCCTTAACTATATTCAATGACCCAGCTTCCACAGCTCTCTGGGGTAGAGAATTACAAAGATTCACGACCCTCTGAGAGAAGAAATTCCTCCTCATCTCCATTTTAAATGGGCGGCCCCTTATTCTGAAACTATGCCCCTAGTTCTAGATTCCCCCTCTCTGCATCTAACCAGGTAGTTCTTAAGATTTTCCACACACTTGGGTAGAAAATCTAGGCCATGTTCTCATCTACAAAGAGATTCAGAAGTGCTTTGATATCCGAGACAGTTCCCGCTGGTGTCTATCGCTCCAGGCTTTCCACATCTCAACAGCTCGAAGCAAACTACTTGATAGGTAGAGAAAAGCACAATTATCTTTTGCTGTAGCTTCACGGCATCACTAATTAGACTTTGGTGAGGATTTTACGAGTGATATTGACTAACATTCGGAGAAATTCCTCACTAAACACATCCTTCAGACCAGGGTGGAGGTGGGTGGGGGGAGGATAATTTTCGGTTATGGCGCGGGTGCTAAACATGATTTTTGTGCATCATCTGCCATTTATACGCTCCACCCGATCCCGTTTACGGATTGGGAAATCAGGCACTGTGGCGTAGAGGTTCCTGCTCATTCCCCAAGGGCCCTCATTCCTGCACCGAGGGCCCCATCAGCCAGGGCAGAGAAGAAGGAAAGAAAGAAGATACGAAAAACGATTCGCAAAAAGAACCAGAGGCAACATAGGGAAAAGCTTTTTTACACAGCGAGTGGTTAGGATTTGGAGTGCACGCCCTGATAGGGCGGTGGAGGCAGATCCAATAGCAGCCTTCAATAGCGAATTGGATAAATACTTGAAGGATTAAAAATTGCAGGGATATGGGGAAAGAGCACGTGAGTAAGACCAACTGGATCACTCTTCAAATGAGCCGGTGCAGACTCAATGGGCCGAATGGCCTCCTTCTGTGCTGTACTGTTCTACGATAGAAAGAAAGAAAGAAAGCATTTGCCTTTTTATAGCACTTTGCAACCAATGAAGTACTTTGAAAGCGCAGTCACTGAAATGATGTAGGAAACGTGTCAGCCAAATTGCACACAGTAAGCTCATACAAACAGCAAAGAGGTCATGACCAGATACTCTGTTTTAGTGATGTTGGTTGAGGGATAAATAATGGCAAGGAGACTGGTAAAATTTCCTCTGCTCTTCGAAGTAAATTCCGAGCACACGGGGCTGTACTGTCGACGTTGCCAGAGTGCAGATGGCTGTGCCTATGGGAATAATAGGGCACTTGGCTGAGTTCCATCGTGATCGAGAGACTTTCGAAGCATTTGTGGAGCAGTTAGGAATATTTTTCACCGGGAATAGTATAATTGAAGTCCCCAATGATGTAAACCATAATCGGGCAATTTTAGAAAGAAAACAGGCTATTTTCTTGACTCAAGCAGGCCCCGAGGTGTATGAGCCCTGAAAAATGTGCTTGTTCCCATCAAGCCGAAGGACACACCACTGAAGGAGATTCTAACCAAGTTAAAACAGCACTACAGTCCTGAGCCCCTGAAAAATGCTGAAAGTTATCATTTTTAGAACATGTGATCAATTAAATGACGAGGGTATCAGTGAGTACATTGCAACTTTAAAAAAGCGATCCATTCACTGTCATTTTAGAAACTTCCAGGACCAAGAATTGTGTGACTGCTTTGTTTGTGGGTTGAAAACTGAAGCAATCAGAAGTAATTGTTGCCAACCCCTAACTTGACTTTTGATTTAGCTTATCACACAGCTATGTCGATGGATATGGCCAACCAAATCTCCAATACAACCATTTCCAGTCAACTGAGGTGAATCGACTGCAGGCCCCAATGCCTCAGCAACTGGCCAAGGTGCATTGAAGTCGTGCTATCGATGCCTGGGACAAGACATTGCTCAAAGCTGCCCATATGTGAAGGCAGAGTGTTTCTACTGCAAGAAAACTGGGCATTTTGTGAAGGTATGCCGACTGAAGAGCAAACTGACTGGCAATGCTATAAATAGAAATCGCCAGAGAATACATAGCATGGAAGAGAAGCAGCAGAACGAGGAGTTTCTGGAGATTCGCGTCATAAGGAGCACGAGGGTACTAACAGTGATTCATGAAGTATCGTCATCCAAGTAGATATTGCAGGAACCAGGATACCCATGGAAATCAACCCTGGTGTATCCATGGAGAGATCATTACCATTAACTGCAGATCCTCCTCAATTTGTTTGCTTTGATTCTCAATAAAGCTCATTGCCTGCATTGACACACCAATGTTCGAGGAACAATTCAGCGAAATCCTTTCTTCTGCTCTTTATCATTGAAGCTTTGACCTTGAATGTCCAACACTTCACTTTACATATTCCTTGTGCATGTAGACTCATGCATATTCATGTGTGGTGTGCCTTATTATTATGCTAATAGGAATAACCGCACCTGAATGTTTTCACTGAACATTTCTGACTTATTCATTAGCTGTCGTTTTGAAAAAATATATAAGGTCAAGCAGCTATTGAAATTGTTTTGTAAATATTTTAGTTTTGCAGCTCACAGGCGTGTGTGCTTGGCACTTCAGACCCCCAGATTTGATCCCTGGCTGGTGACCATTTTCCCATTTTTACCGAGTGTGTTATGACCCACTAACCTTAGCCTCCAAAGCTGCATGTGGGATGAAATTGATCAGGATCCCCATTCTTGCTCAGTATCCAGTCACTCCCCTGCCCCTCTGCAAAGTGTCCGATGAAAGCGTATTCCCAAGGGGCAAAGCAATGGAAATAAGGGGGCAGGGTGGTGGGAGTGCCAAGTCTCTGTCCCTGTTGTATTCCCCTTGCACCTCTGAAGTTTCCCCATGGGGAGGCCCAAGTACTCATACCTGCATCTGGTGCCAGGGTTCAAAGGTCACGGAAATGTGGTATGAATGAGGCCACCGCCTCTCCCGTCTCAGTTTACGCTTGGAGAGAGAGAGGACAGAGCTGAGCGGCACCCACAATTAGTGGGACATGGTCGTTGTGTCTATCCCCAACCGGCCAAGCTCAGATTGCAGGAGCTGAGAGGGGTAGGCAGCGAGGCTGTGCAGGGTTTTATTTCGAGCCAATAGCCTGAAGGTCCAAATGTCTGAGACCTCCTCAAGGCCAGGAGCAGCGAGTGAATTAAAAAAAAACATTCATGCAATGTGGGCATCGCTGGCAAGGCCAACCTTTGCCCATCCCTAATTGCCCCTTGAGAAGGTGGTGGTGAGTCACCTTCTTGAACCGCTGCAGTCCGTGTGGTGAAGGTGCTCCCACAGGGCTGTTAGGGAGGGAGTTCCAGGATTTTGACCCAGCGACGATGAAGGAACGGCGATATATTTCCCAGTCAGGATGGTGTGTGACTGGTGGGGAATTTGGAGGTGATGGTATTCCCATGCACCTTCTGCCCTTGTCCTTCTAGGTGGTAGAGGTTGTGGATTAAGGAGGTGCTGCCGAAGAAGCCTTGGCGAGTTGCTGCACTGCATCTTGTAGATGGTACACACTGCAGCCACGGTGCGCCGGTGGTGGAGGGAGTGAATGTTGAAGGTGGTGGATGGGGTGCCAATCAAGTGGCTGCTTTGTCCTGGATGGTGTCGAGCTTCTTGAGTATTGTTGGAGCTGTGCTCATCCAGGCAAATGGGGAGTATTCCATCACACTCTAACTTGTGCCTTGTAGATGTTGGAAAGGCTTTGGGGAGCCAGGAGGTGAGATACTCGCCGCAGAATACCCAGCCTCTGACCTGCTCTTGTTGCCATAGTAGTTATGTGTCCTGCCCAGTTAAGTTTCTGGTCAATGGTGACCCCCAGGAAGTTGATGGTGGGGGATTCGGCGATGGTAATGCCATTGAATGTCAAGGGGCGGTGGTTAGACTCTCGCTTGTTGGAGATGGTCATTGCCTGGCATTTGTGTGGCACAAATGATATTTGCCATTTATCAATCCAAGCATGAATTTTGTCCAGGTACTTGCTGCATGCAGGCATGAACTGCTTCATTATCTGAGGAGATGTGACTGGAACTGAACACTGTGCAGTCATCAGCGAACATCCTCACTTCTGACCTTATGATGGAGGGAAGGTCATTGATGAAGCAACTGAAGATGGTTGGCCGAGGACACTGCCCTGAGGAACTCCTGGGGCTGGGATGAATCGTCTCCAAGAACCACAACCATCTTCATTTGTGCTCGGTATGACTCCAGCCAGTGGAAAGTTTTCCCCTGATTCCCATTGACTTCAGTTTTACTAGGGAACCTTGATGTCACACTCGGTCAAATGCTGCCTTGATGTCGAGGGCAGTCACTCTCACCTCACCTCTGGAATTCAGCTCTTTTGTCCATGTTTGAACCAAGGCTGTAATGAGGTCTGAAGCCGAGTAGTCCTGGTGGAACCCAAACTGAGCATCGGTGAGCAGGTTATTGGTAAGTGCCGCTTGATAGCACTGTCGATGACTCCTTCATTGATGCATTGGTTATAATCTACCAAAATTCCCTGGATTCTGGGGCAGTCCCAGCAGATTGGAAAACTGCAAATGTAACACCCCTATTTAAAAAAGTAGGCGAACAAAAAGCGGGAAACTATAGACCAATTAGTCTAACATCTGTCGTTGGGAAAATGTTGGAATCCATTATTAAGGAAACAGTAGCGGGTCATTTGGAAAAAGATAATTCAATCAAGCAGAGTCAGCATGGTTTTATGAAAGGGAAATCATGTTTGACAAATTTGCTGGAGTTCTTTGAGGATGTAATAAGCAGGATCGATAAGGAGGAACCAGTGGATGTGGTGTATTTGGATTTCCAGAATCATTCGATAATGTGCCACATAAAAGGTTACTGCACAAGATAAAAGTTCACGGGGTTGGGGGTAATATATTAGCATGGATAGAGGATTGACTAACTAACAGAAAACAAAGGGTCGGGATAAATGGGTCACTCTCAAGTTGGCAATCAGTAGGTAGTAGGGTGCTGTAGACATTGGTGCTGGGTCATCAACTATTTACAATCTATATTAATGACTTGGATGAAGGGACCGAGTGTAATGTAGCCAAGTTTGCTGCTGATACAAAGATGGGTGGGAAAGCAAATTGTGAGGAGTACATAAAAAATCTGCAAAGGGATATAGACAGGCTAAGTGAGTGGGAAAAAATTTGATAGATGGAGTATAATGTGAGAAAATGTGAGGTTATCCACTTTGGCAGAAAAAATAGAAAAGCAAATTATAATTTAAATGGAGAAAAATTGTAAAGTGCTGCAGTACAGAGGGACCTGGGGGTCCTTGTACATGAAACACAAAAAATTAGTATGCAGATACGGCAAGTAATCAGGAAGGCAAATGGAATGTTGGCTTTTATTGCAAGGGGGATAGAGTATAAAAGCAGGGAAGTCCTGCTACAACTGTACAGGGTATTGGTGAGGCCACATCTGGAGCACTGCGTACAGTTTTGGTCTCCGTATTGGAGTCTGTTCAGAGAAGGTTCACTAGGTTGATTTCAGAGATGAGGGGGTTGACTTATGAAGATAGGTTGATTAGGTTGGGTCGATACTCATTGGAGTTCAGAAGAATGAGATGTGATCTTATCGAAACATATAAGATAATGAGGGGGCTCGACAAGGTGGATGCAGATGCATAGGGGCAACTAAAACTAGGGGACATAGTCTTAGAATAAGGGGTTGCCCATTTAAAACTGAGATGAGGAGAAATTTCTTCTCTCTGAGGGTTGCAAATCTATGGAATTCTCTGTCCCAGGGAGCCGTGGAGGCTGGGTCATTGAATATATTTAAGGTGGAGATAGGCAGATTTTTGAGCGATAAGGGAATAAAGGGTTATGGGAAGTGGGCAGGGAAGTGGAACTGAGTCCATGATCAGATCAGCCATGATCTTATTAAATGGCGAAGCAGGCTCGAGGGGCAAGATGGCCTACTCCTGCTCATATTTCTCATGTTCTTATGCTCCATCACTTTGCTGATGATTGAGAATAGACTGATTGACCAGATTGGATTTACCCTGTTTTTTTGTGGATAGGACATACCCAGGCAGTTTTCCACATTGCCGTGTAGATGCCAGTGTTGTAGCTGTACTGGAACAGCTTGGCTAGAGGCGCGGCTAGTTCTGGAGCACAAGTCTTCAGTACGACAGCAGGGATGTTGTCGGGACCCATAGCCTTTGCTGTATCCAGTGCACTCAGCCACTTCTTGATATCAAATTGGCTGAAGTCTGGCTTCTGTGATGGTGGGGACCTCAGGAGGAGGCCAATATGGATCATCCACTCGGCACATCCGGGTGAAGATGGTTGTAAATGCTACAACCCCTCCCCACGCTGCATGTGCTGTGCATAGCTCTCCAATCAGCTTTGTTCGAAAATCATGCGCCCCATGAATTTCCAATATCAACTCCCAAAGTTGAAAATAACCCCTTCTATCTTTGCATTGAAACCATATCTAGGCCAAGGCACCAGGATTTATTTTTAGAATGGAAGTTGTACCTGCTCAGAATGTTGTCGGGGCTAAAGGGGTTACATTTTGAGGACAGGTTGCACAGATTAGGTTTGTAGTTCCTTGAGTATAGACGATTAAGGGGTAATCTAATTGATGTATTTAAGATGATTGAAGGATTTGAGGGTAGATAGAGAGAAACTATTCTCTCTGGTTGGGGAGAACCCAGAACAAGGGGGTATAACCTGAACAATAGAGCCAGGCTGTTCAGGGATGATGTCAGGAAACATTTATTTGCACAAAGGGCAGTGGAAATCTGGAACTCTCTCCCCCAGAAAACTGTTGAGGCGGGGGTCAGTTGAAAATATCCATGTTTGATATATTTTTGTTGGGTAAGGGTATTAAGGGATCTGGATTCAAGACGGGTAGATGGAGTTAAGATACCCATCAGCCATGATCTAACTGAATGGGGGGGAAGAGGCTCGAGAGGCTGAATGGCCTCCTCCTGTTCCTATGTTCCTTCTGTTTCTGTCAGTGTGTCCGGGAGGATGAAGCACAGAGCGCTTGGAGCTGTGTCTGGGTCGGAGGGAGAGGTTGAGCATCTGGGAGATACTTTATAAACAGAACTCGGGCAATCAGTCTGATCCTGGGAAGGTGCAGAGGACTGGTGAAGTGTATAAAATGCTAGAGGTGGAGGCTAAACGGAGGGGAGGAGGGGGTGGGGTGGGGAATTAATATGGCCTGATCTTCCCTTGGTTAGTTTGGACCAATACCACATGGCCACTCTGCCCGTCAGCAAATTCTGATTGGTTGCCATTGTACATTATTACAGAATCAAGATTTTTAATAATAGATGTAATTCATTCTGATAAAATATTCATGTCAGAATTGATAACTGAATACATTCCAGCTCACCGTGATACCAGCATCTTGCCTTGTTGCCAGAAGGAATAATGAATTAATGAATAAAGCAGTAGATTCCAGTTGATGGACCTGACAATTTTGACATATTTGGCCTGTGGTTGGTGATGTTGGATTGAAGTCTACTAATCGGAGGACTCTTGGTATGATTGCCAGCTGGAAACACAGCTCAAGGAACGTTGGACCCGACTTTCACATTCACGGGCAAAAGTCTGAGCTTTTTCTGGACCGCTCCCCGCTCCCCCGCCGCCCCCATATGCCACTCTTGTCTAATGTTCAGTGGAGAAGAAACTTACAGTCTGAATTCTGTTGGAATATGGGCGTTCTACCTCCTTTGTTCTCATTGGCCATTCTGACCAGTGCAGTTGAAGATTGCAGTCGATGAATATGATGGATAAATTCAGCATAAAGACTGTGCCAAATTGTTTTCAAAGATACATGACAAAGTGGGTTTTTAACGAAGATCAGTTAGGAATATGGAGGGAGGTCAGAGGAACACTGCGGAAATTCAAATTTTCATATTTAAAAGGCAGCTGCCTGTACAAACTTGCCACACTCTTCCTCTAGTGGAGGTGCTGCCACCACTGGTAGGAGGTGTAATTACAGTGTGACACGTTTACATAGGTAGTTCCCATTAGAAATATGGGCACAGGAATTGTAATGGAAATATAAAAATAAGGATAGAAGGTCTGACTTCAGAAAAGAAACAGAACTCCTGAGGGAACTCCCCCCCATTAACCTGGTTTCACCTGAAGACTTTGGGCCAGACTTTCCACAAAGGTCCTCAACGCCCAATTGCCCACTGAGAAGGATCACTAACGCTCAGCAAAAAAAAAAGCGGTTGTTCTCGGCATTGCATGTGGGCGGTTTGGTCCTGGCGGGCGACTTCAGATGTGGCCGCTAGTGCTCAAAAACTTACCTGGAAACTTTCGCAGGGCAAAAAGCCGGCTGTAACGCCGAGAAAATCGGCAACAATGAAGTCGAAAGTTGGGCCCTCTGTGTGGCCTTGATTTGCCATGAAATCAATTTGCATTCTTATAAACCGTGGGCCGTTTCTGTTATGGCCATACAATACAGAGATACGACAACTATTGTATCTGTTACTGTTCAGGTGGTAAACTTTATATTGACAATTGTGAACAATGGAACCTCTATTTTCTGAAACTCAAATATTCGCCTTCCTGACTATCCACTAGTATTTCCATGGGAAAAAAAGTAAGGCCATGAATTCTAAAATCATAGAATAGAATCATAAAACTTTATGGCACAGAAGGAGGCCATTTGTCCCATTGTGTCTGTGCCGGTCGAAAAAGAGCTGTCCAGCCTAATCACTCTTTCCAGCTCTTGTTCCGTAACCCTGTAGGTTACGGCACTTCAAGTACAAATCCAAGTACTTTTTAAATGCGAAGAGTGTTTCTGCCTTTACCACCCTTTCAGGCAGTGAGTTCCAGACCCCCACCACTCTCTGGGTGTAAAACGTCCTCCTCAACTCCCCTCTAATCCTTCTACCAATTACTTTAAATCTATGCCCCCTAGTTATTGATCCCTCTGCTAAGGGAAATAGGTCCTTCCTATCCACTCTATCTAGGCCCCTCATAATTTTATACACCTCAACTAGGTCTCCCCTCAGCCTCCCCTGTTCCCTAGCCTATCCAATCATTCCTCAAAGCTAAAATTCTCCAGGCATTCCAGGGACCATCCTTGTAAATCTCCTCCGTACCCTCTTTAGTGCAATCACATCTTTCCTGTACTCTAGATGTGGCCTAACTAATGTTTTATACAGTTCAAGCATAACCTCCCTGCTCTTATATTCTATGCCTCAGCTAATAAAGGAAAGTATGTCGTATGCTGCCTTAACCACTTTATCTACTTGTCCTGCTAAGTCATCGTCAACATCTTCACCGAGGCGTGTGAAAACATGGGCCTTACACTAAACATCCGTAAGACAAAGGTCCTCCACCAACCTGACCCCGCCACACAGCACTGACCCCGGTCATCAAGAGCCATGGCGCGGCCCTGGACAACGTGAACCACTTTCCATACCTCGGGAGCTTATTATCAGCAAGGACAGACATCGACGACGAGGTTCAACACCGCCTCCAGTGCTCCAGCGCATCCTTCGACCGCCTGAGGAAGAGAGTATTCGAAGATCAGGCCCTCAGATCTGGCACCAAGCTTATGGTCTACAGGGCTGTAGTGATACCCGCCTTCCTGTATGGCCCAGAGACATGGACCATATACAGTGGACACCTCAAATCGCTGGAGAAATACCACCAACGATGCCTTCGCAAGATGCTGCAAATCCCCTGGGAGGACAAACGTACCAGCGTCAGTGTTCTCGATCAGGCCAACATCCCCAGCATCGAAGCACTGACGACACTCGACCAGCTCCGTTGGGCGGGCCACATTGTCCGCATGCCGGACACAAGACTCCCAAAGCAAGCGCTCTACTCGGAACTCCTACATGGCAAGCGAGCCCTAGGTGAGCAGAGGAAATGTTTCAAGGACACCCTCAAAGCCTCCCTGATAAAGTGCAACATCCCACCGACACCTGGGAGTCCCTGGCCAAAGACCGCCCTAAGTGGAGGAAGAGCATCCGGGAGGGCGCTGAGTACCTCGAATCTCATCACCGAGAACATGCAGAAATCAAGCACAGGCAGCGGAAGGAGTGTGCGGCAAACTAGACTCCCCACCCACCTTTCCTTCAATCACTGTCTGTCCTGCCTGGGACAGAGACTGTAATTCCCGTATTGGACTGTTCAGTCACCTGAGAACTCACTTTTAGAGTGGGAGCAAGTCTTCCTCGATTTCGAGGGATTGCCTATGATGATGATGTTCCTCTAAGTATCCTACCATTTAATGTGTATTCCCTTGCCTTGTTAGCCCTCCCCAAATGCTTAACCTCACACTTCTCCGGATTGAATTCCATTTGCCACTGTTCTGCCCACCTGACCAATTCATCGATATCTTCCTGCAGTCTACAGCTTTCTTCCTCATTATTAACTACATGTCCAATTTTTGTATCTTCTGCAAACTTCTTAATCATGCCCCCTACATTGAAATATAAATCATGGATACATACCACAAAAAGCAAGGACTTAGTACTGAGCCCTGCAGATACAGCCTTCCAGTCACAAAAACACCCATCAACCATTACCCTCTGCTTCCTGCCTCTGAGCCAATTTTGGATCCAACTTGCAACTTTGCCCTGGATCCCGTGGGCTTTTACTTTCGTAACCAGTCCGCCATGTGGGACCTTATCGAAAGCCTTGCCAAAATCCATGTAGACTACATCAAATGTGCTAGCCTCATCGACTCTCCTCGTTACCTCCTCAAAAAATGTAATCAAGTTAGTCAGACACGATCTGCCCGAAACAAATCCATGCTGAATATCCTTGATTAATCCATGTCTTAATACTTAACACTGTCCCTCAGAATTTTTTCCAATAATTTTCCCACCACTGAGATTAGGCTGACTGGCCTGTAATTACTCGGTTTATTCCTTTCTCTTTTTTTAAGCATAGGTACAACTTTAGCAGTCCTCCAGTCCTACAGCACCACACATGTAGCCAGAGAGGACTGGAAAATGATGGTCCGAGCCTCTTGTAACAGCCTGGGATACATTTCATCCGGGCCTGATGATTTATCAACTTTCAAAGATGCTAAACCCCTTAATACTTCCTCTCTCTCTATGTTTATCCCATCTAATATTTCACATTCCTCCTTAACTACAATGTCTGCATCGCCCCTCTCTTCTGTGAAAACAGATGCAAAGTATTCATTAACAACCATACCCACGTCTTCTGCCTCCACACACAGGTAACCGTATTGATCTCTACTTGGTCTTCCTCTTGCTCTGTATTTATAAAACATCTTTGGGTTTTCCTTGATTTTATTAGCCAATATTTTTTCATGCCCTCTCTTTGCTTTCCTAATTTCCTTTTTTAATTTTCCCCCTGCACTTCCTCTAGGCTTTCTGTAGTATTGAGCCCTTGGTATCTGATGTAAGCATCCCTTTCTTTCCTTCTCCTACCCTGTATGCCAGGGGGCTCCAGATTTGGGAGTCACACCCTTTTTCTTTGGGATGCACTTATTTGTACTGCAAAAATAGCCAAAGGCTCCACCCCTATTTCTGATTGATCCCCCTGGAGGATAAGCCACACCCTGAAGTCTCACTGACTTTACAAATTGTAACTCAATCCACTTTGACTTCCTGAAGCGACAGAGGACAGAGCTCCCCAGAAGACAGCAAGGGCCAGCCAAAGTCCCTTACCCCAGTCCCAGTGCATCCTCAGTCCCCCACCCCCCCGCCCACCCCCGCCACCATAGATGGTGGGAGTGCAGCGAAGGTTCACCAGACTGATTCCAGGGATGACAGGGCTGATATATGAAGAAAGACTGGATCAACTAGGCTTATATTCACTGGAATTTAGAAGAATGAGAGGGGATCTCATAGAAACATGTAACATTCTGATGGGATTGGACAGGTTAGATGCAGGAAGAATGTTCCCGATGTTGGGGAAGTCCAGAACCAGGGGTCACAGTCTAAGGATAAGGGGTAAGCCATTTAGGACCAAGATGAGGACAAACCTTTTCACTCAGAGAATTGTGAACCTGTGGAATTCTCTACCGCAGAGAGTTGTTGAGGCCAATTCATTAGATATTTTCAAAATGGGGTTAGATGTGGCCCTTATGGCTAAAGGGATCAAGGGGTATGGAGAGAAAGCAGGACTGGGGTACTGAAGTTGCATGATCAGCCATGATCATATTGAATGATGGTGCAGGCTCGAAGGGCCGAATGGCCTGAGTTCCCTCTCTCCCCTCCGATCACCACCCCCCCACCCGTGTCTCTCTCAACCCCTTCAATCTCTCTCCCCCCCCCCCCCCCCACACCTCCGGCTCTCTCTCTCCCCCCCAAGCTCTCTCTCTCTTCCTCCACCAGGCTCACATCCCCTCCCCCCCCCACCGCTCAGGACTCACGGCTCACGGGAGGCTCGAGGCCCGGTCTCAGGGTCCCACTCCTCTCTCTCCCCTCAACCTCTCTCTCGCCATCAGCCCCCTCCCTCCACCATCGGCCCCTCCCTACACCATCCGCCCCTCTCTCCACCATCCGCCCCTCCCTCCACCATCCGCCCCTCCCTCTGACATTGGCCCCACACCGCCGCCATCCGCCTCTCCCTCCGCCATCGGCCCCTCCCTCCACCATCTGCCCCTCCCTCCACCATCGGCCCCTCCCTCCACCATCCGCCCCTCCCTCCGCCATCAGCCCCACGCTGCCACCATCCGCCCCTCCCTCCGCCATCGGCCCCTCCCTCCACCATCCGCCCCTCCCTCCACCATCCGCCCCTCCCTCCGCCCTCAGCCCCACGCTTCCACCATCCGCCCCTCCCTCCGCCATCGGCCCCTCCCTCCACCATCCGCCCCTCCCTCCACCATCCGCCCCTCCCTCCGCCCTCAGCCCCACGCTGCCGCCATCCGCCCCTCCCTCCGACATCAGCCCCCTCCCTCCGACATCGGCCCCACGCCGCCGCCATCCGCCCCTCCCTCCGCCATCGGCCCCCTCCCTCCGCCATCGGCCCCCTCCCTCCGCCATCGGCCCCCTCCCTCCGCCATTGGGCCCTCCCTCCGCCATCGGCTCCCTCCCTCCGCCATCGGCCCCTTCCCACCGCCATCCGCCCCTCCCTCCGCCATCGGCCTCCTCCCTCCGCCATCGGCCCCCTCCCTCCGCCTTCCGCCCCTCCCTCCGCCATCCGCCCCTCCCACCGACATCGGCCCCTCCCTCCGCCATCGGCTCCCTCCCTCCGCCATCGGCCCCTTCCCACCGCCATCCGCCCCTCCCTCCACCATCGGCCCCCTCCCTCCGCCATCCGCCCCTCCCTCCGCCTTCCGCCCCTCCCTCCGCCATCCGCCCCTTCCATCGCCATCAGCTCCCTCCCACCGCCATCCGCCCCTCCCTCCGCCATCCGCCCCTCCCTCCGCCATCGGCCCCCTCCCACCGCCATCGGCCCCC
Organism: Pristiophorus japonicus; assembly: GCF_044704955.1. Lineage (NCBI taxonomy): Eukaryota > Metazoa > Chordata > Chondrichthyes > Pristiophoridae > Pristiophorus > Pristiophorus japonicus. The sequence continues at coordinate 109,256,223 of NC_091991.1, read as the reverse complement.
TCCCACCGCCATCCGCCCCTCCCACCGCCATCCGCCCCTCCCTCCACCATCCGCCCCTCCCTCCGCCCTCAGCCCCACGCTGCCACCATCCGCCCCTCCCTCCGCCATCGGCCCCTCCCTCCACCATCCGCCCCTCCCTCCACCATCCGCCCCTCCCTCCGACATCAGCCCCCTCCCTCCGACATCGGCCCCACGTCGCCATCCGCCCCTCCCTCCACCATCGGCCCCCTCCCTCCGCCATCCGCCCCTCCCTCCGCCTTCCGCCCCTCCCTCCGCCATCCGCCCCTCCCATCGCCATCAGCTCCCTCCCACCGCCATCCGCCCCTCCCTCCGCCATCCGCCCCTCCCTCCGCCATCGGCCCCCTCCCACCGCCATCCGCCCCTCCCACCGCCATCCGCCCCTCCCTCCACCATCGGCCCCCTCCCTCCGCCATCCGCCCCTCCCTCCGCCTTCCGCCCCTCCCTCCGCCATCCCCCCCTCCCACCGCCATCCGCCCCTCCCTCTGCCATCCGCCCCTCCCTCCGCCATCGGCCCCCTCCCACCGCCATCCGCCCCTCCCTCCGCCATCCGCCCCTCCCATCGACATCCACCCCTCCCACCGCCATCCGCCCCTCCCACCGCCATCCGCCCCTCCCTCCGCCATCCGCCCCTCCCATCGCCATCAGCCCCCTCCCACCGCCATCCGCCCCTCCCTCCGCCATCCGCCCCTCCCTCCGCCATCGGCCCCCTCCCTCCGCCATCGGCCCCTCCCTCCACCATCCGCCCCTCCCTCCGCCATCAGCCCCCTCCCTCCGCCATCAGCCCCCTCCCTCCGCCATCAGCCCCCTCCCTCCTCCATCCGCCCCTCCCTCCACCATCCGCCCCTCCCTCCGCCATCCGCCCCTCCCACCGACATCGGCCCCTCCCTCCGCCATCGGCTCCCTCCCTCCGCCATCGGCCCCTTCCCACCGCCATCCACCCCTCCCTCCGCCATCGGCCCCCTCCCTCCGCCATCGGCCCCCTCCCTCCGCCTTCCGCCCCTCCCTCCGCCATCCGCCCCTCCCACCGACGTCGGCCCCTCCCTCCGCCATCGGCTCCCTCCCTCCGCCATCGGCCCCTTCCCACCGCCATCCGCCCCTCCCTCCGCCATCGGCCCCCTCCCTCCGCCATCCGCCCCTCCCTCTGCCTTCCGCCCCACCCTCCGCCATCCGCCCCTCCCACCGCCATCCGCCCCTCCCTCCGCCATCAGTCAGAGCCTCAGGTCATGCTGCTCGCACCACATGCATGGAATGATTCGGGCCGGACGGGGGGGGCGGGGCTGAGCTTGACAGGGGGCGGGGCTTGTTGTCAAAAAAGTGCAGTGCAAATAGTTAGTCCCTTTTCTTTGTGGCAACATATTTGCTCTGAACCCTCACTATCGCCTTCTTGAATGCCTCCCACTGCTCTGACACTGATTTACCTTCAAGTAGCTGTTTGCAGTCCACTTATCCTAAATGTAAGATAGTCACTAATAAATCCAGTAGGGAATTCAGGAGAAACCTCCTTACCCAGAGAGTGGTGAGAATATGGAACTCGCTGGCACAGGGAATGGTTGAGGCGAATAGTATCGATGCATTTATGGGGAAGCTGGATAAACACATGAGGGAGAAAGGAATTGAGGATATGCGGATGGGGTGAGATGAAGAGGGGTGGGAGGGGGCTCGAATGGAGCATAAACACCGGCATGGAGCGGGTGAGTTGATTGGCCTGTTTCTGTGCAACACACACGATGTAAATCCTTTCACGAGGCAGTAGTTCTAACTTTCCATTGGGTTCTCCGGATCTTACACCGTAACTTAGCGGCAGATCAGAAGGAAGCCTGAGGAGAAATGCCGTCCTTAAAAAATCTGTTTACTCCGTTCCTCTGGGGATTTTGCCGACCTTCCGTCGGAGAAACCCCCCCCCCACCCCTTCCCTCTCCAGAAATTCCAGGCGATTGCCTCATGGCAAAGCCCACTCACACAAATCACCTCCTGTCCTGACATAAATCAAGCGCACAGCCCATGAAAGATTAAATCCACTTGATATTATTTATATTGTGCTTGCCTTTGTTCCTGTGCCATGGGAGCTGCTGCACCACATGTGCAATGCTAACAACTGGGGATAATTGGTTATTTGCCAACTCCGACTACCCACTGGCATAGCCCTTCTGTTCCGCACGATGATGAAAGTTCCACTCTAACTGAAAGGTGCTGCCACATTGCATTGAATGCACAAACAACAGTGGTGGCACAGACCAGGTGCCACCAGTTGGGCACTCATAATAGGAAGAAAAGGACTTGCATTTATATGCTGGCATCATACAATGGCTCACAAAGGGAAAAAGCATTGATGGCAAAAAGAGGATTTAATTCCATTTTTATATCCTCATTTTTTTTTTACTCTTTTCAAACTCACATTACCTACTTCACATTCAACTTTAAGTTATGTTGAAACAGTTAAGAGACTTTGAGCCCTACTACTTGTCCGAGTTCATTGCAATGTATGCAGGTTTGTAAAGCTGTCACTGGGAGTGTCAGCCTAGATTTTTTTTTTACTACTTCAAAGAAGAGCAGGGGAGTTTGCCCCAGTGTCCTGGCCAAGATTTATTCCTCAACCAACATCACAAGAAAAACAAACCATCTGGAGATTATCTCATTGCTGTTTTTGGGACCTTGCTGTGCAAAAATTGGCTTCTGCATTTCCCAAATTACAACAGTCATCTTCAGGGTCAGCTGTGGCTCAGTGGGCAGCACTCTCGCCTCTGAGTCAGAAAGTTGTGGGTTTAAGTCCCACTCCAGGAACTTGAGCATATAAATCTAGGCTGACATGCCAGTGCAGTGTTGAGGGAGTGCTGCACTGTGGGAGGTGCTGTCTTTTGGATGAGACATTAAACCGAGATCCTGTCTATTCTCACAAATGGACGTAAAAGATCCCATGGTCACTATTTCGAAGAAGAGCAGGGGAGTTATCCCCAGGGTCCTGGGCAATATTTATCCCTCAATCAACATGTCATGTATGTATGCTTGGGGTTACTAGCCACCAGGGGGCGCCACTGTCAGAGGTCGTTGGGCTGTATGCATGTGTGTGTGGGCCAGGTATATAATGCAAGCCACCATGTAATGTGGGCACTGTGGGCCTGAATAAAGTTGAGCCAGGTTTGTACCTGTGTTTAGTTTGCAGTATTCAGTCTATCGAGTTATTACATACATAATATTTGGCGATGAGGTAACTCAAGAACCTTTGCATGCAAAATGAGCACCATTGGAATTCTGGAGAGATTTGTGGAGGAAGAGGACTGGTTGGATTTTAACGATCGCCTGGACCAGTACTTCGTGGCCAACAAAATGGAAGAAAGTTACTAACGCAGTTAGGCGCAGGGCGGTTTTTCTCACTCTTGCGGTCCAAAAATCTATGCCTCATAAAGAATCTCCTCTCGCCTGCACGCCCAACGGACAAGGACTATGAGGAATTGTGTGCTCTGACACGTGACCATCTCAAACCAAAAGAAGGCATCAGCATCTCACGCTATCGATTCTACACGCATGTTCATTCTGAGGGCCAGGATGTGTCAGAATTCGTCGCCAACCTAAGACATCTTGCTGGGCCATGTAAGTTCGAAGACCCGTTGAGAGACATGCTGCGAGATTTCTTCGTAATAGGAATCGACCACGAGGTGATCCTCTGGAAGTTATTAGCTGCTGAGATGCTGGATTTGAGCAAGGCCATCGCGATTGCCCAGGCATGCATGACGTCGGATGATAATTTAAGGCAGATATCATCGCAGAGTCAGAGCTCCACGGCAAGTACTGTAAACAAGATTGTGTCGTCGTATGGCAGAGCTGCTTTTGGCAGGGCCTACTTGACTGTGTATGTGAAACCTGTAGCTGCTCAAAGTCCGCCAATGGATACGAATCCGATTTCACCCTGTTGGCGTTGTGGGGGCAATCATCGGCCTCATCAGTGTCATTTTAAACAGTACGTCTGGAAAGGCCATCTAGAAAGGCTGTTCGAAAGTGGGGCATCTTCAGCGAATGTGTCCACAACTGAGCAAGCGTGCTGTGACACACCACGTGACGACCAGTCCAGCGCGGACATGGATATACAACCCGAAATACCCGAGGAGGAAGTGTATGGACTGTATTCGTTCCTGACAAAGAGCCAACCGATAATGGTTAACGTGAAACTAAATGGCGTGCTGGTATTGATGGAATTGGACACAGGTGCGAGTCAGTCGATAATAAGCCAAAGGACATTCGACAAGTTGTGGGACACTAAGGCTGTGAAGCCTAAGCTGAGTCCAGTCAATACCAGGTTCCATACTTACACCAAAAAACACATACTGGTGATTGGCAGTGCAGTCGTCAAGGTGTCATATGATGTTGTGGTTCATGATCTACCATTATGGATTGTTCCAGGAAATGGTCCAATGCTGTTCGGCAGGAATTGGCTCGAAATAATCAAATGGAACTGGAACAATATCAAAACATTGTCATCGGTGGGTGTCACTTTGTGTGCTCAAGTGCTGAGCAAGTTTCCCTCGCTGTTTGAACCAGGTGTTGGCCATTTCATGGGAGCCAAGGTGTAGATTCACCTGGACTCGGATGCAAGACCCGTCCATCATAAAGCTCGGGCTGTTTCGTACATGATGAGGGAGAAGGTCGAAATTGAGCTGGACAGACATCCAATGTGAAGGAGTCATATCACTGGTCAAATTTAACCAATCTGCCAGTCCCATTGTTCTTATGTTGAAGAGTGATGGCACTGTCTGGATTTATGGAGACTACAAGGTTACGATCAACCGATTTTTGAATCAATATCAGTACCCGTTACCGAAGGCTGATGACCTGTTTGCAAAGCTAGCCGGTGGGAGGTCATTCACTAAACTGGATCTGACGTCGGCCTATATGACAAAGCAGCTGGTTGAGAGGCCCAAGAAACTTATGTACATCCACACTGATAAAGGACTGTTTATCTACAACAGGTGTCCTTTTGGAATTCGCTCGGCTGCAGCCATATTTCAGAGGAACATGGAGAGTCTACTGAAGTCCGTCCCTAGAACCATCGTGGTTTAAGATGACATTCTGATCACAGGTCGTGACACTGCCGAACATGTGAACAACCTTGAAGAGGTTCTACATCATCTGGACAAAGTGGAACTCAGGCTAAAATGTTCAAAGTGCGTCCTCATGGCACCGGAAGTCGAATTTCTGGGGAGGAAGATTGCTGCTGATGGCATCAGGCCTACGGACTCGAAAACCAAGGCCATCAAAAATGCACCCAGGCCTCAGAATGTGATGGAGCTGCATTCGTTCTTTGATCTACTCAACCAGTTCGGTAATTTCTTACTTAGATTGAGCACTTTATTAGAGCCACTGCACATGCTGCTCAGAAAAGGCAACAACTGGGATTGAGGTGTGTCTCAAGATAGAGTCTTTGAGAAAGCTACAAATCTGCTTTGCTCTCACAAGTTGCCGGTACATTATGATCCGTGTAAGTGTCTAGTATTGGCCTGTGATGCTTCATCATATGGGGTTGGCCGCGTGCTCTAACAAGCTAATGAGTCGGGTAAACTACAACCTGTTGCGTATGCTTCGAAAAGTTTGTCAAAGGCGGAAAGAGCCTACAGCATGGTAGAAAAAGAAGCTTTAGCCTGCGTGTATGGGGTTAAAAAGATGCATCAGTACCTGTTTGGTCTTCGTTTTGAATTCGAAAGCCACTCATTTCATTGTTTTTGGAAAACAAATGTATCAATACCAATGCATCATCCCACATCCAGAGGTGGGCGCTGACATTATCTGCCTATGATTATATCATTCGCCATAGACCTGACACTGAGAATTGTGTCGATGCACTGAGCTGTCTGCCTTTGCCCACACCGGAGGTGGAGATGCCACAACCTGCAGGCCTACTGTTAGTTATGGATGCCTTTGAGAGTGAAGGAACCCCTGTCACTGCTCAACAAGTTAGGACCTGGACCAGACAGGACCTGATTTCATCGGTTGTAAAACGTTGTGTCCTTAGTGGTAATTGGTCTGCTATGCCTATGGAAATGTGTGATGAGACCAAACCTTACAACCGTCGCAAAGACAAACTGTCCATTCAGTCAGATTGTTTACTGTGGGGTAATCGTGTTGTTATGCCTAAGAAAGGCAGAGAGAAATTTGTACATGACCTTCATAGCACTCATCCCGGTATTGTCGTGATGAAAGCCATTGCCAGGGCTCATGTATGGTGGCCTGGAATTGACTCTGATCTGGAATCATGTGTGCATCAGTGCAACACTTGCACGCAGCTAAGCAAAGTACCAGCGGAATTTCCGCTGAGTCTGTGGTCGTGGCCATCTAAACCATGGTCAAGGATCCACATCGACTTTGCCAGTCCTTTCCTGGGTAGGATGTTTTTTGTTGTGGTGGATGCATATTCAAAGTGGTTAGAGTGTATAATCATGTCATTCAGTACATCCACCGGTACCATTGAGAGCCTTCGTGTCATGTTTGCTACTCATGGTCTGCCTGACATCATTGTGAGCGACAACGGATCTTGCTTCACAAGTCTGGAGTTTCAAGAGTTCATGAAACTCAATGATATTAACCATATGAGGTCAGCACCATTCAAACCTCCTTCTAATGGTCAAGCGTGCTGTCCAAACAATCAAGCAGAGTATGAAACGTGGAACTCAGGGTTCACTGCAGACTCGCTTGTCATGCATATTGCTTAGTTACAGGACAAGACCCCACACACTTACCGGAGTCCCCCCTGCTGAACTATTGATGAAGAGAGGTCTCAAGACCAAGCTCTCTCTCGTCCATCCTGATTTGAACGATCGTGTTGAAAACAGATGTCAGAATCAGCAGTGGCATCATGGTCATGTTGTTGTGTCACGCGACATCTCTGTTAACGATGTGTATGTGCTAAATTATGGTCAAGGTCCCAAGTTGGCCACCAGTACTGTTACAGCCAAGGAGGGTAACACAGTGTTTATTGTCATGGTCAAGAATGGGCAAATGTGCAGGAAACATGTTGATCAGATAAAGCTGCGGCACACGGATGAACTGGAACAATTTGAGGAAGATACGATCGGTGACCAACCCCAACCTACATTCATTCATCAGAGGACTCCGCCATCATCAATGGATCTGGACTTTCAATCCCTGACATGGTCATTGCCACTCCCATCAGATCAGCTACCCAGCCTCCAGTCATAACAGACTCAGAACGTTTGCCCAGAACTGGAGTTGAACCGAGACGATCAATTTGTGAGCGGAAAGCCCCGGACCGTCTTAACTTGTAAAAAGACTGATACTAAGATCTTGAAGGGTGATGTTGTCATGTATGTATGCTTGGGGTTACTAGCCACCAGGGGGCACCACTATTGGAGGTCGTTGGGCTGTGCAGGTGAGGTATATAAAGCAAGCCACCATGTAATGTAGGCACTTTGGGCCCGAATAAAGTTGAACCAGGTTTGCACCTGAGTGAGTTTACAGTATTCAGTCTATCGAGTTATTACATACATAACACAACATAACAGATTATCTGGTCATTATCACACTGCTGTTTGTGGGACCTTGCTGCATGTGAATTGGCTGCCGCGTTTCCCATATTACAACAGTGACTATGCTCCAACAGTAGTTAATTGGCTGTAAAGCGCCTTGAGAGATCCGGTGGTCGTGAAAGGCACTATATAAATGTGAGTGAGTTCTTCAACCAATTGCCATGCTACAAGCCAACAGACAGCCTCACAGTAGGCTCCTCCTCACCCCCATGGAGCTAAGCAAACACCTCACAGACAGGGGCAATTCGAATCCTCTGTCCTGTGGTTAACTGGTAACGGGTTGACAAAATATCAATTAGCTCCTGGCAGAGAGCCATCACATAATTTGATAGTTAATTAAAACAGCTAAAATTTCTAATTCTGTACAGGTGCAAGGAGTCAGCTGCTGGCTGATAACTCCTATTGTTTGACTTTTAATGCCCTACTTCTGGGAGTCAATCTTCACCGATGTTAAACAGTGGAAAAATAAAACAGTTCTGGAAAAGCTTGGAAAAACGTAGCGCTAATTGAAAACAAGGACATGCTTATCTAAATTGTGGCTCGGTTTATGAGAATCCTAGCATTGAGATGAGGTATGTTTAACAACACAGAGATTCTGTGCATCTGGATAGCTTGCTGCATTGAGAGGATGAAGAGGGTTTATGAGCTTGAGTCGTAAGGGATAGTCATCTGCGGGGAGACATGGCATATGGGAGTGGTGATTTGGTGTTCTTCCCCCTTGCGGAGCAGGCTCGAGGGGCCGAATGGCCTGCTCCTGCTCCTAATTCTTATTGTCTTGGGATGACATTGGGTTGGGTCAATGCACCCTTGGCACATCTGACCTGCTCTAGTCATCTCCCCTATCAAGGATCTTACAGCATAGAGGTAGGTCAAATTGTGTATATAAAGTGTGTAAAAGGAAAAGTGTGAAGGGCTATGGGAAAAGAGCAGGGAGAGTGGTACTAATCGGATAGGCCTTTCAAAGAGACCGCAGGCACGATGGGCTGAATGATCTCCTTTTGTGTTTAAGATTCTATGATCATGCAGCACCCAATTATGGATGCATTGGCCACCTATCATAATTCGACAGTAAATAGAATTGTAGCTTAATCCATATAAGTATGTACTTGCTGCTTAGCACAATACCCGAGCTGCACAGGGGTGATATCTCGACATATAAATTTGTACCAGATTTATTTCAGAACTACTTTAGTGCTACGTAAGTGCATATTGTTCCTTGTTGAAGAGGCTTTTTCATAACCTTGGTCAGAATAGTGTGAGGGGTGGTTAGTGGGCACGATCGATGGTGGGTTGGGTGGGAAAGTTTTTTTTACAGTGGATCGGGACCTGCCGCCACGTGCTTTTCCAGATGTCAGGTCGATCAACGCTGCGCAGACCCGACACATAGCTGCGGGGTCTTAATTAAAATAATTAGCATCTAGTTGCCAGATGTTTAACAGCCTTTTTTCACTTACCTTTTGTCTTTAACTTCATGACCACGATCCCCGCTGTGCGCAGACCACTGCTGTCAAGCTGAGGCGGGAGTTCAGTGGCCATTGCTCCAGCTGATTACTTGACAGCTTGAAATATACAGCAAAACCTCCCACCTGACAGATCATCACTTTCCTCAGCCATAAGCTATTTCTCAGTCCATTTCTAGCACAGATTCTGCAGGCTTTCCATTTTCCACTCTCCATCCACTCTCGCCTCGTTGGAAGAACTCTCTCACCATTGACAGAATGTTTCTGTCATCTCTACTCCACCTGCCATCTATTCCATCAGCATGAGTTTATACTCTCTCACCTTGGTCCTCAGAATCCGACCGCAATCAGCCCCAACACCAGGCACACCAGCAGCACCAGCAGCACCAACAACACCACCAACCTTCTCCACAATCACCTGATGCTGCTCAGGACACAGGGCATCAGCGCCCAATGCATTGCTGCCCAGGAGGCAAGGGATTGCCTCACCATGGCCAGAGTTACTTCACTTGATGCTGCACACCCTGGCTGCCACATGATGCGCCAGGTTAACACCAACCCACACCAACACCATAAAGCATCCCTACAATGCCCAATCCATTTCTTTCACACTCATCACCATTGGGGAGGGTACCGTTATGTTTCACCATTCACTGCAACTCACTAAGCTACTTCCAAAGGTGCACACAAATCTGTCCAAGAATGCAAAGTGTTGAAAATAAAGGTTTCAAAGTTTGACACCACATTAGCAGAAACTTTACATTAACATTGCATAAAACAATGAAGTGCCTACCCTTGTGTGTTGTTAGTTGGTATGATTGCACTAGGATGAGGTGAGTGTGGGGTGGCTAGTGAGATAGAGATGTGATAATGTAGATAGAGAGGGATGGGTGAAGGTGCAAGGTAAGTTGGTGTGAGCAAGGATGTGTAGGAGTAGGGTAAGGGAGGCAGATGGGGATGTGATGAGATGCACAGCAGGATGAGGTTGAGTGTGGCATTGTAATAAAGTTTCGTGATCTACTGAGATCATTGAGAGATTAGCGGCACTGCAGCCAGGTCCTCCTGACCACATCCCTGCTTGTGCCCTCCTGTGCAATGTGCAACCAGGCTGCATTGATCGTCTGGGGAGGTCTCTTCCACCCATGGGAAGGGAAGAGAACCTCCCTGTGTGCTGTGACTCCCTCCATAAGCATATAGAGGGAGTTATGGGAGAGCCTGGGTGCAGCTCTGTGCCTCTGTGCAGCAATTGTCAGCGTTTGCAGCACCTCAATGCTGTAGAACACTGACAGCACAACTGTCAAGACAAATATAGAAACATAGAAACATATAAAATAGGTGCAGGAGTAGGCCATTCGGCCCTTCTAGCCTGCACCACCATTCAATGAGTTCATGGCTGAACATGCAACTTCAGTACCCCATTCCTGCTTTCTCGCCATACCCCTTGATTCCCCTAGTAGTAAGGACTTCATCTAACTCCTTTTTGAATATATTTAGTGAATTAGCCTCAACAACTTTCTGTGATAGAGAATTCCACAGGTTCACCACTCTCGGGTGAAGAAGTTCCTCCTCATCTCGGTCCTAAATGGCTTACCCCTATTCCTTAGACTGTGTCCCCTGGTTCTGGACTTCCCCAACATTGAGAACATTCTTCCTGCATCTAACCTGTCTAAACCCATCAGAATTTAAAATGTTTCTATGAGGTCCCCTCTCATTCTTCTGAACTCCAGTGAATACAAGCCCAGTTGATCCAGTCTTTCTTGATAGGTCAGTCCCGCCATCCCGGGAATCAGTCTGGTGAACCTTCGCTGCACTCCCTCAATAGCAAGAATGTCCTTCCTCAGGTTAGGCGACCAAAACTGTACACAATACTCCAGGTGTGGCCTCACCAAGGCCCTGTACAATTGTAGCAACACCTCCCTGCCCCTGTACTCAAATCCCCTCGCTATGAAGGCCAACATGCCATTTGCTTTCTTAACCGCCTGCTGTACCTGCATGCCAACCTTCAATGACTGATGTACCATGACATCCAGGTCTCGTTGCACCTCCCCTTTTCCGAATCTGTCACCACTCAGATAATAGTCTGTCTCTCTGTTTTTACCACCAAAGTGGATAACCTCACATTTATCCACATTATACTTCATCTGCCATGCATTTGCCCAATCACCTAACCTATCCAAGTCGCTCTGCAGCCTCATAGCATCCTCCTCGCAGCTCACACTGCCACCCAACTTAGTGTCAACCGCAAATTTGGAGATACTACATTTAATCCCCTCGTCTAAATCATTAATGTACAGTGTAAACAGCTGAGGCCCCAGCACAGAACCTTGCGGTACCCCACTAGTCACTGCCTGCCATTCTGAAAAGTCCCCATTTACTCCTACTCTTTGCTTCCTGTCTGACAACCAGTTCTCAATCCATGTCAGCACACTACCCCCAATCCCATGTGCTTTAACTTTGCACATTAATCTCTTGTGTGGGACTTTGTCGAAAGCCTTCTGAAAGTCCAAATATACCACATCAACTGGTTCTCCCTTGTCCACTCATCTGGAAACATCCTCAAAAAATTCCAGAAGATTTGTCAAGCATGATTTCCCTTTCACAAATCCATGCTGACTTGGACCTATCATGTCACCTCTTTCTAAATGCACTGCTATGACATCCTTAATAATTGATTCCATCATTTTACCCACTACCGATGTCAGGCTGACCGGTCTATAATTCCCTGTTATCTCTCTCCCTCCTTTTTTAAAAAGTGGGTTTACATTGGCTACACTCCACTCGATAGGAACTGATCCAGAGTCAATGGAATGTTGGAAAATGACTGTCAATGCATCCGCTATTTCCAAGGCCACCTCCTTAAGTACTCTGGGATGCAGTCGATCAGGCCCTGGGGATTTATCGGCCTTCAATCCCATCAATTTCCCCAACACAATTTCCCGACTAATAAGGATTTCCCTCAGTTCCTCCTCCTTACTAGACCCTCCGACCCCTTTTATATCGGAAGGTTGTTTGTGTCCTCCTTAGTGAATACCGAACCAAAGTACTTGTTCAATTGGTCCGCCATTTCTTTGTTCCCCGTTATGACTTCCCCTGATTCTGACTGCAGGGGACCTACGTTTGTCTTTACTAACCTTTTTCTCTTTACATATCGATAGAAACTTTTGCAATCCGTCTTAATGTTCCCTGCAAGCTTCTTCTCGTACTCCATTTTCCCTGCCCGAATCAAACCCTCTGTCCTCCTCTGCTGAGTTCTAAATTTCTCCCAGTCCCCGGGTTCGCTGCTATTTCTGGCCAATTTGTATGCCACTTCCTTGGCTTTAATACTATCCCTGATTTCCCTTGATAGCCACGGTTGAGCCACCTTCCCTTTTTTATTTTTATGCCAGACAGGAATGTACAATTGTTGTAGTCCAGCCTTCTTTAAGTTCTGGACCATGGTCTCTGAATTAACTGTTTCATTCTCCATCCTAATGCAGAATTCCACCATATTATGGTCACTCTTCCCCAAGGGGCCTTGCACAACGAGATTGCTAATTAATCCTCTCTCATTACACAACACCCAGTCTAAGATGGCCTCCCCCCTAGTTGGTTCCTCGACATATTGGTCTAGAAAACCATCCCTTATGCACTCCAGGAAATCCTCCTCCACCGTATTGCTTCCAGTTTGGTTAGCCCAATCTTTGTGCATATTAAAGTCACCCATTATAACTGTTGCACCTTTATTGCATGCACCCCTAATTTCCTGTTTGATGCCCTCCCCAACGTCACTACTACTGTTTGGAGGTCTGTACACAACTCCCACTAACGTTTTTTGCCCTTTGGTGTTCTGCAGCTCTACCCATATAGATTCCACATCATCCAAGCCAATGTCCTTCCTAACTATTGCATTAATCTCCTCCTTAACCAGCAATGCTACCCCACCTCCTTTTCCTTTTATTCTATCCTTCCTGAATGTTGAATACCCCTGGATGTTGAGTTCCCAGTCCTGATCATCCTGGAGCCACGTCTCTGTAATCCCAATCACATCATATTTGTTAACATCTATTTGCACAGTTAATTCATCCACCTTATTACGGATACTCCTTGCATTAAGACACAACGCCTTCAGGCTTATTTTTTTAACACCCTTTGTCCTTTCAGAATTTTGCTGTACAGTGGCCCTTTTTGTTCTTTGCCTTGGGTTTCTCTGCCCTCCACTTTTCCTCATCTCCTTTCTGTCTTTTGCTTTTGTCTCCTTTTTGTTTCCCCCTGTCTCCCTCCATTGGTTCCCATCCCCCTCCCCAACAGCACTAGCAAACACTCCCCCTAGGGCATTGGTTCCGGTCCTGCCCAGCTGCAAACCGTCCGGTTTGTACTGGTCCCACCTCCCCCAGAACCGGTTCCAATGCCCCAGGAATTTGAATCCCTCCCTGCTGCACCACTGCTCAAGCCACGTATTCATCTGAGCTATCCTGTGATTCCTTCTCTGACTAGCACGTGGCACTGGTAGCAATCCAGAGATTACTACTTTTGAGGTCCTACTTTTTAATTTAGCTCCTAGCTCATTAAATTCGTTTCGTAGGACCTCATCCCTTTTTTTACCTATGTCGTTGGTACCAATGTGCACCACGACAACTGGCTGTTCTCCCTCCCTTTTTAGAATATCCTGCACCTGCTCCGAGACATCCTTGACCCTTGCACCAGGGAGGCAACATACCATCCTGGAGTCTCGGTTGCAGCCGCAGAAACGCCTATCTATTCCCCTACAATTGAATCCCCTATCACTATCGCTCTCCCACTCTTTTTCCTGCCCTCCTGTGCAACAGAGCCAGCCACGGTGCCATGAACTTGGCTGCTGCTGCCCTCCCCTGATGAGTCATCCCCCTCAACAGTACCCAAAGCAGTGTATTTGTTTTGCAGGGGGATGACCACAGGGGATCACTGCACTACCTTCCTTGCACTGCTCTTCCTGTTGGTCTTCCATTCCCTATCTGGCTGTGGACCCTTTCCCTGCGGTACGACCAACTCGCTACACGTGCTACTCACGTCATTCTCAGCATCGTGGATGCTCCAGAGTGAATCCACCCTCAGCTCCAACTCCGCAACGCAGTCCGTCAGGAGCTGGAGGCGGATACACTTCCCGCACACGTAGTCATCAGGAACACTGGTGTCGTCCCTGAGTTCCCACATGGTACAGGAGGAGCATAACACGTGACCGAGCTGTCCTGCCATGACTTAACCCTTGGATAAGCAACAACAATGCTAAAGTTTACTCACTGTTATAGAAGAGAAAAAAGAAAAACTACTCACCAATCATCAGCCAATCACTTACCCCCTTGGCTGTGACGTCACCTTTTGATTTCTTTTTACTTCTTTTTTGCCACGGTCCCTTTAAGGTAACCGGCTGATGACTTTTCATGAAATGATGTCACCAGACCCGCTTCCTCTAATTGGGCCGGGGAACTCGCCGGGCGGGTTTAGAAGCCCAATCAACGGAATTTTACACAGCGGGAGGGAAGCCAGCACCAGGATTGGAACCCACCACCGACATCGCCCGCCCTGGACCTACTGAGTTAAGGAAAATCCCGGTCCTTGTATCGGAACATCTCCTGGGAGTGTTCAATCATATCTGTTCACAAGTTGCGTCTTACTATACAAAATCATTTTTCTGAACCTGAATTGTTTTTCTGCACTCCAATTTCACGACGCACAGTGTATGGTGCATATATTTGCATTGATTATCATATATTACTGTAAAAGAGTTTGCTTAAAGGAGCATGTTTGAATATTGCCAATTAACCTGGGATTGGGTCACTTTTATACGGTTCTCCAGTTGAACAATAAATGAAAAGGTTTAACATAGAACTTATCTAGAAATACTTAAGTCAGAAAAATAACTCCACATAGTGAAAAATAACTCTCCAAAAATAAAAGCCATGTGATCAAACCTTGTCAGTTCTATAATGACTATACTGTACATTTTTTAAATTGTATTTTCCAGTTAATCATTTTAAAATCATGCCTGTACTAAGACGTTGGGAGCAGAGAGCTGTTACACTGCTTCCAATGTACCTATCTCCAGTAAGGTCTTTGTATTAAGGCAGTGAAATTTAATTGTGTGTATTTCATTGCCTGGCTAATTGCTTTACATAGAAAAGATTGGTATTAATTTCTAATCCTTTGCTTTTAAGCCGCCGATAAAATAAACAATAAATTAAACAGCTGAAAAGATCTGTGTTTGTAATGGTGATGCAATCCTGTTTTATTCATTAACTCTACCACACCATACAGCCTAAAAGACTTGACTATACTTTTAAGCTAATTTGTTTAACATGCATGTTATAATATCACAAACAAATGGTTGATTGAATCGTGATACGTACAATTAATTGATTTTCCAGGACTGCAGTGGATGGTTGCAGGTAAAACATAAAAATGACAGTGAGGGGGAGAACTTGGCCTCTCGTTGCTCCATTTTACGGGTGGAAAACAGGAGTGAAAAGGACCGATTTTTGTGGCACCACTTCCTGGACTATCCTGTGCCTGTGTTACTGGCCTCTATTGTTAAAGGCGGCTTTCCAGGTGTCCATGGTGCCTGTGTAACTGAGTGACGTTTGTGAAGTGTTAATGCATTATTATGCAGTTCTTTTATATCCCAGTCATCTCTGACAAGTAGTCTACATTAAATAGAGTTTGTACATGTTTGTAAAAGCTTTTAATTCATTCTACCATAAACAAACTTGCAGAATAGACAAAATTGACAAATGAATTTCAATACAGATAAGTGTGAGGTGGTGTGTTTTGGTTGGAGAAATAAGGAGGCCACTACAGTTTGTATCGGGAGAGCATCATTTGCTGAGAGCTGGGGCTGAGGAAGTTGGTGCTGAGGGAGTTGGGGCTGAGGGAGCTAGTCTGAGGGAGCTGAGGCTGAGGGAGTTGGGGCCTGAGGGAGTTGGAGCCTGAAGGAGTGGGGACTGAGGGAGTTGGGGGCTGAGGGAGCCGAGGCTGAGGGAGTTGGGGCTGAGGCAGTTGGGAACTAAGGGAGTTGGGACTGAGGGAGTTGTGACTGAGGGAGTTGGGGACTGAAGGAGTTGGGACTGAGGGAGTTGGGACTGAGGGAGTTGGGGACTGAGGGAGTTGGGGACTGAGGGAGCTGGGACTGAAGGAATGGAGACTGAGGGAGTTGGGGGCTGAGGGAGTTGGGGACTGAGAGAGTTGGGGCTGAGGGAGTTAGGGACTGAGAGAGTTGTGGACTGAGGGAGTTGGGACTGAGGGAGTTGGGACTGAAGGAGTTGGGGCTGAGGGAGTCGGGGACTGAGGGAATTGGGGACTGAGGGAGTTGGGACTGAGGGAGTTGGGACTGAGGGAGTAGGGACCTGAGGGAGTTGGGACTGAGGGAGTTGGGACTGAAGGAGTTGGGGCTGAGGGAGTCGGGGACTGAGGGAATTGGGGACTGAGGGAGTTGGGGCCTGAGGGAGTTGGGGACTGAGGGAGTGGAGACTGAGGGAGTGGGGTCTGAGGGAGTTGGGCACTGAGGGAGTAGGGACCTGAGGCAGTTGGGGCTGAGGGAGTTGGGGCCTGAGGGAGTGGGGACTGAGGGGCTGAGGGAGTTGAGGACTGAGAGAGTTGGGGCTAAGGGAGTTGGGGCCTGAGGGAGTTAATCTGAGGGAGTCGGGGATTGAGGGAGTTAGAGCTGTAGATTCCTGGAACAATACGGATGGTGAACCCAGGGTCCCAGAGGAAAGGAGGACAACTCCAATGTGAGATGTGCACCTTTAAGGTATTGTTACAGAGAAATGGTGTCAAGATGAAGCATTGTGGGACCTTCACTTACAGTAAATATGTCCAGGGTTTTGTCTCTGCAGCAGGAGATCGTTTCCCTAAAGGAAAAGATTGACCAATTGACGGTCTTGGTGGATTTCGATGACTTTGTGATCGTGATGAAAAGTAGGTCTTTATTGACGGACATTAATAGCACCAGTTCTCTGCTCACTTTGGATTCTCGTATTACTTCAAACAGCTTTGTGATTTGGATAACACGACAGGCAGTGAGGTCAGCGCCAGTGATCCCGAGCCTCACTGCTCATATCTTGGAAAAGGTCAGGGGAAGGCTGCAACTTCGAAGAGGACTTCGTTTGAACAGCCAAGAAAGAGCAAGAGGCCGCAGGATATCCTCATAGGTGACTCCATCATCAGGCAGACATTCAGCACCCTGTGTAGGGGTAAGGCTTGGTCGAGAGCTGTCTTCCGTTTACCAAGGGCCAAGATAGCTGATCTCCGGGATCATGTGGATAAACTGATGAAAGGTGAGTGTAAAGATACTGTAGTAGGTTCACATATTGGCACTAATGTTATGGATAGAAGACCATTTGTTTATCAGGATTCCTATAAACGCCTCATTGATGCCTGTCAGCAAAGGGGTGCGAGGGTAATTGTCTCTGGGCTAGTACCGGTCGTGTCCAGATCGATGGAGAGGAATAGCCCAATCGTACGGTTCAACATCTGGCTTCGGGACCTCTCCAAAAAGAAGCTTCACTTCATCGATAATTGGGAGGCATTCGCTGGGCAAGGCAAGTTGTTTAGGAGGGACGGCCTCCATCTTAACTTCGTGGGAGCACAAAGGCTGGCAGAGAGTGTTGAGCAGGCTTTCAGAAAGCATTTAAACTCATTCATCGCGGGGATAGTGCAGATCAGTTCAAAGTTAGGCTTACTGCATGTGATAACTACATAGATGCTCAGCATGAAGATAAAGTATGTAGGAAGCAAACAAGAATTAATAACTTTAAGAAATTAGATGGGAGACCTTTAAATTGCTTTTATGTAAATGCAAGGAGTGTTAGAAGCAAAGTGTTAGAATTGCAATCCTATGCTGTGGTGGAGAATTTAAACGTATTGCGTATTTCTTAGACATGGCTAGATGACAATGATGGCACAAACATTCATCTAAAGGGCTACAAGGGTTTGAGAAAGGATAGGGTCGGTCAAAGGGGAGGCGGGGTTGCTATTTTTAATCAGTGAGAATCTAACCGCTAGAGAGAGACTTGATATTACTTCATCAGGTACAAGTGGACCAAGCTCACGGGCAGGGATTAATTATCGGTAATTGTTTTCGACCCCGGGTCAGACACTTGAACATGATGAGTTATTATGGAAACAGATCACAGATGCTTTTAATATAAAATGCCACCTTTGTCTGGTGGATGATTTTAATTTTTCCTGGCATTTAGTGGAACGATGGTTTACCTGCTGTTGTGGTGGGAAGTGCAGCCAAAAAATGTATTGAAAATGTAGTGTCCCTGCACCCTGCTACTGAATCACACAAGGCATGTACTGCAGACACGGTCACTGCGTGACCTTTCTTTATTCCCAGGATGAAGAAGTGATGACCCTGCGTGGGACCTCCCTTTAAATACCTGAGTGCCCAGGTGAGGAGTGTCTCCCACAAGTTCACCCCCTGTGGTCAAGGTGTGCATTTCCAGGACATATATACAGTATACAGTGTGGTTGCATGAAGGTTACAGTTACATGAAGGTTACTGTTGTATGAAGGTTGCATACATGACATCACCTTCCCCTCACATCTTTTTGTGTCAAAGGTTAAGTCTTTCAGGTGGTCGACGCTCTCTCGTGGAACGCTGCAGTTGAGGCTCTGGTGGCTGAGCCTTGACATGCGTCTCTGTCACCTGAGGTGATTCCGGCCTGTCCGTGCTGGCCCCAGGGACTGTGCATGCTGCTGAATGTCCTTGTTGCTCGTCCACTCGCAGTGGTGTGGGTAACATCTCATGCTCTTCCTCAGGTTCCTCAGTGTCTATGCTGAACCTTTTCTTTACTTGGTCCAAGTGTTTACGGCATATCTGCCCATTGTTGAGTCTGACCACTATGACCCTATTCCCCTCTTTGCCAATTACGGTGCCCTCAAGCCACTTGGGTCCCAAAGCATGGTTAAGAACAAATACTGGGTCATCAATTTCTATACACCTCCCCCTTGCATTTCGATCATGGCACTCGGTTTGGGACTGGCGCTTGCCCTCAACAATGTCTGCCAGGGCTGGATGAATGAGGGACAGCCACGTTTTAAGTGTGTGTTCCATGAGCGTGATAGGTGGTACTGAAGGGAGGGTCCTTGGATGGGTAGCATGCCCTGTTTTATGACTTGGACCGCACGTTCCACCTGGCCATTGGAAGTCGGCTTGAACGGTGCTGTCCGGACGTGTTTGATGCCATTAACCGACATAAATTCCTGGAATTCATGGCTGGTGAAACACGGGCCATTGTCGCTGACCAGAATGTCCGGCAAGCTGTGGGTCGCGAAAACCGTACGCAGACTCTCCACTGTGATGGATGTCGTGCACGAGTTTAATATGATGCACTCGATCCATTTCAAATATGCATCAACAACGATCAGGAACATTTTTCCCATGAACGGGCCCGCGTAGTCTACGTGAACACGTGACCATGGCCTGGTGGGCTAGGGCCACGGACTGAGTGGGGCCTCCCTGGGGACATTGCCCAGCTGGGCACACGTCGTGCACCTGTGAACCCAGTGTTCCAGGTCTGAGTCAATTGCCGGTCAACATACATGTGACCGGGCAATGGCCTTCATTAACACGATGCCTGGGTGCTCGCTGTGGAGTTCCCTGATGAATGCTTCCCTTCCTTTCTGGGGCATGACTACCCGGCTGCCCCTTAGCAGGCAGTCGGCTTGGATGGAGAGCTCATCCATCCGTCTCTGAAACGGTCTGACCTCCTCGGGGCACGCCCCGTGTGCGGGCGCCCAATCCCCAGTCAGAACACATTTCTTTATCATGGACAGGAGGGGGTCTCTGTTGGTCCAGAGTTTGATCTGGCAGACTGTGATGGGGGAGCCTGTGGTGTCAAAAGCCTCAACAGCCATGACCATCTCAGCGCTTTGCTCCGATGCCCCCTCAGTGGTGGCCAGTGGGAGCTTGTTGAGTGTGTCAGCGCAATTCTCGGTGCCTGGCCAGTGCCGTATGGTGTAGTCATACACAGCCAGCATGAGGGCCCATTGCTGTATGCGAGCTGACGCATTGGCATTGACAGCCTTGCTGTCGGACAACAGGGATGTTAATGGCTTGTGGTCCATTACTTGCTCGAACCAACTACTGAAAAGATACTGGTGCATCTTTTTCACACAGTAAACACAAGCGAGTGCTTCCTTTTCGACCATGCCGTATCCACGCTCTGCCTGGGAGAGTGACCTGGAGGCATAAGCCATCGGTTGGAGTCGGCTGTCATCATTACTCTGCTGCAACACGCACCCAACCCCATAGGATGATGCATTACATGTTAAAACCAGTTTCTTACAGGGGTCGTACAAGGTCAACAGCTTGTTAGAACAAAGCAGGTTCCGCGCCCTATTGAAAGCCTGTTCTTGACCATCCCCCCAAAACCATTCACAACCTTTACGCAAGAGCACATGTAACGGCTCCAAAAATGTGTTTAAGTTCGGCAGAAAGTTCCCGAAATAGTTCAAAAGTCCCAGGAATGATCGCAACTCCGATGTGTTGCCGGGCCTGGGCGCCCGACGGATCGCCTCCGTTTTAGCTTCGGTGGGCTGGATCCTGTCTGCGGCAACCCTCCTGCCCAAAAACTCGAACTTTGGGGCCAAAAACACACACTTGGGCTTTTTCAACCACAAGCCTACCCGGTCCAGTCGGCGTAGCACCTCCCCCAGGTTTTGGAGGTGTTCCTCGGTGTCTCGACCTGTTATTAGGATGTCGTCTTGGAATACGATTGTTCCAGGAATGGATTTAAGCAAGATTTCCATGTTCCTCTGAAAGATAGCGGCTGCTGAACGAATGCCAAACAGACACCTGTTGTAGATAAATAGCCCCTTGTGCGTCGTGATGGTGGTCAGAAGCTTGGATTCTTCAGCCAGTTCCTGAGTCATGTAGGCCGAAGTGAGGTCCAACTTGGTGAACAGCTTGCTACCTGCCTGCATGGCAAAAAGGTCCTCCCCTCTCCGAAGCGGGTATTGGTCCTGCAGTGTCACTCGGTTGATGGCCTTGTAGTCGCCACAAATCCTGACCGAGCCATCCGCTTTGAGAACAGGAATGATGGGGCTTGCCCAGTCACCTAATTCAACGCCCGAAATTATGCCCTCTCTGAACAGTCTGTCCAATTCACTTTCAATTTTGTCACGCATCACATACGGCACCGCTCTGGCTTTGTAGTGAACTGGTCTGGTGTCCGGGATGATGCGTATCACTACTTTGGTGCCCTTGAAAGTCCCGACACCGGGTTGAAACAGTGCCCCGAATTTCTGTAGGACCTGTGAGCATGAGCTTCGCTCCACAGATGAAATGGTGTGCACATCCCCCCATTTCCAGTTCATCTCGACTAGCCAGCTCCTCCCCAAAAGTGCGGGGTCATTTCCCGGGACAATCCAGAGTGGCAGCCGGTTCTCTAATCCATTATGTGTTACCACCAAGTTTGCACTGCCTAGTACTGGGATGATCTCTTTGGTGTACGTCTGTAGCTGCATGTCAATGCTTTCCAGTTTTGGCCTGCTAGCTCTGTGTGGCCATAGTCTCTCAAATTGTTGGGCGCTCATAAGGGACTGGCTGGCTCCTGTGTCCAGCTCCATGCGCACCGGGATGTCATTCAATAAAACTTTCATCATCACGGGTGGCGTTTTGGTATATGAGCTGTGGACGTTAGCTACATGAACCCGCTGAACTTCAGCATCCATGGCTTTGCCCCAAGCATCATTCTGCATTCCTCTGTTTCATAGATTAGCCTCGCTACAGCCTTTCTGCACATTCTGGCCAAGTGTCCACTGATGTTGCAATTCCTACAGATAAATTGCTGGAACCTGCAGCTTTTCGCAATATGTCTACCCCCGCACCTCCAGCATGAGCTGAGGTTGTTGTTAACAAAAGGACTGTTACCAGGCATTCCTCTCTGATTGTCCCTTTGGTTATTTCTAAGCGCTCTGATGGTGGGTGTCAATGGTCCCATCACGGGACGCATTGTTCCTCGAGATAGTGTGAATTGCTGATCCCCTTTCCATTGTCCCTGTTGTGGGCCCACCTTAGTGTCTGTTGCTGCCTGGCCGGTTTCAAAATGCCCTTGCCTGCCTGCGGGGTCCTGAGCCGCGTTCACCATGTTAACTCCCTGGTCCATCGCCATGTTGGAACCAGAGCTGCGCGCGTAAATTAGCTTGGTCTCCTCTTCCCCTGCCATGAAGGTCTGAGCTATCGACGCTGCCCTATCTAAAGTCAAGTCCTTGGTCTCTATGAGCTTCCTGAAAATCCCGGCATGACTAATGCCCTCAATGAAGAAATCCCTTAACATCTCCTCCCTGCTGGCGTCTGTGAACTTACAGAGACTGGCCAAGCGCCGCAGGTCCGCAACGAAGTCCGAGATGTTTTGTCCCTACTGACGCCGGTGTGTGTAGAACCGGTGTTGGGCCGTGTGTACGCTACTCGCCGGTTTGAGATGTTCACTGATCAGCTGGCTGAGCTCTTCGAAGGACTTGTCCTCCGGCTTCTCAGGTGTGAGCAGGTCTTTCATCAGCGCATACGTCTTTGGCCCGCAACTGGTCAGTAGATGCGCCCTCCGCTTGTCAGCCGCTGTCGCTCCCAGCCAGTTCTTCATGACAAAGCTCTGCTGGAGTCTCAACGAAGTCGTCCCAGTCCTCACCCACACAGTAACGTTCCTCTGTGCTACTGGTGGCCATCCTCGTGGTTCAGTGATTCCTGTATCTTGTCGCCAAATGTAGTGTCCCTGCATCCTGCTACTGAATCACACGAGGCATGAAATGCAGACACGGTCACTGCGTGACCTTTCTTTATTCCCAGGGCCAAGAAGTAATGACCCTGTGTGGGACCTCCCTTTAAATGCCTGAGTGCCCAGGTGAGGAGTGTCTCCACAAATTCACCCCCTGTGGTCAAGGTATTCATTTCCAGGACATATATATACTGCACAGTGTGGTTGCATGAAGGTTACAGTTACATGAAGGTTATAGTTGTATGAGGGTTGCATACATGGCAGAAAATACACAGGGCTGTTTCCCAACTCAACATGTTAATGAAGTAACTGGGGAAGATCATATATTGGATCTGGTGTTTAGTAGTGAGCCTGACCTCGTATCAGGCTTCCATGTGGGGGAACATCTGGGCAACAGTGATCACAACATTATAAGGTCCCAAGTGGCTCGTAGAACTAAAGGTACTGGGAATCTGCAACTCGTACCGGATTTCAGTATGGCAAACTTCTCCAACGTGGCAGATGATTTGGAACGGGTAAATTGGCTAACCCTCCTCGGTGGTGATGCGACCCATGTTGAATATAAATGGAAAGTTTTTAAGAACAAGATTTAAAATGTGGTAAACAAACATGTACCCCAAATCAAAAAAAAAATGTGATAAGAAAAAGTCAAGGTGGCTGACTGGGTATGTACAAAGACAAATAAGATGTAAACAGTAATGTCTCTATAAATTAAAGACATTTAACACTGAAATAAACAGGGTTCAATACAAGGAATAACTAAAGTAAACGAAGGCTGATGTTCGATCAGCAAAAAAGTTAATGAAAAAAGGATTGTAGACAACTGTGGCAGCAATGGGAAGAGCTTTTTTAGTTGTATGAATAGTCAGAGAATTATCAAAGACTGTTTTGGGCCACTAAAGGGAGTTCAAGAACAGGTTACACAGGACCCACTGAGTATGGCAGAAATAGTAATGAGTACTTTGCATCAGTCTTCACCCTTGAAGATGATGCTCGAATATTACAAGTTTTGCCAGTAATATTAACATAGATAAGCATATTGTTCAAGAAATAATTAAGAACTTGAAAATAGATAAAGCAGCAGGGCCGCATGATATTCACAAGAGGGTCCTCCAGGAGATGGGACAAGTGCTGTGTGAGGGTCCTCTGGGAGATGAGACATGTGCTGTGTGAGGGTCCTCCAGGAGATGGACATGTGCTGTGTGAGGGACCTCTGGGAGATGGGACATGTGCTGTGTGAGGGTCCTCCAGGAGATGGGACATGTGCTGTGTGAGGGACCTCTGGGAGATGGGACATGTGCTGTGTGAGGGTCCTCCAGGAGATGGGACATGTGCTGTGTGAGGGACCTCTGGGAGATGGGACATGTGCTGTGTGAGGGTCCTCCAGGAGATGGGACATGTGCTGTGTGAGGGTCCTCCGGGAGATGGGACATGTGCTGTGCGAGCCTCTCCGGGAGATGGGACATGTGCTGTGTGAGGGTCCTCCAGGAGATGGGACATGTGCTGTGTGAGGGTCCTCAGGGAGATGGGACATGTGCTGTGTGAGCCCCTGCGGTAGATGGGACACATGCTGTGCGAGCCCCTCCGGGAGTTGGGACATGTGCTGTGTGAGGGTCCTCCGGGAGATGGGACATGTGCTGTGTGCGGGTCCTCCGGGAGATGGGACATGTGCTGTGTGAGGGTCTTCCGGGAAATGGGACATGTGCTGTGTGAGGGTCCTCCAGGAGATGGGACATGTGCTGTGTGAGGGACCTCTGGGAGATGGGACATGTGCTGTGTGAGCCCCTCCGGGAGATGGGACACGTGCTGTGCGAGCTCCTCCGGGAGATGGGACATGTGCTGTGTGAGGGTCCTCCAGGAGATGGGACATGTGCTGTGTGAGGGTCCTCAGGGAGATGGGACATGTGCTGTGTGAGCCCCTGCGGTAGATGGGACACATGCTGTGCGAGCCCCTCCGGGAGTTGGGACATGTGCTGTGTGAGGGTCCTCCGGTAGATGGGACATGTGCTGTGTGCGGGTCCTCCGGGAGATGGGACATGTGCTGTGTGAGGGTCTTCCGGGAAATGGGACATGTGCTGTGTGAGGGTCCTCCGGGAGATGGGACATGTGCTGTGTGAGCCTCTCCGGGAGATGGGACATGTGCTGTGTGAGGGTCCTCCAGGAGATGAGATATGTGCTGTGTGAGGGTCCTCCGGGAGGTGGGACATGTGCTGTGTGAGCCCCTCCGGGAAATGGGACATGTGCTGTGTGAGAGTCCTCCGGGAGATGGGACACGTGCTGTGTGAGGGTCCTCCAGGAGATGGGACATGTGCTTTGTGAGGGTCCTCCGGGAGATGGGACATGTGCTGTGTGAGGGTCCTCCGGGAGATGGGACATATGCTGTGTGCGGGTCCTCCGGGAGATGGGACATGTGCTGTGTGAGGGTCTTCCGGGAGATGAGACATGTGCTGTGTGAGGGTCCTCAAGGAGCTGGGACATGTGCTGTGTGAGCCCCTCCGGGAGATGGGAGATGTGCTGTGTGAGGTTTCTCTGGGAGATGGGACAGGTGCTGTGTGAGGGTCCTCCGGGAGATGGGACATGTGCTGTGTGAGGGTCCTCCGGGAAATGGGACATGTGCTGTGTGAGGGTCCTCCGGGAAATGGGACATGTGCTGTGTGAGGGTCCTCCGGGAGATGGGACATGTGCTGTGTGAGGGTCCTCCGGGAGATGGGACACGTGCTGTGTGAGGGTCCTCCGGGAGATGGGACACGTGCTGTGTGAGGGTTCTCCGGGAGATGGGACACGTGCTGTGTGAGGGTCCTCCGGGAGATGGGACATGTGCTGTGTGAGGGTCCTCCGGGAGATGGGACATGTGCTGTGCGAGCCACTCTCGGGAGATGGGACATGTGCTGTGCGTGTCCCTCCGGGAGATGGGACATGTGCTGTGTGAGGATCCTCCCAGGGATGGGACATGTGCTGTGTGAGGGTCCTCCGGGAAATGGGACATGTGCTGTGTGAGGGTCCTCCGGGAGATGGGACATGTGCTGTGTGAGCCCCTGCGGTAGATGGGACACATGCTTTGCGAGCCCATCCGGGAGATGGGAGATGTGCTGTGTGAGCCTCTCCGGGAGATGGGACATGTGCTGTGTGAGGATTGTCCAGGGGATGGGACATGTGCTGTGTGAGGGTCCTCTGGGAGATGGGACATGTGCTGTGTGAGAGTCCTCCGGGAGATGGGACACGTGCTGTGTGAGGGTCCTCCGGGAGATGGGACATGTGCTGCGTGAGCCCCTCCGGGAGATGGGACATGTGCTGTGTGAGGGTCCTCCGCGAGATGGGACATGTGCTGTGTGAGGGTCCTCCGGTAGATGGGACATGTGCTGTGTGCGGGTCCTCCGGGAGATGGGACACGTGCTGTGCGGGTCCTCCGGGAGATGGGACATGTGCTGTGTGAGGGTCCTCCGGGAGATGGGACATGTGCTGTGCGAGCCTCTCCGGGAGATGGGACATGTGCTGTGTGAGGGTCCTCCGGGAGATGGGACATGTGCTGTGTGAGGGTGTTCCGGGAAATGGGACATGTGCTGTGTGAGGGTCCTCCGGTAGATGGGACATGTGCTGTGTGAGGGTCCTCCGGGAGATGGGACATGTGCTGTGTGAGGGTCCTCCGGGAGATGGGACATGTGCTGCGCGAGCCTCTCTGGGAGATGGGACATGTGCTGTGTGAGGGTCCTCCGGGAGATGGGACATGTGCTGTGTGAGGGTCTTCCGGGAGATGGGACATGTGCTGTGTGAGGGTCCTCCAGGAGATGGGACATGTGCTGTGTGAGGGTACTCCGGGAGATGGGACATGTGCTTTGTGAGCCCCTCCGGGAGATGGGACATGTGCTGTGAGAGTCCTCTGGCAGATGGGACACGTGCTGTGTGAGGGTCCTCCGGGAGATGGGACATGTGCTGTGTGAGCCCCTCCGGGAGATGGGACATGTGCTGTGAGAGTCCTCCGGGAGATGGGACACGTGCTGTGTGAGGGTCCTCCGGGAGATGGGACATGTGCTGTATGAGGTTCCTCTGGGAGATGGGACAGGTGCTGTGTGAGGGTCCTCCGGGAGATGGGACATGTGCTGTGTGAGGGTCCTCCGGGAAATGGGACATGTGCTGTGTGAGGGCCCTCCGTGAGATGGGACATGTGCTGTGTGAGGGTCCTCCGGGAGATGGGACATGTGCTGTGTGAGGGTCCTCCGGGAGATGGGACACGTGCTGTGTGACGGTCCTCCGGGAGATGGGACACGTGCTGTGTGAGGGTCCTCCGGGAGATGGGACAAGTGCTGTGTGAGGGTCCTCCGGGAGATGGGACATGTGTTGTGCGAGGGTCCTCCGGGAGATGGGACATGTGCTGTGCGAGCCACTCTCGGGAGATGGGACATGTGCTGTGCGTGTCCCTCCGGGAGATGGGACATGTGCTGTGTGAGGGTCCTCCGGGAGATGGGACATGAGCTATACGAGCCCCTCCGGGAGATTGGACCTGTGCTATGTGAGAGTCCTCCAGGGGATGGGACATGTGCTGTGTGAGGGTCCTCCGGGAGATGGGACATGTGCTGTGTGAGGGTCCTCCGGGAGATGGGACATGTGCTGTGTTAGGGTCCTCAGGGAGATGGGACATGTGCTGTGTGAGCCCCTGCGGTAGATGGGACACATGCTGTGCGAGCCCCTCCGGGAGATGGGACATGTGCTGTGTGAGGGTCCTCCGAGAGATGGGACATGTGCTGTGTGCGGGTCCTCCGGGAGATGGGACATGTGCTGTGTGAGGGTCTTCCGGGAGATGGGACATGTGCTGTGTGAGCCCCTCCGAGAGATGGGACATGTGCTGTGTGAGTGTCTTCCGGGAGATGGGACATGTGCTGTGTGAGCCCCTCCGGGAGATGGGACATGTGCTGTGTGAGGGTCCTCCGGGAGATGGGACATGTGCTGTGTGAGGGTCCTCCGGGAGATGGGACATGTGCTGCGCGAGCCTCTCCGGGAGATGGGACAGGTGTTGTGTGAGGGTCCTCCGAGAGATGGGACATGTGCTGTGTGAGGGGCTTCCGGGAGATGGGGCATGTGCTGTGTAAGCCTCTCCGCGAGATGGGACATGTGCTATGTGAGGGTCCTCCAGGAGATGGGACATGTGCTGTGTGAGGGTCCTCTGGGAGATGGGACATGTGCTGTGTGAGCCCCTCCGGGAGATGGGACATGTGCTGTGTGAGGGTCCTCTGGGAGATGGGACATGTGCTGTGTGAGCCCCTCCGGGAGATGGGACATGTGCTGTGTGAGAGCCCTCCGGGAGATGGGACACGTGCTGTGTGAGGGTCCTCCGGGAGATGGGACATATGCTATGTGAGCCCCTCCGGGAGATGGGACATGTGCTGTGCGAGGGTCCTCCGCGAGATGGGACATGTGCTGTGTGAGGGTCCACCGGGAGATGGGACATGTGCTGTGTGCGGGTCCTCCGGGAGATGGGACATGTGCTGTGTGAGGGTCTTCCGGGAGATGAGACATGTGCTGTGTGAGGATCCTCAAGGAGCTGGGACATGTGCTGTGTGAGCCCCTCCGGGAGATGGGACATGTGCTGTGTGAGGTTCCTCTGGGAGATGGGACAGGTGCTGTGTGAGGGTCCTCCGGGAGATGGGACATGTGCTGTGTGAGGGTCCTCCGGGAGATGTGACATGTGCTGTGTGAGGGTCCTCCGGGAAATGGGACATGTGCTGTGTGAGGGTCCTCCGGGAGATGGGACATGTGTTGTGCGAGGGTCCTCCGGGAGATGGGACATGTGCTGTGCGAGCCACTCTCGGGAGATGGGACATGTGCTGTGCGTGTCCCTCCGGGAGATGGGACATGTGCTGTGTGAGGGTCCTCCGGGAGATGGGACATGAGCTATACGAGCCCCTCCGGGAGATTGGACCTGTGCTATGTGAGAGTCCTCCAGGGGATGGGACATGTGCTGTGTGAGGGTCCTCCGGGAGATGGGACATGTGCTGTGTGAGGGTCCTCCGGGAGATGGGACATGTGCTGTGTTAGGGTCCTCAGGGAGATGGGACATGTGCTGTGTGAGCCCCTGCGGTAGATGGGACACATGCTGTGCGAGCCCCTCCGGGAGATGGGACATGTGCTGTGTGAGGGTCCTCCGAGAGATGGGACATGTGCTGTGTGCGGGTCCTCCGGGAGATGGGACATGTGCTGTGTGAGGGTCTTCCGGGAGATGGGACATGTGCTGTGTGAGCCCCTCCGAGAGATGGGACATGTGCTGTGTGAGTGTCTTCCGGGAGATGGGACATGTGCTGTGTGAGCCCCTCCGGGAGATGGGACATGTGCTGTGTGAGGGTCCTCCGGGAGATGGGACATGTGCTGTGTGAGGGTCCTCCGGGAGATGGGACATGTGCTGCGCGAGCCTCTCCGGGAGATGGGACAGGTGTTGTGTGAGGGTCCTCCGAGAGATGGGACATGTGCTGTGTGAGGGGCTTCCGGGAGATGGGGCATGTGCTGTGTGAGGGTCCTCTGGGAGATGGGACATGTGCTGTGTGAGCCCCTCCGGGAGATGGGACATGTGCTGTGTGAGGGTCCTCTGGGAGATGGGACATGTGCTGTGTGAGCCCCTCCGGGAGATGGGACATGTGCTGTGTGAGAGCCCTCCGGGAGATGGGACACGTGCTGTGTGAGGGTCCTCCGGGAGATGGGACATATGCTATGTGAGCCCCTCCGGGAGATGGGACATGTGCTGTGTGAGGGTCCTCCGCGAGATGGGACATGTGCTGTGTGAGGGTCCACCGGGAGATGGGACATGTGCTGTGTGCGGGTCCTCCGGGAGATGGGACATGTGCTGTGTGAGGGTCTTCCGGGAGATGAGACATGTGCTGTGTGAGGATCCTCAAGGAGCTGGGACATGTGCTGTGTGAGCCCCTCCGGGAGATGGGACATGTGCTGTGTGAGGTTCCTCTGGGAGATGGGACAGGTGCTGTGTGAGGGTCCTCCGGGAGATGGGACATGTGCTGTGTGAGGGTCCTCCGGGAGATGTGACATGTGCTGTGTGAGGGTCCTCCGGGAAATGGGACATGTGCTGTGTGAGGGTCCTCCGGGAGATGGGACATGTGCTGTGCGAGCCACTCTCGGGAGATGGGACATGTGCTGTGCGTGTCCCTCCGGGAGATGGGACATGTGCTGTGTGAGGGTCCGCCGGGAGATGGGACATGTGCTGTACGAGCCCCTCCGGGAGATGGGACCTGTGCTCTGTGAGAGTCCTCCAGGGGATGGGACATGTGCTGTGTGAGGGTCCTCTGGGAGATGGGACATGTGCTGTGCGAGCCTCTCCGGGAGATGGGACATGTGCTGTGTGAGGGTCCTCCGGGAGATGGGACATGTGCTGTGTGAGGGTTCTCAGGGTGATGGGACATGTGCTGTGTGCGGGTCCTCCAGGAGATGGGACACGTGCTGTGTGAGCCCCTCCGGCAATGGGACATGTGCTGTGTGAGGGTCCTCCGCGAGATGGGACATGTGCTGTGTGAGCCCCTCCGGGAGATGGGACATGTGCTGTGTGAGGGTCCTCCGCGAGATGGGACATGTGCTGTGTGAGGGTCCTCCGGGAGATGGGACATGTGCTGTGTGCGGGTCCTCCGGGAGATGGGACATGTGCTGTGTGAGGGTCTTCCGGGAGATGAGACATGTGCTGTGTGAGGTTCCTCTGGGAGATGGGACAGGTGCTGTGTGAGGGTCCTCCGGGAGATGGGACACGTGCTGTGTGAGGGTCCTCCGGGAGATGGGACATGTGCTGTGTGAGCCCCTCCGGGAGATGGGACACGTGCTGTGTGAGGGTCCTCCGCGAGATGGGACATGTGCTGTGTGAGGGTCCTCCGGTAGATGGGACATGTGCTGTGTGAGGGTCCTCCGGGAGATGGGACACGTGCTGTGCGGGTCCTCCGGGAGATGGGACATGTGCTGTGTGAGGGTCCTCCGGGAGATGGGACATGTGCTGTGCGAGCCTCTCCGGGAGATGGGACATGTGCTGTGTGAGGGTCCTCCGCGAGATGGGACATGTGCTGTGTGAGGGTCCTCCGCGAGATGGGACATGTGCTGTGTGAGGGTCCTCCGGGAGATGGGACATGTGCTGTGTGAGGGTCCTCCGGGAGATGGGACATGTGCTGTGTGCGGGTCCTCCAGGAGATGGGACATGTGCTGTGTGAGGGTGTTCCGGGAAATGGGACATGTGCTGTGTGAGGGTCCTCCGGTAGATGGGACATGTGCTGCGCGAGCCTCTCCGGGAGATGGGACATGTGCTGTGTGAGGGTCCTCCGAGAGATGGGACATGTGCTGTGTGAGGGTCTTCCGGGAGATGGGACATGTGCTGTGTGAGGGTCCTCCAGGAGATGGGACATGTGCTGTGTGAGGATCCTCGGGGGGATGGGACATGTGCTTTGTGAGCCCCTCCGGGAGATGGGACATGTGCTGTGAGAGTCCTCCGGGAGATGGGACACGTGCTGTGTGAGGGTCCTCCGGGAGATGGGACATGTGCTGTGTGAGCCCCTCCGGGAGATGGGACATGTGCTGTGAGAGTCCTCCGGGAGATGGGACACGTGCTGTGTGAGGGTCCTCCGGGAGATGGGACATGTGCTGTATGAGGTTCCTCTGGGAGATGGGACAGGTGCTGTGTGAGGGTCCTCCGGGAGATGGGACATGTGCTGTGTGAGGGACCTCCGGGAAATGGGACATGTGCTGTGTGAGGGCCCTCCGGGAGATGGGACATGTGCTGTGTGAGGGTCCTCCGGGAGATGGGACATGTGCTGTGTGAGGGTCCTCCGGGAGATGGGACACGTGCTGTGTGACGGTCCTCCGGGAGATGGGACACGTGCTGTGTGAGGGTCCTCCGGGAGATGGGACAAGTGCTGTGTGAGGGTCCTCCGGGAGATGGGACATGTGCTGTGCGAGGGTCCTCCGGGAGATGGGACATGTGCTGTTCGAGCCACTCTCGGGAGATGGGACATGTGCTGTGCGTGTCCCTCCGGGAGATGGGACATGTGCTGTGTGAGGGTCCTCCGGGAGATGGGACATGTGCTATACGAGCCCCTCCGGGAGATTGGACCTGTGCTGTGTGAGAGTCCTCCAGGGGATGGGAAATGTGCTGTGTGAGGGTCCTCCGGGAGATGGGACATGTGCTGTGTGAGGGTCCTCCGGGAGATGGGACATGTGCTGTGTTAGGGTCCTCAGGGAGATGGGACATGTGCTGTGTGAGCCCCTGCGGTAGATGGGACACATGCTGTGCGAGCCCCTCCGGGAGATGAGACATGTACTATGTGAGGGACCTGAAGGAGCTGGGACATGTGCTGTGTGAGGGTCCTCCAGGAGATGGGACACGTGCTGTGTGAGCCCCTCCGGGAGATGGGACATGTGCTGTGTGAGGGTTCTCCGAGAGATGGGACATGTGCTGTGTGCGGGTCCTCCGGGAGATGGGACATGTGCTGTGTGAGGGTCTTCCGGGAGATGGGACATGTGCTGTGTGAGCCCCTCCGGGAGATGGGACATGTGCTGTGTGAGTGTCTTCCGGGAGATGGGACATGTGCTGTGTGAGCCCCTCCGGGAGATGGGACATGTGCTGTGTGAGGGTCCTCCGGGAGATGGGACATGTGCTGCGCGAGCCTCTCCGGGAGATGGGACAGGTGCTGTGTGAGGGTCCTCCGAGAGATGGGACATGTGCTGTGTGAGGGTCTCCCGGGAGATGGGACATGTGCTGTGTGAGGGGCTTCCGGGAGATGGGGCATGTGCTGTGTGAGCCTCTCCGCGAGATGGGACATGTGCTGTGTGAGGGTCCTCCAGGAGATGGGACATGTGCTGTGTGAGGATCCTCTGGGAGATGGGACATGTGCTGTGTGAGCCCCTCCGGGAGATGGGACATGTGCTGTGTGAGAGCCCTCCGGGAGATGGGACACGTGCTGTGTGAGGGTCCTCCGGGAGATGGGACATGTGCTATGTGAGCCCCTCCGGGAGATGGGACATGTGCTGTGTGAGGGTCCTCCGCGAGATGGGACATGTGCTGTGTGAGGGTCCTCCGGGAGATGGGACATGTGCTGTGTGCGGGTCCTCCGGGAGATGAGACATGTGCTGTGTGAGGTTCCTCTGGGAGATGGGACAGGTGCTGTGTGAGGGTCGTCCGGGAGATGGGACACGTGCTGTGTGAGGGTCCTCCGGGAGATGGGACATGTGCTGTGTGAGCCCCTCCGGGAGATGGGACATGTGCTGTGTGAGGGTCCTCCGCGAGATGGGACATGTGCTGTGTGAGGGTCCTCCGGTAGATGGGACATGTGCTGTGTGCGGATCCTCCGGGAGATGGGACACGTGCTGTGCGGGTCCTCCGGGAGATGGGACATGTGCTGTGTGAGGGTCCTCCGGGAGATGGGACATGTGCTGTGCGAGCCTCTCCGGGAGATGGGACATGTGCTGTGTGAGGGTCCTCCGGGAGATGGGACATGTGCTGTGTGAAGGTCCTCAGGGAGATGGGACATGTGCTGTGTGAGCCCCTGCGGTAGATGGGACACATGCTGTGCGAGCCCCTCCGGGAGATGAGACATGTACTGTGTGAGGGTCCTCAAGGAGCTGGGACATGTGCTGTGTGAGGGTCCTCCAGGAGATGGGACACGTGCTGTGTGAGCCCCTCCGGGAGATGGGACATGTGTTGGGTGAGGGTCCTCCGCGAGATGGGACATGTGCTGTGTGAGGGTCCTCCGGGAGATGGGACATGTGCTGTGTGAGGGTCCTCCGGGAGATGGGACATGTGCTGTGTGCGGGTCCTCCAGGAGATGGGACATGTGCTGTGTGAGGGTGTTCCGGGAAATGGGACATGTGCTGTGTGAGGGCCCTCCGGGAGATGGGACATGTGCTGTGTGAGGGTCCTCCGGGAGATGGGACATGTGCTGTGTGAGGGTCCTCCGGGAGATGGGACACGTGCTGTGTGACGGTCCTCCGGGAGATGGGACACGTGCTGTGTGAGGGTCCTCCGGGAGATGGGACATGTGCTGTGTGAGGGTCTCCCGGGAGATGGGACATGTGCTGTGTGAGGGTGTTCCGGGAGATGGGACATGTGCTGTGTGAGCCTCTCCGGGAGATGGGTCATGTGCTGTGTGAGAGTCCTCCGGGAGATGGGACATGTGCTGTGTGAGCCCCTCCAGGAGATGGGACATGTGCTGTGTGAGAGTCCTCCGGGAGATGAGACATGTACTGTGTGAGGGTCCTCAAGGAGCTGGGACATGTGCTGTGTGAGGGTCCTCCAGGAGATGGGACACGTGCTGTGTGAGCCCCTCCGGGAGATGGGACATGTGTTGGGTGAGGGTCCTCCGCGAGATGGGACATGTGCTGTGTGAGGGTCCTCCGGGAGATGGGACATGTGCTGTGTGAGGGTCCTCCGGGAGATGGGACATGTGCTGTGTGCGGGTCCTCCAGGAGATGGGACATGTGCTGTGTGAGGGTGTTCCGGGAAATGGGACATGTGCTGTGTGAGGGCCCTCCGGGAGATGGGACATGTGCTGTGTGAGGGTCCTCCGGGAGATGGGACATGTGCTG
Source organism: Pristiophorus japonicus (assembly GCF_044704955.1). NCBI lineage: Eukaryota > Metazoa > Chordata > Chondrichthyes > Pristiophoridae > Pristiophorus > Pristiophorus japonicus. The sequence continues at coordinate 109,221,927 of NC_091991.1, read as the reverse complement.
TGTGAGGGTCCTCCGGGAGATGGGACACGTGCTGTGTGACGGTCCTCCGGGAGATGGGACACGTGCTGTGTGAGGGTCCTCCGGGAGATGGGACATGTGCTGTGTGAGGGTCTCCCGGGAGATGGGACATGTGCTGTGTGAGGGTGTTCCGGGAGATGGGACATGTGCTGTGTGAGCCTCTCCGGGAGATGGGTCATGTGCTGTGTGAGAGTCCTCCGGGAGATGGGACATGTGCTGTGTGAGCCCCTCCAGGAGATGGGACATGTGCTGTGTGAGAGTCCTCCGGGAGATGGGACACGTGCTGTGTGAGGGTCCTCAGGGAGATGGGACATGTGCTGTGTGAGGGTCCTCCGCGAGATGGGACATGTGCTGTGTGAGGGTCCTCCGGGTGATGGGACATATGCTGTGTGCGGGTCCTCCGCGAGATGGGACATGTGCTGTGTGAGGGTCCTCTGGGAGATGGGACATATGCTGTGTGCGGGTCCTCCGCGAGATGGGACATGTGCTGTGTGAGGGTCTTCCGGGAGATGAGACATGTGCTGTGTGAGGGTCCTCAAGGAGCTGGGACATGTGCTGTGTGAGGGTCCTCCAGGAGATGGGACAGGTGCTGTGTGAGGGTCCTCCGGGAGATGGGACATGTGCTGTGTGAGGGTCCTCCGGGAAATGGGACACCTGCTGTGTGAGGGTCCTCCGGGAGATGGGACATGTGCTGTGTGAGAGCCCTCCGGGAGATGGGACACGTGCTGTGTGAGGGTCCTCCGGGAGATGGTACATGTGCTATGTGAGCCCCTCCGGGAGATGGGACATGTGCTGTGTGAGGGTCCTCCGCGAGATGGGACATGTGCTGTGTGAGGGTCCTCCGGGAGATGGGACATGTGCTGTGTGCGGGTCCTCCGGGAGATGAGACATGTGCTGTGTGAGGTTCCTCTGGGAGATGGGACAGGTGCTGTGTGAGGGTCCTCCGGGAGATGGGACACGTGCTGTGTGAGGGTCCTCCGGGAGATGGGACATGTGCTGTGTGAGCCCCTCCGGGAGATGGGACATGTGCTGTGTGAGGGTCCTCCGCGAGATGGGACATGAGCTGTGTGAGGGTCCTCCGGTAGATGGGACATGTGCTGTGTGCGGGTCCTCCGGGAGATGGGACACGTGCTGTGCGGGTCCTACGGGAGATGGGACATGTGCTGTGTGAGGGTCCTCCGGGAGATGGGACATGTGCTGTGCGAGCCTCTCCGGGAGATGGGACATGTGCTGTGTGAGGGTCCTCCGGGAGATGGGACATGTGCTGTGTGAAGGTCCTCAGGGAGATGGGACATGTGCTGTGTGAGCCCCTGCGGTAGATGGGACACATGCTGTGCGAGCCCCTCCGGGAGATGAGACATGTACTGTGTGAGGGTCCTCAAGGAGCTGGGACATGTGCTGTGTGAGGGTCCTCCAGGAGATGGGACACGTGCTGTGTGAGCCCCTCCGGGAGATGGGACATGTGTTGGGTGAGGGTCCTCCGCGAGATGGGACATGTGCTGTGTGAGGGTCCTCCGGGAGATGGGACATGTGCTGTGTGAGGGTCCTCCGGGAGATGGGACATGTGCTGTGTGCGGGTCCTCCAGGAGATGGGACATGTGCTGTGTGAGGGTGTTCCGGGAAATGGGACATGTGCTGTGTGAGGGCCCTCCGGGAGATGGGACATGTGCTGTGTGAGGGTCCTCCGGGAGATGGGACATGTGCTGTGTGAGGGTCCTCCGGGAGATGGGACACGTGCTGTGTGACGGTCCTCCGGGAGATGGGACACGTGCTGTGTGAGGGTCCTCCGGGAGATGGGACATGTGCTGTGTGAGGGTCTCCCGGGAGATGGGACATGTGCTGTGTGAGGGTCTTCCGGGAGATAGGACATGTGCTGTGTGAGCCTCTCCGGGAGATGGGTCATGTGCTGTGTGAGAGTCCTCCGGGAGATGGGACATGTGCTGTGTGAGCCCCTCCAGGAGATGGGACATGTGCTGTGTGAGAGTCCTCCGGGAGATGGGACACGTGCTGTGTGAGGGTCCTCAGGGAGATGGGACATGTGCTGTGTGAGGGTCCTCCGCGAGATGGGACATGTGCTGTGTGAGGGTCCTCCGGGTGATGGGACATATGCTGTGTGCGGGTCCTCCGCGAGATGGGACATGTGCTGTGTGAGGGTCCTCCGGGAGATGGGACATATGCTGTGTGCGGGTCCTCCGGGAGATGGGACATGTGCTGTGTGAGGTTCTTCCGGGAGATGAGACATGTGCTGTGTGAGGGTCCTCAAGGAGCTGGGACATGTGCTGTGTGAGGGTCCTCCGGGAGATGGGACAGGTGCTGTGTGAGGGTCCTCCGGGAGATGGGACATGTGCTGTGTGAGGGTCCTCCGGGAAATGGGACACCTGCTGTGTGAGGGTCCTCCGGGAGATGGGACATGTGCTGTGTGAGGGTCCTCCGGGAGATGGGACATGTGCTGTGCGAGGGTCCTCCGGGAGATGGGACATGTGCTGTGCGAGCCACTCTCGGGAGATGGGACATGTGCTGTGCGTGTCCCTCCGGGAGATGGGACATGTGCTGTGTGAGGGTCCGCCGGGAGATGGGACATGTGCTGTACGAGCCCCTCCGGGAGATGGGACCTGTGCTCTGTGAGAGTCCTCCAGGGGATGGGACATGTGCTGTGTGAGGGTCCTCCGGGACATGGGACACGTGCTGTGTGAGCCCCTCCGGCAATGGGACATGTGCTGTGTGAGGGTCCTCCGCGAGATGGGACATGTGCTGTGTGAGGGTCCTCCGAGAGATGGGACATGTGCTGTGTGCGGGTCCTCCGGGAGATGGGACATGTGCTGTGTGAGGGTCTTCCGTTAAATGGGACATGTGCTGTGTGAGGGTCCTCCGGGAGATGGGACATGTGCTGTGTGAAGGTCCTCCGGGAGATGGGACATGTGCTGCGCGAGCCTCTCCGGGAGATGGGACATGTGCTGTGTGAGGGTCTTCCGGGAGATGGGACATGTGCTGTGTGAGGGTCTCCCGGGAGATGGGACATGTGCTGTGTGAGGGTGTTCCGGGAGATGGGACATGTGCTGTGTGAGCCTCTCCGGGAGATGGGACATGTGCTGTGTGCGGGTCCTCCAGGCGATGGGACATGTGCTGTGTGAGGGTCCTCTGGGAGAGGGGACATGTGGTGTGTGAGCCCCTCCGGGAGATGGGACATGTGCTGTGTGAGAGTCCTCCGGGAGATGGGACACGTGCTGTTTGAGCCCCTCCGGGAGATGGGACATGTGCTGTGTGAGGGTCCTCCGCGAGATGGGACATGTGCTGTGTGAGGGTCCTCCGGGAGATGGGACATGTGCTGTGTGCGGGTCCTCCGGGAGATGGGACATGTGCTGTGTGAGGGTCTTCCGGGAGATGAGACATGTGCTGTGTGAGGTTCCTCAGGGAGATGGGACAGGTGCTGTGTGAGGGTCCTCCGGGAGATGGGACACGTGCTGTGTGAGGGTCCTCCGGGAGATGGGACATGTGCTGTGTGAGGGTCTCCCGGGAGATGGGACATGTGCTGTGTGAGGGTCTTCCGGGAGATGGGACATGTGCTGTGTGAGCCTCTCCGGGAGATGGGTCATGTGCTGTGTGAGAGTCCTCCGGGAGATGGGACATGTGCTGTGTGAGCCCCTCCAGGAGATGGGACATGTGCTGTGTGAGAGTCCTCCGGGAGATGGGACACGTGCTGTGTGAGGGTCCTCAGGGACATGGGACATGTGCTGTGTGAGGGTCCTCCGCGAGATGGGACATGTGCTGTGTGAGGGTCCTCTGGGAGATGGGACATATGCTGTGTGCGGGTCCTCCGCGAGATGGGACATGTGCTGTGTGAGGGTCCTCCGGGAGATGGGACATATGCTGTGTGCGGGTCCTCCGGGAGATGGGACATGTGCTGTGTGAGGGTCTTCCGGGAGATGAGACATGTGCTGTGTGAGGGTCCTCAAGGAGCTGGGACATGTGCTGTGTGAGGGTCCTCCGGGAGATGGGACAGGTGCTGTGTGAGGGTCCTCCGGGAGATGGGACATGTGCTGTGTGATGGTCCTCCGGGAAATGGGACACCTGCTGTGTGAGGGTCCTCCGGGAGATGGGACATGTGCTGTGTGAGGGTCCTCCGGGAGATGGGACATGTGCTGTGCGAGGGTCCTCCGGGAGATGGGAATTGTGCTGTGCGAGCCACTCTCGGGAGATGGGACATGTGCTGTGCGTGTCCCTCCGGGAGATGGGACATGTGCTGTGTGAGGGTCCGCCGGGAGATGGGACATGTGCTGTACGAGCCCCTGCGGGAGATGGGACCTGTGCTCTGTGAGAGTCCCCCAGGGGATGGGACATGTGCTGTGTGAGGGTCCTCTGGGAGATGGGACATGTGCTGTGCGAGCCTCTCCGGGAGATGGGACATGTGCTGTGTGAGGGTCCTCCGGGAGATGGGACATGTGCTGTGTGAGGGTCCTCAGGGAGATGGGACATGTGCTGTGTGCGGGTCCTCCAGGAGATGGGACATGTGCTGTGTGAGCCCCTCCGGCAATGGGACATGTGCTGTGTGAGGGTCCTCCGCGAGATGGGACATGTGCTGTGTGAGCCCCTCCGGGAGATGGGACATGTTCTGTGTGAGGGTCCTCCGCGAGATGGGACATGTGCTGTGTGAGGGTCCTCCGGGAGATGGGACATGTGCTGTGTGCGGGTCCTCCGGGAGATGGGTCATGTGCTGTGTGAGGGTCTTCCGGGAGATGAGACATGTGCTGTGGGAGGTTCCTCTGGGAGATGGGACAGGTGCTGTGTGAGGGTCCTCCGGGAGATGGGACACGTGCTGTGTGAGGGTCCTCCGGGAGATGGGACATGTGCTGTGTGAGCCCCTCCGGGAGATGGGACATGTGCTGTGTGAGGGTCCTCCGCGAGATGGGACATGTGCTGTGTGAGGGTCCTCCGGTAGATGGGACATGTGCTGTGTGCGGGTCCTCCGGGAGATGGGACACGTGCTGTGCGGGTCCTCCGGGAGATGGGACATGTGCTGTGTGAGGGTCCTCCGGGAGATGGGACATGTGCTGTGCGAGCCTCTCCGGGAGATGGGACATGTGCTGTGTGAGGGTCCTCCGGGAGATGGGACATGTGCTGTGTGAAGGTCCTCAGGGAGATGGGACATGTGCTGTGTGAGCCCCTGCGGTAGATGGGACACATGCTGTGCGAGCCCCTCCGGGAGATGAGACATGTACTGTGTGAGGGTCCTCAAGGAGCTGGGACATGTGCTGTGTGAGGGTCCTCCAGGAGATGGGACACGTGCTGTGTGAGCCCCTCCGGGAGATGGGACATGTGTTGGGTGAGGGTCCTCCGCGAGATGGGACATGTGCTGTGTGAGGGTCCTCCGGGAGATGGGACATGTGCTGTGTGAGGGTCCTCCGGGAGATGGGACATGTGCTGTGTGCGGGTCCTCCAGGAGATGGGACATGTGCTGTGTGAGGGTGTTCCGGGAAATGGGACATGTGCTGTGTGAGGGTCCTCCGGTAGATGGGACATGTGCTGCGCGAGCCTCTCCGGGAGATGGGACATGTGCTGTGTGAGGGTTCTCCGGGAGATGGGACATGTGCTGTGTGAGGGTCTTCCGGGAGATGGGACATGTGCTGTGTGAGGGTCCTCCAGGAGATGGGACATGTGCTGTGTGAGGGTCCTCGGGGGGATGGGACATGTGCTTTGTGAGCCCCTCCGGCAGATGGGACATGTGCTGTGAGAGTCCTCCGGGAGATGGGACATGTGCTGTGTGAGGGTCCTCCAGGAGATGGGACACGTGCTGTGTGAGCCCCTCCGGGAGATGGGACATGTGTTGGGTGAGGGTCCTCCGCGAGATGGGACATGTGCTGTGTGAGGGTCCTCCGGGAGATGGGACATGTGCTGTGTGAGGGACCTCTGGGAGATGGGACATGTGCTGTGTGAGCCCCTCCGGGAGATGGGACATGTGCTGTGTGCGGGTCCTCCAGGAGATGGGACATGTGCTGTGTGAGGGTGTTCCGGGAAATGGGACATGTGCTGTGTGAGGGTCCTCCGGTAGATGGGACATGTGCTGCGCGAGCCTCTGCGGGAGATGGGACATGTGCTGTGTGAGGGTCCTCCGGGAGATGGGACATGTGCTGTGTGAGGGTCTTCCGGGAGATGGGACATGTGCTGTGTGAGGGTCCTCCAGGAGATGGGACATGTGCTGTGTGAGGGTCCTCGGGGGGATGGGACATGTGCTTTGTGAGCCCCTCCGGGAGATGGGACATGTGCTGTGAGAGTCCTCCGGGAGATGGGACACGTGCTGTGTGAGGGTCCTCCGGGAGATGGGACATGTGCTGTGTGAGCCCCTCCGGGAGATGGGACATGTGCTGTGAGAGTCCTCCGGGAGATGGGACACGTGCTGTGTGAGGGTCCTCCGGGAGATGGGACATGTGCTGTATGAGGTTCCTCTGGGAGATGGGACAGGTGCTGTGTGAGGGTCCTCCGGGAGATGGGACATGTGCTGTGTGAGGGTCCTCCGGGAAATGGGACATGTGCTGTGTGAGGGCCCTCCGGGAGAAGGGACATGTGCTGTGTGAGGGTCCTCCGGGAGATGGGACATGTGCTGTGCGAGCCACTCTCGGGAGATGGGACATCTGCTGTGCGTGTCCCTCCGGGAGATGGGACATGTGCTGTGTGAGGGTCCTCCTTGAGATGGGACATGTGCTATACGAGCCCCTCCGGGAGATTGGACCTGTGCTGTGTGAGAGTCCTCCAGGGGATGGGAAATGTGCTGTGTGAGGGTCCTCCGGGAGATGGGACATGTGCTGTGTGAGGGTCCTCCGGGAGATGGGACATGTGCTGTGTTAGAGTCCTCAGGGAGATGGGACATGTGCTGTGTGAGCCCCTGCGGTAGATGGGACACATGCTGTGCGAGCCCCTCCGGGAGATGAGACATGTACTATGTGAGGGTCCTGAAGGAACTGGGACATGTGCTGTGTGAGGGTCCTCCAGGAGATGGGACACGTGCTGTGTGAGCCCCTCCGGGAGATGGGACATGTGCTGTGTGAGGGTCCTCCGAGAGATGGGACATGTGCTGTGTGCGGGTCCTCCGGGAGATGGGACATGTGCTGTGTGAGGGTCTTCCGGGAGATGGGACATGTGCTGTGTGAGCCCCTCCGGGAGATGGGACATGTGCTGTGTGAGTGTCTTCCGGGAGATGGGACATGTGCTGTGTGAGCCCCTCCGGGAGATGGGACATGTGATGTGTGAGGGTCCTCCGGGAGATGGGACATGTGCTGCGCGAGCCTCTCCGGGAGATGGGACAGGTGCTGTGTGAGGGTCCTCCGAGAGATGGGACATGTGCTGTGTGAGGGTCTCCCGGGAGATGGGACATGTGCTGTGTGAGGGGCTTCCGGGAGATGGGGCATGTGCTGTGTGAGCCTCTCCGCGAGATGGGACATGTGCTGTGTGAGGGTCCTCCAGGAGATGGGACATGTGCTGTGTGAGGGTCATCTGGGAGATGGGACATGTGCTGTGTGAGCCCCTCCGGGAGATGGGACATGTGCTGTGTGAGAGCCCTCCGGGAGATGGGACACGTGCTGTGTGAGGGACCTCCGGGAGATGGGACATGTGCTGTGTGAGGGTCTTCCGGGAGATGAGACATGTGCTGTGTGAGGGTCCTCAAGGAGCTGGGACAGGTGCTGTGTGAGGGTCCTCCGGGAGATGGGACATGTGCTGTGTGAGGTTCCTCTGGGAGATGGGACATGTGCTGTGTGAGGGTCTTCCGGGAGATGGGACATGTGCTGTGTGAGGGTCTCCCGGGAGATGGGACATGTGCTGTGTGAGGGTCTTCCGGGAGATGGGACATGTGCTGTGTGAACCTCTCCGGGAGATGGGACATGTGCTGTGTGCGGGTCCTCCAGGCGATGGGACATGTGCTGTGTGAGGGTCCTCTTGGAGATGGGACATGTGCTGTGTGAGCCCCTCCGGGAGATGGGACATGTGCTGTGTGAGAGTCCTCCGGGAGATGGGACACGTGCTGTGTGTGTGTCCTCCGGGAGATGGGACATGTGCTGTGTGAGCCCCTCCGGGAGATGGGACATGTGCTGTGTGAGGGTCCTCCGCGAGATGGGACATGTGCTGTGTGAAGGTCCTCAGGGAGATGGGACATGTGCTGTGTGAAGGTCCTCAGGGAGATGGGACATGTGCTGTGTGAGCCCCTGCGGTAGATGGGACACATGCTGTGCGAGCCCCTCCGGGAGATGAGACATGTACTGTGTGAGGGTCCTCAAGGAGCTGGGACATGTGCTGTGTGAGGGTCCTCCAGGAGATGGGACACGTGCTGTGTGAGCCCCTCCGGGAGATGGGACATGTGTTGGGTGAGGGTCCTCCGCGAGATGGGACATGTGCTGTGTGAGGGTCCTCCGGGAGATGGGACATGTGCTGTGTGAGGGTCCTCCGGGAGATGGGACATGTGCTGTGTGCGGGTCCTCCAGGAGATGGGACATGTGCTGTGTGAGGGTGTTCCGGGAAATGGGACATGTGCTGTGTGAGGGTCCTCCGGTAGATGGGACATGTGCTGCGCGAGCCTCTCCGGGAGATGGGACATGTGCTGTGTGAGGGTCCTCGGGGGGATGGGACATGTGCTTTGTGAGCCCCTCCGGGAGATGGGACATGTGCTGTGAGAGTCCTCCGGGAGATGGGACACGTGCTGTGTGAGGGTCCTCCGGGAGATGGGACATGTGCTGTGTGAGCCCCTCCGGGAGATGGGACATGTGCTGTGAGAGTCCTCCGGGAGATGGGACACGTGCTGTGTGAGGGTCCTCCGGGAGATGGGACATGTGCTGTATGAGGTTCCTCTGGGAGATGGGACAGGTGCTGTGTGAGGGTCCTCCGGGAGATGGGACATGTGCTGTGTGAGGGTCCTCCGGGAAATGGGACATGTGCTGTGTGAGGGCCCTCCGGGAGATGGGACATGTGCTGTGTGAGGGTCCTCCGGGAGATGGGACATGTGCTGTGTGAGGGTCCTCCGGGAGATGGGACACGTGCTGTGTGACGGTCCTCCGGGAGATGGGACACGTGCTGTGTGAGGGTCCTCCGGGAGATGGGACAAGTGCTGTGTGAGGGTCCTCCGGGAGATGGGACATGTGCTGTGCGAGGGTCCTCCGGGAGATGAGACATGTGCTGTGCGAGCCACTCTCGGGAGATGGGACATGTGCTGTGCGTGTCCCTCCGGGAGATGGGACATGTGCTGTGTGAGGGTCCTCCGGGAGATGGGACATGTGCTATACGAGCCCCTCCGGGAGATTGGACCTGTGCTGTGTGAGAGTCCTCCAGGGGATGGGAAATGTGCTGTGTGAGGGTCCTCCGGGAGATGGGACATGTGCTGTGTGAGGGTCCTCCGGGAGATGGGACATGTGCTGTGTTAGGGTCCTCAGGGAGATGGGACATGTGCTGTGTGAGCCCCTGCGGTAGATGGGACACATGCTGTGCGAGCCCCTCCGGGAGATGAGACATGTACTATGTGAGGGTCCTGAAGGAACTGGGACATGTGCTGTGTGAGGGTCCTCCAGGAGATGGGACACGTGCTGTGTGAGCCCCTCCGGGAGATGGGACATGTGCTGTGTGAGGGTCCTCCGAGAGATGGGACATGTGCTGTGTGCGGGTCCTCCGGGAGATGGGACATGTGCTGTGTGAGGGTCTTCCGGGAGATGGGACATGTGCTGTGTGAGCCCCTCCGGGAGATGGGACATGTGCTGTGTGAGTGTCTTCCGGGAGATGGGACATGTGCTGTGTGAGCCCCTCCGGGAGATGGGACATGTGCTGTGTGAGGGTCCTCCGGGAGATGGGACATGTGCTGCGCGAGCCTCTCCGGGAGATGGGACAGGTGCTGTGTGAGGGTCCTCCGAGAGATGGGACATGTGCTGTGTGAGGGTCTCCCGGGAGATGGGACATGTGCTGTGTGAGGGGCTTCCGGGAGATGGGGCATGTGCTGTGTGAGCCTCTCCGCGAGATGGGACATGTGCTGTGTGAGGGTCCTCCAGGAGATGGGACATGTGCTGTGTGAGGGTCATCTGGGAGATGGGACATGTGCTGTGTGAGCCCCTCCGGGAGATGGGACATGTGCTGTGTGAGAGCCCTCCGGGAGATGGGACACGTGCTGTGTGAGGGACCTCCGGGAGATGGGACATGTGCTGTGTGAGGGTCTTCCGGGAGATGAGACATGTGCTGTGTGAGGGTCCTCAAGGAGCTGGGACATGTGCTGTGTGAGCCCCTCCGGGAGATGGGACATGTGCTGTGTGAGGTTCCTCTGGGAGATGGGACATGTGCTGTGTGAGGGTCTTCCGGGAGATGGGACATGTGCTGTGTGAGGGTCTCCCGGGAGATGGGACATGTGCTGTGTGAGGGTCTTCCGGGAGATGGGACATGTGCTGTGTGAACCTCTCCGGGAGATGGGACATGTGCTGTGTGCGGGTCCTCCAGGCGATGGGACATGTGCTATGTGAGGGTCCTCTTGGAGATGGGACATGTGCTGTGTGAGCCCCTCCGGGAGATGGGACATGTGCTGTGTGAGAGTCCTCCGGGAGATGGGACACGTGCTGTGTGTGTGTCCTCCGGGAGATGGGACATGTGCTGTGTGAGCCCCTCCGGGAGATGGGACATGTGCTGTGTGAGGGTCCTCCGCGAGATGGGACATGTGCTGTGTGAGGGTCCTCCGGGAGATGGGACATGTGCTGTGTGCGGGTCCTCCGGGAGATGGGACATGTGCTGTGTGAGGGTCTTCCGGGAGATGAGACATGTGCTGTGTGAGGTTCCTCTGGGAGATGGGACAGGTGCTGTGTGAGGGTCCTCCGGGAGATGGGACACGTGCTGTGTGAGGGTCCTCCGGGAGATGGGACATGTGCTGTGTGAGCCCCTCCGGGAGATGGGACATGTGCTGTGTGAGGGTCCTCCGCGAGATGGGACATGTGCTGTGTGAGGGTCCTCCGGTAGATGGGACATGTGCTGTGTGCGGGTCCTCCGGGAGATGGGACACGTGCTGTGCGGGTCCTCCGGGAGATGGGACATGTGCTGTGTGAGGGTCCTCCGGGAGATGGGACATGTGCTGTGCGAGCCTCTCCGGGAGATGGGACATGTGCTGTGTGAGGGTCCTCCGGGAGATGGGACATGTGCTGTGTGAAGGTCCTCAGGGAGATGGGACATGTGCTGTGTGAGCCCCTGCGGTAGATGGGACACATGCTGTGCGAGCCCCTCCGGGAGATGAGACATGTACTGTGTGAGGGTCCTCAAGGAGCTGGGACATGTGCTGTGTGAGGGTCCTCCAGGAGATGGGACACGTGCTGTGTGAGCCCCTCCGGGAGATGGGACATGTGTTGGGTGAGGGTCCTCCACGAGATGGGACATGTGCTGTGTGAGGGTCTCCCGGGAGATGGGACATGTGCTGTGTGAGGGGCTTCCGGGAGATGGGGCATGTGCTGTGTGAGCCTCTCCGCGATTTGGGACATGTGCTGTGTGAGGGTCCTCCAGGAGATGGGACATGTGCTGTGTGAGGGTCATCTGGGAGATGGGACATGTGCTGTGTGAGCCCCTCCGGGAGATGGGACATGTGCTGTGTGAGAGCCCTCCGGGAGATGGGACACGTGCTGTGTGAGGGACCTCCGGGAGATGGGACATGTGCTATGTGAGCCCCTCCGGGAGATGGGACATGTGCTGTGTGAGGGTCCTCCGCGAGATGGGACATGTGCTGTGTGAGGGTCCTCCGGGAGATGGGACATGTGCTGTGTGCGGGTCCTCCGGGAGATGGGACATGTGCTGTGTGAGGGTCTTCCGGGAGATGAGACATGTGCTGTGTGAGGGTCCTCAAGGAGCTGGGACATGTGCTGTGTGAGCCCCTCCGGGAGATGGGACATGTGCTGTGTGAGGGTCCTCTTGGAGATGGGACATGTGCTGTGTGAGCCCCTCCGGGAGATGGGACATGTGCTGTGTGAGGTTCCTCTGGGAGATGGGACATGTGCTGTGTGAGGGTCTTCCGGGAGATGGGACATGTGCTGTGTGAGGGTCTCCCGGGAGATGGGACATGTGCTGTGTGAGGGTCTTCCGGGAGATGGGACATGTGCTGTGTGAACCTCTCCGGGAGATGGGACATGTGCTGTGTGCGGGTCCTCCAGGCGATGGGACATGTGCTGTGTGAGGGTCCTCTTGGAGATGGGACATGTGCTGTGTGAGCCCCTCCGGGAGATGGGACATGTGCTGTGTGAGAGTCCTCCGGGAGATGGGACACGTGCTGTGTGTGTGTCCTCCGGGAGATGGGACATGTGCTGTGTGAGCCCCTCCGGGAGATGGGACATGTGCTGTGTGAGGGTCCTCCGCGAGATGGGACATGTGCTGTGTGAGGGTCCTCCGGGAGATGGGACATGTGCTGTGTGCGGGTCCTCCGGGAGATGGGACATGTGCTGTGTGAGGGTCTTCCGGGAGATGAGACATGTGCTGTGTGAGGTTCCTCTGGGAGATGGGACAGGTGCTGTGTGAGGGTCCTCCGGGAGATGGGACACGTGCTGTGTGAGGGTCCTCCGGGAGATGGGACATGTGCTGTGTGAGCCCCTCCGGGAGATGGGACATGTGCTGTGTGAGGGTCCTCCGCGAGTTGGGACATGTGCTGTGTGAGGGTCCTCCGGTAGATGGGACATGTGCTGTGTGCGGGTCCTCCGGGAGATGGGACACGTGCTGTGCGGGTCCTCCGGGAGATGGGACATGTGCTGTGTGAGGGTCCTCCGGGAGATGGGACATGTGCTGTGCGAGCCTCTCCGGGAGATGGGACATGTGCTGTGTGAGGGTCCTCCGGGAGATGGGACATGTGCTGTGTGAAGGTCCTCAGGGAGATGGGACATGTGCTGTGTGAGCCCCTGCGGTAGATGGGACACATGCTGTGCGAGCCCCTCCGGGAGATGAGACATGTACTGTGTGAGGGTCCTCAAGGAGCTGGGACATGTGCTGTGTGAGGGTCCTCCAGGAGATGGGACACGTGCTGTGTGAGCCCCTCCGGGAGATGGGACATGTGTTGGGTGAGGGTCCTCCACGAGATGGGACATGTGCTGTGTGAGGGTCTCCCGGGAGATGGGACATGTGCTGTGTGAGGGGCTTCCGGGAGATGGGGCATGTGCTGTGTGAGCCTCTCCGCGAGTTGGGACATGTGCTGTGTGAGGGTCCTCCAGGAGATGGGACATGTGCTGTGTGAGGGTCATCTGGGAGATGGGACATGTGCTGTGTGAGCCCCTCCGGGAGATGGGACATGTGCTGTGTGAGAGCCCTCCGGGAGATGGGACACGTGCTGTGTGAGGGACCTCCGGGAGATGGGACATGTGCTATGTGAGCCCCTCCGGGAGATGGGACATGTGCTGTGTGAGGGTCCTCCGCGAGATGGGACATGTGCTGTGTGAGGGTCCTCCGGGAGATGGGACATGTGCTGTGTGCGGGTCCTCCGGGAGATGGGACATGTGCTGTGTGAGGGTCTTCCGGGAGATGAGACATGTGCTGTGTGAGGGTCCTCAAGGAGCTGGGACATGTGCTGTGTGAGCCCCTCCGGGAGATGGGACATGTGCTGTGTGAGGTTCCTCTGGGAGATGGGACATGTGCTGTGTGAGGGTCTTCCGGGAGATGGGACATGTGCTGTGTGAGGGTCTCCCGGGAGATGGGACATGTGCTGTGTGAGGGTCTTCCGGGAGATGGGACATGTGCTGTGTGAACCTCTCCGGGAGATGGGACATGTGCTGTGTGCGGGTCCTCCAGGCGATGGGACATGTGCTGTGTGAGGGTCCTCGGGGGGATGGGACATGTGCTTTGTGAGCCCCTCCGGGAGATGGGACATGTGCTGTGAGAGTCCTCCGGGAGATGGGACATGTGCTGTGTGAGGGTCCTCCAGGAGATGGGACACGTGCTGTGTGAGCCCCTCCGGGAGATGGGACATGTGTTGGGTGAGGGTCCTCCGCGAGATGGGACATGTGCTGTGTGAGGGTCCTCCGGGAGATGGGACATGTGCTGTGTGAGGGACCTCTGGGAGATGGGACATGTGCTGTGTGAGCCCCTCCGGGAGATGGGACATGTGCTGTGTGCGGGTCCTCCAGGAGATGGGACATGTGCTGTGTGAGGGTGTTCCGGGAAATGGGACATGTGCTGTGTGAGGGTCCTCCGGTAGATGGGACATGTGCTGCGCGAGCCTCTCCGGGAGACGGGACATGTGCTGTGTGAGGGTCCTCCGGGAGATGGGACATGTGCTGTGTGAGGGTCTTCCGGGAGATGGGACATGTGCTGTGTGAGGGTCCTCCAGGAGATGGGACATGTGCTGTGTGAGGGTCCTCGGGGGGATGGGACATGTGCTTTGTGAGCCCCTCCGGGAGATGGGACATGTGCTGTGAGAGTCCTCCGGGAGATGGGACACGTGCTGTGTGAGGGTCCTCCGGGAGATGGGGCATGTGCTGTGTGAGCCTCTCCGCGAGATGGGACATGTGCTGTGTGAGGGTCCTCCAGGAGATGGGACATGTGCTGTGTGAGGGTCATCTGGGAGATGGGACATGTGCTGTGTGAGCCCCTCCGGGAGATGGGACATGTGCTGTGTGAGAGCCCTCCGGGAGATGGGACACGTGCTGTGTGAGGGACCTCCGGGAGATGGGACATGTGCTGTGTGAGGGTCTTCCGGGAGATGAGACATGTGCTGTGTGAGGGTCCTCAAGGAGCTGGGACATGTGCTGTGTGAGCCCCTCCGGGAGATGGGACATGTGCTGTGTGAGGTTCCTCTGGGAGATGGGACATGTGCTGTGTGAGGGTCTTCCGGGAGATGGGACATGTGCTGTGTGAGGGTCTCCCGGGAGATGGGACATGTGCTGTGTGAGGGTCTTCCGGGAGATGGGACATGTGCTGTGTGAACCTCTCCGGGAGATGGGACATGTGCTGTGTGCGGGTCCTCCAGGCGATGGGACATGTGCTGTGTGAGGGTCCTCTTGGAGATGGGACATGTGCTGTGTGAGCCCCTCCGGGAGATGGGACATGTGCTGTGTGAGAGTCCTCCGGGAGATGGGACACGTGCTGTGTGTGTGTCCTCCGGGAGATGGGACATGTGCTGTGTGAGCCCCTCCGGGAGATGGGACATGTGCTGTGTGAGGGTCCTCCGCGAGATGGGACATGTGCTGTGTGAAGGTCCTCAGGGAGATGGGACATGTGCTGTGTGAAGGTCCTCAGGGAGATGGGACATGTGCTGTGTGAGCCCCTGCGGTAGATGGGACACATGCTGTGCGAGCCCCTCCGGGAGATGAGACATGTACTGTGTGAGGGTCCTCAAGGAGCTGGGACATGTGCTGTGTGAGGGTCCTCCAGGAGATGGGACACGTGCTGTGTGAGCCCCTCCGGGAGATGGGACATGTGTTGGGTGAGGGTCCTCCGCGAGATGGGACATATGCTGTGTGAGGGTCCTCCGGGAGATGGGACATGTGCTGTGTGAGGGTCCTCCGGGAGATGGGACATGTGCTGTGTGCGGGTCCTCCAGGAGATGGGACATGTGCTGTGTGAGGGTGTTCCGGGAAATGGGACATGTGCTGTGTGAGGGTCCTCCGGTAGATGGGACATGTGCTGCGCGAGCCTCTCCGGGAGATGGGACATGTGCTGTGTGAGGGTCCTCGGGGGGATGGGACATGTGCTTTGTGAGCCCCTCCGGGAGATGGGACATGTGCTGTGAGAGTCCTCCGGGAGATGGGACACGTGCTGTGTGAGGGTCCTCCGGGAGATGGGACATGTGCTGTGTGAGCCCCTCCGGGAGATGGGACATGTGCTGTGAGAGTCCTCCGGGAGATGGGACACGTGCTGTGTGAGGGTCCTCCGGGAGATGGGACATGTGCTGTATGAGGTTCCTCTGGGAGATGGGACAGGTGCTGTGTGAGGGTCCTCCGGGAGATGGGACATGTGCTGTGTGAGGGTCCTCCGGGAAATGGGACATGTGCTGTGTGATGGCCCTCCGGGAGATGGGACATGTGCTGTGTGAGGGTCCTCCGGGAGATGGGACATGTGCTGTGTGAGGGTCCTCCGGGAGATGGGACACGTGCTGTGTGACGGTCCTCCGGGAGATGGGACACGTGCTGTGTGAGGGTCCTCCGGGAGATGGGACAAGTGCTGTGTGAGGGTCCTCCGGGAGATGGGACATGTGCTGTGCGAGGGTCCTCCGGGAGATGGGACATGTGCTGTGCGAGCCACTCTCGGGAGATGGGACATGTGCTGTGCGTGTCCCTCCGGGAGATGGGACATGTGCTGTGTGAGGGTCCTCCGGGAGATGGGACATGTGCTATACGAGCCCCTCCGGGAGATTGGACCTGTGCTGTGTGAGAGTCCTCCAGGGGATGGGAAATGTGCTGTGTGAGGGTCCTCCGGGAGATGGGACATGTGCTGTGTGAGGGTCCTCCGGGAGATGGGACATGTGCTGTGTTAGGGTCCTCAGGGAGATGGGACATGTGCTGTGTGAGCCCCTGCGGTAGATGGGACACATGCTGTGCGAGCCCCTCCGGGAGATGAGACATGTACTATGTGAGGGTCCTGAAGGAACTGGGACATGTGCTGTGTGAGGGTCCTCCAGGAGATGGGACACGTGCTGTGTGAGCCCCTCCGGGAGATGGGACATGTGCTGTGTGAGGGTCCTCCGAGAGATGGGACATGTGCTGTGTGCGGGTCCTCCGGGAGATGGGACATGTGCTGTGTGAGGGTCTTCCGGGAGATGGGACATGTGCTGTGTGAGCCCCTCCGGGAGATGGGACATGTGCTGTGTGAGTGTCTTCCGGGAGATGGGACATGTGCTGTGTGAGCCCCTCCGGGAGATGGGACATGTGCTGTGTGAGGGTCCTCCGGGAGATGGGACATGTGCTGCGCGAGCCTCTCCGGGAGATGGGACAGGTGCTGTGTGAGGGTCCTCCGAGAGATGGGACATGTGCTGTGTGAGGGTCTCCCGGGAGATGGGACATGTGCTGTGTGAGGGGCTTCCGGGAGATGGGGCATGTGCTGTGTGAGCCTCTCCGCGAGATGGGACATGTGCTGTGTGAGGGTCCTCCAGGAGATGGGACATGTGCTGTGTGAGGGTCATCTGGGAGATGGGACATGTGCTGTGTGAGCCCCTCCGGGAGATGGGACATGTGCTGTGTGAGAGCCCTCCGGGAGATGGGACACGTGCTGTGTGAGGGACCTCCGGGAGATGGGACATGTGCTGTGTGAGGGTCTTCCGGGAGATGAGACATGTGCTGTGTGAGGGTCCTCAAGGAGCTGGGACATGTGCTGTGTGAGCCCCTCCGGGAGATGGGACATGTGCTGTGTGAGGTTCCTCTGGGAGATGGGACATGTGCTGTGTGAGGGTCTTCCGGGAGATGGGACATGTGCTGTGTGAGGGTCTCCCGGGAGATGGGACATGTGCTGTGTGAGGGTCTTCCGGGAGATGGGACATGTGCTGTGTGAACCTCTCCGGGAGATGGGACATGTGCTGTGTGCGGGTCCTCCAGGCGATGGGACATGTGCTGTGTGAGGGTCCTCTTGGAGATGGGACATGTGCTGTGTGAGCCCCTCCGGGAGATGGGACATGTGCTGTGTGAGAGTCCTCCGGGAGATGGGACACGTGCTGTGTGTGTGTCCTCCGGGAGATGGGACATGTGCTGTGTGAGCCCCTCCGGGAGATGGGACATGTGCTGTGTGAGGGTCCTCCGCGAGATGGGACATGTGCTGTGTGAGGGTCCTCCGGGAGATGGGACATGTGCTGTGTGCGGGTCCTCCGGGAGATGGGACATGTGCTGTGTGAGGGTCTTCCGGGAGATGAGACATGTGCTGTGTGAGGTTCCTCTGGGAGATGGGACAGGTGCTGTGTGAGGGTCCTCCGGGAGATGGGACACGTGCTGTGTGAGGGTCCTCCGGGAGATGGGACATGTGCTGTGTGAGCCCCTCCGGGAGATGGGACATGTGCTGTGTGAGGGTCCTCCGCGAGATGGGACATGTGCTGTGTGAGGGTCCTCCGGTAGATGGGACATGTGCTGTGTGCGGGTCCTCCGGGAGATGGGACACGTGCTGTGCGGGTCCTCCGGGAGATGGGACATGTGCTGTGTGAGGGTCCTCCGGGAGATGGGACATGTGCTGTGCGAGCCTCTCCGGGAGATGGGACATGTGCTGTGTGAGGGTCCTCCGGGAGATGGGACATGTGCTGTGTGAAGGTCCTCAGGGAGATGGGACATGTGCTGTGTGAGCCCCTGCGGTAGATGGGACACATGCTGTGCGAGCCCCTCCGGGAGATGAGACATGTACTGTGTGAGGGTCCTCAAGGAGCTGGGACATGTGCTGTGTGAGGGTCCTCCAGGAGATGGGACACGTGCTGTGTGAGCCCCTCCGGGAGATGGGACATGTGTTGGGTGAGGGTCCTCCACGAGATGGGACATGTGCTGTGTGAGGGTCTCCCGGGAGATGGGACATGTGCTGTGTGAGGGGCTTCCGGGAGATGGGGCATGTGCTGTGTGAGCCTCTCCGCGAGTTGGGACATGTGCTGTGTGAGGGTCCTCCAGGAGATGGGACATGTGCTGTGTGAGGGTCATCTGGGAGATGGGACATGTGCTGTGTGAGCCCCTCCGGGAGATGGGACATGTGCTGTGTGAGAGCCCTCCGGGAGATGGGACACGTGCTGTGTGAGGGACCTCCGGGAGATCGGACATGTGCTATGTGAGCCCCTCCGGGAGATGGGACATGTGCTGTGTGAGGGTCCTCCGCGAGATGGGACATGTGCTGTGTGAGGGTCCTCCGGGAGATGGGACATGTGCTGTGTGCGGGTCCTCCAGGAGATGGGACATGTGCTGTGTGAGGGTCTTCCGGGAGATGAGACATGTGCTGTGTGAGGGTCCTCAAGGAGCTGGGACATGTGCTGTGTGAGCCCCTCCGGGAGATGGGACATGTGCTGTGTGAGGTTCCTCTCGGAGATGGGACATGTGCTGTGTGAGGGTCTTCCGGGAGATGGGACATGTGCTGTGTGAGGGTCTCCCGGGAGATGGGACATGTGCTGTGTGAGGGTCTTCCGGGAGATGGGACATGTGCTGTGTGAACCTCTCCGGGAGATGGGACATGTGCTGTGTGCGGGTCCTCCAGGCGATGGGACATGTGCTGTGTGAGGGTCCTCGGGGGGATGGGACATGTGCTTTGTGAGCCCCTCCGGGAGATGGGACATGTGCTGTGAGAGTCCTCCGGGAGATGGGACATGTGCTGTGTGAGGGTCCTCCAGGAGATGGGACACGTGCTGTGTGAGCCCCTCCGGGAGATGGGACATGTGTTGGGTGAGGGTCCTCCGCGAGATGGGACATGTGCTGTGTGAGGGTCCTCCGGGAGATGGGACATGTGCTGTGTGAGGGACCTCTGGGAGATGGGACATGTGCTGTGTGAGCCCCTCCGGGAGATGGGACATGTGCTGTGTGCGGGTCCTCCAGGAGATGGGACATGTGCTGTGTGAGGGTGTTCCGGGAAATGGGACATGTGCTGTGTGAGGGTCCTCCGGTAGATGGGACATGTGCTGCGCGAGCCTCTCCGGGAGATGGGACATGTGCTGTGTGAGGGTCCTCCGGGAGATGGGACATGTGCTGTGTGAGGGTCTTCCGGGAGATGGGACATGTGCTGTGTGAGGGTCCTCCAGGAGATGGGACATGTGCTGTGTGAGGGTCCTCGGGGGGATGGGACATGTGCTTTGTGAGCCCCTCCGGGAGATGGGACATGTGCTGTGAGAGTCCTCCGGGAGATGGGACACGTGCTGTGTGAGGGTCCTCCGGGAGATGGGACATGTGCTGTGTGAGCCCCTCCGGGAGATGGGACATGTGCTGTGAGAGTCCTCCGGGAGATGGGACACGTGCTGTGTGAGGGTCCTCCGGGAGATGGGACATGTGCTGTATGAGGTTCCTCTGGGAGATGGGACAGGTGCTGTGTGAGGGTCCTCCGGGAGATGGGACATGTGCTGTGTGAGGGTCCTCCGGGAAATGGGACATGTGCTGTGTGAGGGCCCTCCGGGAGAAGGGACATGTGCTGTGTGAGGGTCCTCCGGGAGATGGGACATGTGCTGTGTGAGGGTCCTCCGGGAGATGGGACACGTGCTGTGTGACGGTCCTCCGCGAGATGGGACACGTGCTGTGTGAGGGTCCTCCGGGAGATGGGACAAGTGCTGTGTGAGGGTCCTCCGGGAGATGGGACATGTGCTGTGCGAGGGTCCTCCGGGAGATGGGACATGTGCTGTGCGAGCCACTCTCGGGAGATGGGACATCTGCTGTGCGTGTCCCTCCGGGAGATGGGACATGTGCTGTGTGAGGGTCCTCCGGGAGATGGGACATGTGCTATACGAGCCCCTCCGGGAGATTGGACCTGTGCTGTGTGAGAGTCCTCCAGGGGATGGGAAATGTGCTGTGTGAGGGTCCTCCGGGAGATGGGACATGTGCTGTGTGAGGGTCCTCCGGGAGATGGGACATGTGCTGTGTTAGGGTCCTCAGGGAGATGGGACATGTGCTGTGTGAGCCCCTGCGGTAGATGGGACACATGCTGTGCGAGCCCCTCCGGGAGATGAGACATGTACTATGTGAGGGTCCTGAAGGAACTGGGACATGTGCTGTGTGAGGGTCCTCCAGGAGATGGGACACGTGCTGTGTGAGCCCCTCCGGGAGATGGGACATGTGCTGTGTGAGGGTCCTCCGAGAGATGGGACATGTGCTGTGTGCGGGTCCTCCGGGAGATGGGACATGTGCTGTGTGAGGGTCTTCCGGGAGATGGGACATGTGCTGTGTGAGCCCCTCCGGGAGATGGGACATGTGCTGTGTGAGTGTCTTCCGGGAGATGGGACATGTGCTGTGTGAGCCCCTCCGGGAGATGGGACATGTGCTGTGTGAGGGTCCTCCGGGAGATGGGACATGTGCTGCGCGAGCCTCTCCGGGAGATGGGACAGGTGCTGTGTGAGGGTCCTCCGAGAGATGGGACATGTGCTGTGTGAGGGTCTCCCGGGAGATGGGACATGTGCTGTGTGAAGGGCTTCCGGGAGATGGGGCATGTGCTGTGTGAGCCTCTCCGCGAGATGGGACATGTGCTGTGTGAGGGTCCTCCAGGAGATGGGACATGTGCTGTGTGAGGGTCATCTGGGAGATGGGACATGTGCTGTGTGAGCCCCTCCGGGAGATGGGACATGTGCTGTGTGAGAGCCCTCCGGGAGATGGGACACGTGCTGTGTGAGGGACCTCCGGGAGATGGGACATGTGCTGTGTGAGGGTCTTCCGGGAGATGAGACATGTGCTGTGTGAGGGTCCTCAAGGAGCTGGGACATGTGCTGTGTGAGCCCCTCCGGGAGATGGGACATGTGCTGTGTGAGGTTCCTCTGGGAGATGGGACATGTGCTGTGTGAGGGTCTTCCGGGAGATGGGACATGTGCTGTGTGAGGGTCTCCCGGGAGATGGGACATGTGCTGTGTGAGGGTCTTCCGGGAGATGGGACATGTGCTGTGTGAACCTCTCCGGGAGATGGGACATGTGCTGTGTGCGGGTCCTCCAGGCGATGGGACATGTGCTGTGTGAGGGTCCTCTTGGAGATGGGACATGTGCTGTGTGAGCCCCTCCGGGAGATGGGACATGTGCTGTGTGAGAGTCCTCCGGGAGATGGGACACGTGCTGTGTGTGTGTCCTCCGGGAGATGGGACATGTGCTGTGTGAGCCCCTCCGGGAGATGGGACATGTGCTGTGTGAGGGTCCTCCGCGAGATGGGACATGTGCTGTGTGAGGGTCCTCCGGGAGATGGGACATGTGCTGTGTGCGGGTCCTCCAGGAGATGGGACATGTGCTGTGTGAGGGTCATCTGGGAGATGGGACATGTGCTGTGTGAGCCCCTCCGGGAGATGGGACATGTGCTGTGTGAGAGCCCTCCGGGAGATGGGACACGTGCTGTGTGAGGGACCTCCGGGAGATCGGACATGTGCTATGTGAGCCCCTCCGGGAGATGGGACATGTGCTGTGTGAGGGTCCTCCGCGAGATGGGACATGTGCTGTGTGAGGGTCCTCCGGGAGATGGGACATGTGCTGTGTGCGGGTCCTCCGGGAGATGGGACATGTGCTGTGTGAGGGTCTTCCGGGAGATGAGACATGTGCTGTGTGAGGGTCCTCAAGGAGCTGGGACATGTGCTGTGTGAGCCCCTCCGGGAGATGGGACATGTGCTGTGTGAGGTTCCTCTGGGAGATGGGACATGTGCTGTGTGAGGGTCTTCCGGGAGATGGGACATGTGCTGTGTGAGGGTCTCCCGGGAGATGGGACATGTGCTGTGTGAGGGTCTTCCGGGAGATGGGACATGTGCTGTGTGAACCTCTCCGGGAGATGGGACATGTGCTGTGTGCGGGTCCTCCAGGCGATGGGACATGTGCTGTGTGAGGGTCCTCGGGGGGATGGGACATGTGCTTTGTGAGCCCCTCCGGGAGATGGGACATGTGCTGTGAGAGTCCTCCGGGAGATGGGACATGTGCTGTGTGAGGGTCCTCCAGGAGATGGGACACGTGCTGTGTGAGCCCCTCCGGGAGATGGGACATGTGTTGGGTGAGGGTCCTCCGCGAGATGGGACATGTGCTGTGTGAGGGTCCTCCGGGAGATGGGACATGTGCTGTGTGAGGGACCTCTGGGAGATGGGACATGTGCTGTGTGAGCCCCTCCGGGAGATGGGACATGTGCTGTGTGCGGGTCCTCCAGGAGATGGGACATGTGCTGTGTGAGGGTGTTCCGGGAAATGGGACATGTGCTGTGTGAGGGTCCTCCGGTAGATGGGACATGTGCTGCGCGAGCCTCTCCGGGAGATGGGACATGTGCTGTGTGAGGGTCCTCCGGGAGATGGGACATGTGCTGTGTGAGGGTCTTCCGGGAGATGGGACATGTGCTGTGTGAGGGTCCTCCAGGAGATGGGACATGTGCTGTGTGAGGGTCCTCGGGGGGATGGGACATGTGCTTTGTGAGCCCCTCCGGGAGATGGGACATGTGCTGTGAGAGTCCTCCGGGAGATGGGACACGTGCTGTGTGAGGGTCCTCCGGGAGATGGGACATGTGCTGTGTGAGCCCCTCCGGGAGATGGGACATGTGCTGTGAGAGTCCTCCGGGAGATGGGACACGTGCTGTGTGAGGGTCCTCCGGGAGATGGGACATGTGCTGTATGAGGTTCCTCTGGGAGATGGGACAGGTGCTGTGTGAGGGTCCTCCGGGAGATGGGACATGTGCTGTGTGAGGGTCCTCCGGGAAATGGGACATGTGCTGTGTGAGGGCCCTCCGGGAGAAGGGACATGTGCTGTGTGAGGGTCCTCCGGGAGATGGGACATGTGCTGTGTGAGGGTCCTCCGGGAGATGGGACACGTGCTGTGTGACGGTCCTCCGGGAGATGGGACACGTGCTGTGTGAGGGTCCTCCGGGAGATGGGACAAGTGCTGTGTGAGGGTCCTCCGGGAGATGGGACATGTGCTGTGCGAGGGTCCTCCGGGAGATGGGACATGTGCTGTGCGAGCCACTCTCGGGAGATGGGACATCTGCTGTGCGTGTCCCTCCGGGAGATGGGACATGTGCTGTGTGAGGGTCCTCCGGGAGATGGGACATGTGCTATACGAGCCCCTCCGGGAGATTGGACCTGTGCTGTGTGAGAGTCCTCCAGGGGATGGGAAATGTGCTGTGTGAGGGTCCTCCGGGAGATGGGACATGTGCTGTGTGAGGGTCCTCCGGGAGATGGGACATGTGCTGTGTTAGGGTCCTCAGGGAGATGGGACATGTGCTGTGTGAGCCCCTGCGGTAGATGGGACACATGCTGTGCGAGCCCCTCCGGGAGATGAGACATGTACTATGTGAGGGTCCTGAAGGAACTGGGACATGTGCTGTGTGAGGGTCCTCCAGGAGATGGGACACGTGCTGTGTGAGCCCCTCCGGGAGATGGGACATGTGCTGTGTGAGGGTCCTCCGAGAGATGGGACATGTGCTGTGTGCGGGTCCTCCGGGAGATGGGACATGTGCTGTGTGAGGGTCTTCCGGGAGATGGGACATGTGCTGTGTGAGCCCCTCCGGGAGATGGGACATGTGCTGTGTGAGTGTCTTCCGGGAGATGGGACATGTGCTGTGTGAGCCCCTCCGGGAGATGGGACATGTGCTGTGTGAGGGTCCTCCGGGAGATGGGACATGTGCTGCGCGAGCCTCTCCGGGAGATGGGACAGGTGCTGTGTGAGGGTCCTCCGAGAGATGGGACATGTGCTGTGTGAGGGTCTCCCGGGAGATGGGACATGTGCTGTGTGAAGGGCTTCCGGGAGATGGGGCATGTGCTGTGTGAGCCTCTCCGCGAGATGGGACATGTGCTGTGTGAGGGTCCTCCAGGAGATGGGACATGTGCTGTGTGAGGGTCATCTGGGAGATGGGACATGTGCTGTGTGAGCCCCTCCGGGAGATGGGACATGTGCTGTGTGAGAGCCCTCCGGGAGATGGGACACGTGCTGTGTGAGGGACCTCCGGGAGATGGGACATGTGCTGTGTGAGGGTCTTCCGGGAGATGAGACATGTGCTGTGTGAGGGTCCTCAAGGAGCTGGGACATGTGCTGTGTGAGCCCCTCCGGGAGATGGGACATGTGCTGTGTGAGGTTCCTCTGGGAGATGGGACATGTGCTGTGTGAGGGTCTTCCGGGAGATGGGACATGTGCTGTGTGAGGGTCTCCCGGGAGATGGGACATGTGCTGTGTGAGGGTCTTCCGGGAGATGGGACATGTGCTGTGTGAACCTCTCCGGGAGATGGGACATGTGCTGTGTGCGGGTCCTCCAGGCGATGGGACATGTGCTGTGTGAGGGTCCTCTTGGAGATGGGACATGTGCTGTGTGAGCCCCTCCGGGAGATGGGACATGTGCTGTGTGAGAGTCCTCCGGGAGATGGGACACGTGCTGTGTGTGTGTCCTCCGGGAGATGGGACATGTGCTGTGTGAGCCCCTCCGGGAGATGGGACATGTGCTGTGTGAGGGTCCTCCGCGAGATGGGACATGTGCTGTGTGAAGGTCCTCAGGGAGATGGGACATGTGCTGTGTGAAGGTCCTCAGGGAGATGGGACATGTGCTGTGTGAGCCCCTGCGGTAGATGGGACACATGCTGTGCGAGCCCCTCCGGGAGATGAGACATGTACTGTGTGAGGGTCCTCAAGGAGCTGGGACATGTGCTGTGTGAGGGTCCTCCAGGAGATGGGACACGTGCTGTGTGAGCCCCTCCGGGAGATGGGACATGTGTTGGGTGAGGGTCCTCCGCGAGATGGGACATGTGCTGTGTGAGGGTCCTCCGGGAGATGGGACATGTGCTGTGTGAGGGTCCTCCGGGAGATGGGACATGTGCTGTGTGCGGGTCCTCCAGGAGATGGGACATGTGCTGTGTGAGGGTGTTCCGGGAAATGGGACATGTGCTGTGTGAGGGTCCTCCGGTAGATGGGACATGTGCTGCGCGAGCCTCTCCGGGAGATGGGACATGTGCTGTGTGAGGGTCCTCGGGGGGATGGGACATGTGCTTTGTGAGCCCCTCCGGGAGATGGGACATGTGCTGTGAGAGTCCTCCGGGAGATGGGACACGTGCTGTGTGAGGGTCCTCCGGGAGATGGGACATGTGCTGTGTGAGCCCCTCCGGGAGATGGGACATGTGCTGTGAGAGTCCTCCGGGAGATGGGACACGTGCTGTGTGAGGGTCCTCCGGGAGATGGGACATGTGCTGTATGAGGTTCCTCTGGGAGATGGGACAGGTGCTGTGTGAGGGTCCTCCGGGAGATGGGACATGTGCTGTGTGAGGGTCCTCCGGGAAATGGGACATGTGCTGTGTGAGGGCCCTCCGGGAGATGGGACATGTGCTGTGTGAGGGTCCTCCGGGAGATGGGACATGTGCTGTGTGAGGGTCCTCCGGGAGATGGGACACGTGCTGTGTGACGGTCCTCCGGGAGATGGGACACGTGCTGTGTGAGGGTCCTCCGGGAGATGGGACAAGTGCTGTGTGAGGGTCCTCCGGGAGATGGGACATGTGCTGTGCGAGGGTCCTCCGGGAGATGGGACATGTGCTGTGCGAGCCACTCTCGGGAGATGGGACATGTGCTGTGCGTGTCCCTCCGGGAGATGGGACATGTGCTGTGTGAGGGTCCTCCGGGAGATGGGACATGTGCTATACGAGCCCCTCCGGGAGATTGGACCTGTGCTGTGTGAGAGTCCTCCAGGGGATGGGAAATGTGCTGTGTGAGGGTCCTCCGGGAGATGGGACATGTGCTGTGTGAGGGTCCTCCGGGAGATGGGACATGTGCTGTGTTAGGGTCCTCAGGGAGATGGGACATGTGCTGTGTGAGCCCCTGCGGTAGATGGGACACATGCTGTGCGAGCCCCTCCGGGAGATGAGACATGTACTATGTGAGGGTCCTGAAGGAACTGGGACATGTGCTGTGTGAGGGTCCTCCAGGAGATGGGACACGTGCTGTGTGAGCCCCTCCGGGAGATGGGACATGTGCTGTGTGAGGGTCCTCCGAGAGATGGGACATGTGCTGTGTGCGGGTCCTCCGGGAGATGGGACATGTGCTGTGTGAGGGTCTTCCGGGAGATGGGACATGTGCTGTGTGAGCCCCTCCGGGAGATGGGACATGTGCTGTGTGAGTGTCTTCCGGGAGATGGGACATGTGCTGTGTGAGCCCCTCCGGGAGATGGGACATGTGCTGTGTGAGGGTCCTCCGGGAGATGGGACATGTGCTGCGCGAGCCTCTCCGGGAGATGGGACAGGTGCTGTGTGAGGATCCTCCGAGAGATGGGACATGTGCTGTGTGAGGGTCTCCCGGGAGATGGGACATGTGCTGTGTGAGGGGCTTCCGGGAGATGGGGCATGTGCTGTGTGAGCCTCTCCGCGAGATGGGACATGTGCTGTGTGAGGGTCCTCCAGGAGATGGGACATGTGCTGTGTGAGGGTCATCTGGGAGATGGGACATGTGCTGTGTGAGCCCCTCCGGGAGATGGGACATGTGCTGCGCGAGCCTCTCCGGGAGATGGGACATGTGCTGTGTGAGGGTCCTCCGGGAGATGGGACATGTGCTGTGTGAGGGTCTTCCGGGAGATGGGACATGTGCTGTGTGAGGGTCCTCCAGGAGATGGGACATGTGCTGTGTGAGGGTCCTCGGGGGGATGGGACATGTGCTTTGTGAGCCCCTCCGGGAGATGGGACATGTGCTGTGAGAGTCCTCCGGGAGATGGGACACGTGCTGTGTGAGGGTCCTCCGGGAGATGGGACATGTGCTGTGTGAGCCCCTCCGGGAGATGGGACATGTGCTGTGAGAGTCCTCCGGGAGATGGGACACGTGCTGTGTGAGGGTCCTCCGGGAGATGGGACATGTGCTGTATGAGGTTCCTCTGGGAGATGGGACAGGTGCTGTGTGAGGGTCCTCCGGGAGATGGGACATGTGCTGTGTGAGGGTCCTCCGGGAAATGGGACATGTGCTGTGTGAGGGCCCTCCGGGAGAAGGGACATGTGCTGTGTGAGGGTCCTCCGGGAGATGGGACATGTGCTGTGTGAGGGTCCTCCGGGAGATGGGACACGTGCTGTGTGACGGTCCTCCGCGAGATGGGACACGTGCTGTGTGAGGGTCCTCCGGGAGATGGGACAAGTGCTGTGTGAGGGTCCTCCGGGAGATGGGACATGTGCTGTGCGAGGGTCCTCCGGGAGATGGGACATGTGCTGTGCGAGCCACTCTCGGGAGATGGGACATCTGCTGTGCGTGTCCCTCCGGGAGATGGGACATGTGCTGTGTGAGGGTCCTCCGGGAGATGGGACATGTGCTATACGAGCCCCTCCGGGAGATTGGACCTGTGCTGTGTGAGAGTCCTCCAGGGGATGGGAAATGTGCTGTGTGAGGGTCCTCCGGGAGATGGGACATGTGCTGTGTGAGGGTCCTCCGGGAGATGGGACATGTGCTGTGTTAGGGTCCTCAGGGAGATGGGACATGTGCTGTGTGAGCCCCTGCGGTAGATGGGACACATGCTGTGCGAGCCCCTCCGGGAGATGAGACATGTACTATGTGAGGGTCCTGAAGGAACTGGGACATGTGCTGTGTGAGGGTCCTCCAGGAGATGGGACACGTGCTGTGTGAGCCCCTCCGGGAGATGGGACATGTGCTGTGTGAGGGTCCTCCGAGAGATGGGACATGTGCTGTGTGCGGGTCCTCCGGGAGATGGGACATGTGCTGTGTGAGGGTCTTCCGGGAGATGGGACATGTGCTGTGTGAGCCCCTCCGGGAGATGGGACATGTGCTGTGTGAGTGTCTTCCGGGAGATGGGACATGTGCTGTGTGAGCCCCTCCGGGAGATGGGACATGTGCTGTGTGAGGGTCCTCCGGGAGATGGGACATGTGCTGCGCGAGCCTCTCCGGGAGATGGGACAGGTGCTGTGTGAGGGTCCTCCGAGAGATGGGACATGTGCTGTGTGAGGGTCTCCCGGGAGATGGGACATGTGCTGTGTGAAGGGCTTCCGGGAGATGGGGCATGTGCTGTGTGAGCCTCTCCGCGAGATGGGACATGTGCTGTGTGAGGGTCCTCCAGGAGATGGGACATGTGCTGTGTGAGGGTCATCTGGGAGATGGGACATGTGCTGTGTGAGCCCCTCCGGGAGATGGGACATGTGCTGTGTGAGAGCCCTCCGGGAGATGGGACACGTGCTGTGTGAGGGACCTCCGGGAGATGGGACATGTGCTGTGTGAGGGTCTTCCGGGAGATGAGACATGTGCTGTGTGAGGGTCCTCAAGGAGCTGGGACATGTGCTGTGTGAGCCCCTCCGGGAGATGGGACATGTGCTGTGTGAGGTTCCTCTGGGAGATGGGACATGTGCTGTGTGAGGGTCTTCCGGGAGATGGGACATGTGCTGTGTGAGGGTCTCCCGGGAGATGGGACATGTGCTGTGTGAGGGTCTTCCGGGAGATGGGACATGTGCTGTGTGAACCTCTCCGGGAGATGGGACATGTGCTGTGTGCGGGTCCTCCAGGCGATGGGACATGTGCTGTGTGAGGGTCCTCTTGGAGATGGGACATGTGCTGTGTGAGCCCCTCCGGGAGATGGGACATGTGCTGTGTGAGAGTCCTCCGGGAGATGGGACACGTGCTGTGTGTGTGTCCTCCGGGAGATGGGACATGTGCTGTGTGAGCCCCTCCGGGAGATGGGACATGTGCTGTGTGAGGGTCCTCCGCGAGATGGGACATGTGCTGTGTGAAGGTCCTCAGGGAGATGGGACATGTGCTGTGTGAAGGTCCTCAGGGAGATGGGACATGTGCTGTGTGAGCCCCTGCGGTAGATGGGACACATGCTGTGCGAGCCCCTCCGGGAGATGAGACATGTACTGTGTGAGGGTCCTCAAGGAGCTGGGACATGTGCTGTGTGAGGGTCCTCCAGGAGATGGGACACGTGCTGTGTGAGCCCCTCCGGGAGATGGGACATGTGTTGGGTGAGGGTCCTCCGCGAGATGGGACATGTGCTGTGTGAGGGTCCTCCGGGAGATGGGACATGTGCTGTGTGAGGGTCCTCCGGGAGATGGGACATGTGCTGTGTGCGGGTCCTCCAGGAGATGGGACATGTGCTGTGTGAGGGTGTTCCGGGAAATGGGACATGTGCTGTGTGAGGGTCCTCCGGTAGATGGGACATGTGCTGCGCGAGCCTCTCCGGGAGATGGGACATGTGCTGTGTGAGGGTCCTCGGGGGGATGGGACATGTGCTTTGTGAGCCCCTCCGGGAGATGGGACATGTGCTGTGAGAGTCCTCCGGGAGATGGGACACGTGCTGTGTGAGGGTCCTCCGGGAGATGGGACATGTGCTGTGTGAGCCCCTCCGGGAGATGGGACATGTGCTGTGAGAGTCCTCCGGGAGATGGGACACGTGCTGTGTGAGGGTCCTCCGGGAGATGGGACATGTGCTGTATGAGGTTCCTCTGGGAGATGGGACAGGTGCTGTGTGAGGGTCCTCCGGGAGATGGGACATGTGCTGTGTGAGGGTCCTCCGGGAAATGGGACATGTGCTGTGTGAGGGCCCTCCGGGAGATGGGACATGTGCTGTGTGAGGGTCCTCCGGGAGATGGGACATGTGCTGTGTGAGGGTCCTCCGGGAGATGGGACACGTGCTGTGTGACGGTCCTCCGGGAGATGGGACACGTGCTGTGTGAGGGTCCTCCGGGAGATGGGACAAGTGCTGTGTGAGGGTCCTCCGGGAGATGGGACATGTGCTGTGCGAGGGTCCTCCGGGAGATGGGACATGTGCTGTGCGAGCCACTCTCGGGAGATGGGACATGTGCTGTGCGTGTCCCTCCGGGAGATGGGACATGTGCTGTGTGAGGGTCCTCCGGGAGATGGGACATGTGCTATACGAGCCCCTCCGGGAGATTGGACCTGTGCTGTGTGAGAGTCCTCCAGGGGATGGGAAATGTGCTGTGTGAGGGTCCTCCGGGAGATGGGACATGTGCTGTGTGAGGGTCCTCCGGGAGATGGGACATGTGCTGTGTTAGGGTCCTCAGGGAGATGGGACATGTGCTGTGTGAGCCCCTGCGGTAGATGGGACACATGCTGTGCGAGCCCCTCCGGGAGATGAGACATGTACTATGTGAGGGTCCTGAAGGAACTGGGACATGTGCTGTGTGAGGGTCCTCCAGGAGATGGGACACGTGCTGTGTGAGCCCCTCCGGGAGATGGGACATGTGCTGTGTGAGGGTCCTCCGAGAGATGGGACATGTGCTGTGTGCGGGTCCTCCGGGAGATGGGACATGTGCTGTGTGAGGGTCTTCCGGGAGATGGGACATGTGCTGTGTGAGCCCCTCCGGGAGATGGGACATGTGCTGTGTGAGTGTCTTCCGGGAGATGGGACATGTGCTGTGTGAGCCCCTCCGGGAGATGGGACATGTGCTGTGTGAGGGTCCTCCGGGAGATGGGACATGTGCTGCGCGAGCCTCTCCGGGAGATGGGACAGGTGCTGTGTGAGGGTCCTCCGAGAGATGGGACATGTGCTGTGTGAGGGTCTCCCGGGAGATGGGACATGTGCTGTGTGAGGGGCTTCCGGGAGATGGGGCATGTGCTGTGTGAGCCTCTCCGCGAGATGGGACATGTGCTGTGTGAGGGTCCTCCAGGAGATGGGACATGTGCTGTGTGAGGGTCATCTGGGAGATGGGACATGTGCTGTGTGAGCCCCTCCGGTAGATGGGACATGTGCTGTGTGAGAGCCCTCCGGGAGATGGGACACGTGCTGTGTGAGGGACCTCCGGGAGATGGGACATGTGCTGTGTGAGGGTCTTCCGGGAGATGAGACATGTGCTGTGTGAGGGTCCTCAAGGAGCTGGGACATGTGCTGTGTGAGCCCCTCCGGGAGATGGGACATGTGCTGTGTGAGGTTCCTCTGGGAGATGGGACATGTGCTGTGTGAGGGTCTTCCGGGAGATGGGACATGTGCTGTGTGAGGGTCTCCCGGGAGATGGGACATGTGCTGTGTGAGGGTCTTCCGGGAGATGGGACATGTGCTGTGTGAACCTCTCCGGGAGATGGGACATATGCTGTGTGCGGGTCCTCCAGGCGATGGGACATGTGCTGTGTGAGGGTCCTCTTGGAGATGGGACATGTGCTGTGTGAGCCCCTCCGGGAGATGGGACATGTGCTGTGTGAGAGTCCTCCGGGAGATGGGACACGTGCTGTGTGTGTGTCCTCCGGGAGATGGGACATGTGCTGTGTGAGCCCCTCCGGGAGATGGGACATGTGCTGTGTGAGGGTCCTCCGCGAGATGGGACATGTGCTGTGTGAGGGTCCTCCGGGAGATGGGACATGTGCTGTGTGCGGGTCCTCCGGGAGATGGGACATGTGCTGTGTGAGGGTCTTCCGGGAGATGAGACATGTGCTGTGTGAGGTTCCTCTGGGAGATGGGACAGGTGCTGTGTGAGGGTCCTCCGGGAGATGGGACACGTGCTGTGTGAGGGTCCTCCGGGAGATGGGACATGTGCTGTGTGAGCCCCTCCGGGAGATGGGACATGTGCTGTGTGAGGGTCCTCCGCGAGATGGGACATGTGCTGTGTGAGGGTCCTCCGGTAGATGGGACATGTGCTGTGTGCGGGTCCTCCGGGAGATGGGACACGTGCTGTGCGGGTCCTCCGGGAGATGGGACATGTGCTGTGTGAGGGTCCTCCGGGAGATGGGACATGTGCTGTGCGAGCCTCTCCGGGAGATGGGACATGTGCTGTGTGAGGGTCCTCCGGGAGATGGGACATGTGCTGTGTGAAGGTCCTCAGGGAGATGGGACATGTGCTGTGTGAGCCCCTGCGGTAGATGGGACACATGCTGTGCGAGCCCCTCCGGGAGATGAGACATGTACTGTGTGAGGGTCCTCAAGGAGCTGGGACATGTGCTGTGTGAGGGTCCTCCAGGAGATGGGACACGTGCTGTGTGAGCCCCTCCGGGAGATGGGACATGTGTTGGGTGAGGGTCCTCCACGAGATGGGACATGTGCTGTGTGAGGGTCTCCCGGGAGATGGGACATGTGCTGTGTGAGGGGCTTCCGGGAGATGGGGCATGTGCTGTGTGAGCCTCTCCGCGAGTTGGGACATGTGCTGTGTGAGGGTCCTCCAGGAGATGGGACATGTGCTGTGTGAGGGTCATCTGGGAGATGGGACATGTGCTGTGTGAGCCCCTCCGGGAGATGGGACATGTGCTGTGTGAGAGCCCTCCGGGAGATGGGACACGTGCTGTGTGAGGGACCTCCGGGAGATGGGACATGTGCTATGTGAGCCCCTCCGGGAGATGGGACATGTGCTGTGTGAGGGTCCTCCGCGAGATGGGACATGTGCTGTGTGAGGGTCCTCCGGGAGATGGGACATGTGCTGTGTGCGGGTCCTCCGGGAGATGGGACATGTGCTGTGTGAGGGTCTTCCGGGAGATGAGACATGTGCTGTGTGAGGGTCCTCAAGGAGCTGGGACATGTGCTGTGTGAGCCCCTCCGGGAGATGGGACATGTGCTGTGTGAGGTTCCTCTGGGAGATGGGACATGTGCTGTGTGAGGGTCTCCCGGGAGATGGGACATGTGCTGTGTGAGGGTCTTCCGGGAGATGGGACATGTGCTGTGTGAACCTCTCCGGGAGATGGGACATGTGCTGTGTGCGGGTCCTCCAGGCGATGGGACATGTGCTGTGTGAGGGTCCTCGGGGGGATGGGACATGTGCTTTGTGAGCCCCTCCGGGAGATGGGACATGTGCTGTGAGAGTCCTCCGGGAGATGGGACATGTGCTGTGTGAGGGTCCTCCAGGAGATGGGACACGTGCTGTGTGAGCCCCTCCGGGAGATGGGACATGTGTTGGGTGAGGGTCCTCCGCGAGATGGGACATGTGCTGTGTGAGGGTCCTCCGGGAGATGGGACATGTGCTGTGTGAGGGACCTCTGGGAGATGGGACATGTGCTGTGTGAGCTCCTCCGGGAGATGGGACATGTGCTGTGTGCGGGTCCTCCAGGAGATGGGACATGTGCTGTGTGAGGGTGTTCCGGGAAATGGGACATGTGCTGTGTGAGGGTCCTCCGGTAGATGGGACATGTGCTGCGCGAGCCTCTCCGGGAGATGGGACATGTGCTGTGTGAGGGTCCTCCGGGAGGTGGGACATGTGCTGTGTGAGGGTCTTCCGGGAGATGGGACATGTGCTGTGTGAGGGTCCTCCGGGAGATGGGACATGTGCTGTGTGAGGTTCCTCTGGGAGATGGGACAGGTGCTGTGTGAGGGTCCTCCGGGAGATGGGACATGTGCTGTGTGAGGGTCCTCCGGGAAATGGGACATGTGCTGTGTGAGGGCCCTCCGGGAGATGGGACATGTGCTGTGTGAGGGTCCTCCGGGAGATGGGACATGTGCTGTGTGAGGGTCCTCCGGGAGATGGGACACGTGCTGGGTGACGGTCCTCCGGGAGATGGGACACGTGCTGTGTGAGGGTCCTCCGGGAGATGGGACAAGTGCTGTGTGAGGGTCCTCCGGGAGATGGGACATGTGCTGTGCGAGGGTCCTCCGGGAGATGGGACATGTGCTGTGCGAGCCACTCTCGGGAGATGGGACATCTGCTGTGCGTGTCCCTCCGGGAGATGGGACATGTGCTGTGTGAGGGTCCTCCTTGAGATGGGACATGTGCTATACGAGCCCCTCCGGGAGATTGGACCTGTGCTGTGTGAGAGTCCTCCAGGGGATGGGAAATGTGCTGTGTGAGGGTCCTCCGGGAGATGGGACATGTG
Source organism: Pristiophorus japonicus (assembly GCF_044704955.1). NCBI lineage: Eukaryota > Metazoa > Chordata > Chondrichthyes > Pristiophoridae > Pristiophorus > Pristiophorus japonicus. The sequence goes on along the minus strand of NC_091991.1, from coordinate 109,187,656 downwards.
CTGTGTGAGGGTCCTCCGGGAGATGGGACATGTGCTGTGTTAGGGTCCTCAGGGAGATGGGACATGTGCTGTGTGAGCCCCTGCGGTAGATGGGACACATGCTGTGCGAGCCCCTCCGGGAGATGAGACATGTACTATGTGAGGGTCCTGAAGGAACTGGGACATGTGCTGTGTGAGGGTCCTCCAGGAGATGGGACACGTGCTGTGTGAGCCCCTCCGGGAGATGGGACATGTGCTGTGTGAGGGTCCTCCGAGAGATGGGACATGTGCTGTGTGCGGGTCCTCCGGGAGATGGGACATGTGCTGTGTGAGGGTCTTCCGGGAGATGGGACATGTGCTGTGTGAGCCCCTCCGGGAGATGGGACATGTGCTGTGTGAGTGTCTTCCGGGAGATGGGACATGTGCTGTGTGAGCCCCTCCGGGAGATGGGACATGTGCTGTGTGAGGGTCCTCCGGGAGATGGGACATGTGCTGCGCGAGCCTCTCCGGGAGATGGGACAGGTGCTGTGTGAGGGTCCTCCGAGAGATGGGACATGTGCTGTGTGAGGGTCTCCCGGGAGATGGGACATGTGCTGTGTGAGGGGCTTCCGGGAGATGGGGCATGTGCTGTGTGAGCCTCTCCGCGAGATGGGACATGTGCTGTGTGAGGGTCCTCCAGGAGATGGGACATGTGCTGTGTGAGGGTCATCTGGGAGATGGGACATGTGCTGTGTGAGCCCCTCCGGGAGATGGGACATGTGCTGTGTGAGAGCCCTCCGGGAGATGGGACACGTGCTGTGTGAGGGACCTCCGGGAGATGGGACATGTGCTGTGTGAGGGTCTTCCGGGAGATGAGACATGTGCTGTGTGAGGGTCCTCAAGGAGCTGGGACATGTGCTGTGTGAGCCCCTCCGGGAGATGGGACATGTGCTGTGTGAGGTTCCTCTGGGAGATGGGACATGTGCTGTGTGAGGGTCTTCCGGGAGATGGGACATGTGCTGTGTGAGGGTCTCCCGGGAGATGGGACATGTGCTGTGTGAGGGTCTTCCGGGAGATGGGACATGTGCTGTGTGAACCTCTCCGGGAGATGGGACATGTGCTGTGTGCGGGTCCTCCAGGCGATGGGACATGTGCTGTGTGAGGGTCCTCTTGGAGATGGGACATGTGCTGTGTGAGCCCCTCCGGGAGATGGGACATGTGCTGTGTGAGAGTCCTCCGGGAGATGGGACACGTGCTGTGTGTGTGTCCTCCGGGAGATGGGACATGTGCTGTGTGAGCCCCTCCGGGAGATGGGACATGTGCTGTGTGAGGGTCCTCCGCGAGATGGGACATGTGCTGTGTGAAGGTCCTCAGGGAGATGGGACATGTGCTGTGTGAAGGTCCTCAGGGAGATGGGACATGTGCTGTGTGAGCCCCTGCGGTAGATGGGACACATGCTGTGCGAGCCCCTCCGGGAGATGAGACATGTACTGTGTGAGGGTCCTCAAGGAGCTGGGACATGTGCTGTGTGAGGGTCCTCCAGGAGATGGCACACGTGCTGTGTGAGCCCCTCCGGGAGATGGGACATGTGTTGGGTGAGGGTCCTCCGCGAGATGGGACATGTGCTGTGTGAGGGTCCTCCGGGAGATGGGACATGTGCTGTGTGAGGGGCTTCCGGGAGATGGGACATGTGCTGTGTGCGGGTCCTCCAGGAGATGGGACATGTGCTGTGTGAGGGTGTTCCGGGAAATGGGACATGTGCTGTGTGAGGGTCCTCCGGTAGATGGGACATGTGCTGCGCGAGCCTCTCCGGGAGATGGGACATGTGCTGTGTGAGGGTTCTCCGGGAGATGGGACATGTGCTGTGTGAGGGTCTTCCGGGAGATGGGACATGTGCTGTGTGAGGGTCCTCCAGGAGATGGGACATGTGCTGTGTGAGGGTCCTCGGGGGGATGGGACATGTGCTTTGTGAGCCCCTCCGGGAGATGGGACATGTGCTGTGAGAGTCCTCCGGGAGATGGGACATGTGCTGTGTGAGGGTCCTCCAGGAGATGGGACACGTGCTGTGTGAGCCCCTCCGGGAGATGGGACATGTGTTGGGTGAGGGTCCTCCGCGAGATGGGACATGTGCTGTGTGAGGGTCCTCCGGGAGATGGGACATGTGCTGTGTGAGGGTCCTCCGGGAGATGGGACATGTGCTGTGTGCGGGTCCTCCAGGAGATGGGACATGTGCTGTGTGAGGGTGTTCCGGGAAATGGGACATGTGCTGTGTGAGGGTCCTCCGGTAGATGGGACATGTGCTGCGCGAGCCTCTCCGGGAGATGGGACATGTGCTGTGTGAGGGTCCTCCGGGAGATGGGACATGTGCTGTGTGAGGGTCTTCCGGGAGATGGAACATGTGCTGTGTGAGGGTCCTCCAGGAGATGGGACATGTGCTGTGTGAGGGTCCTCGGGGGGATGGGACATGTGCTTTGTGAGCCCCTCCGGGAGATGGGACATGTGCTGTGAGAGTCCTCCGGGAGATGGGACACGTGCTGTGTGAGGGTCCTCCGGGAGATGGGACATGTGCTGTGTGAGCCCCTCCGGGAGATGGGACATGTGCTGTGAGAGTCCTCCGGGAGATGGGACACGTGCTGTGTGAGGGTCCTCCGGGAGATGGGACATGTGCTGCATGAGGTTCCTCTGGGAGATGGGACAGGTGCTGTGTGAGGGTCCTCCGGGAGATGGGACATGTGCTGTGTGAGGGTCCTCCGGGAAATGGGACATGTGCTGTGTGAGGGCCCTCCGGGAGATGGGACATGTGCTGTGTGAGGGTCCTCCGGGAGATGGGACATGTGCTGTGTGAGGGTCCTCCGGGAGATGGGACACGTGCTGTGTGACGGTCCTCCGGGAGATGGGACACGTGCTGTGTGAGGGTCCTCCGGGAGATGGGACAAGTGCTGTGTGAGGGTCCTCCGGGAGATGGGACATGTGCTGTGCGAGGGTCCTCCGGGAGATGGGACATGTGCTGTGCGAGCCACTCTCGGGAGATGGGACATGTGCTGTGCGTGTCCCTCCGGGAGATGGGACATGTGCTGTGTGAGGGTCCTCCGGGAGATGGGACATGTGCTATACGAGCCCCTCCGGGAGATTGGACCTGTGCTGTGTGAGAGTCCTCCAGGGGATGGGAAATGTGCTGTGTGAGGGTCCTCCGGGAGATGGGACATGTGCTGTGTGAGTGTCCTCCGGGAGATGGGACATGTGCTGTGTTAGGGTCCTCAGGGAGATGGGACATGTGCTGTGTGAGCCCCTGCTGTAGATGGGACACATGCTGTGCGAGCCCCTCCGGGAGATGAGACATGTACTATGTGAGGGTCCTGAAGGAACTGGGACATGTGCTGTGTGAGGGTCCTCCAGGAGATGGGACACGTGCTGTGTGAGCCCCTCCGGGAGATGGGACATGTGCTGTGTGAGGGTCCTCCGAGAGATGGGACATGTGCTGTGTGCGGGTCCTCCGGGAGATGGGACATGTGCTGTGTGAGGGTCTTCCGGGAGATGGGACATGTGCTGTGTGAGCCCCTCCGGGAGATGGGACATGTGCTGTGTGAGTGTCTTCCGGGAGATGGGACATGTGCTGTGTGAGCCCCTCCGGGAGATGGGACATGTGCTGTGTGAGGGTCCTCCGGGAGATGGGACATGTGCTGCGCGAGCCTCTCCGGGAGATGGGACAGGTGCTGTGTGAGGGTCCTCCGAGAGATGGGACATGTGCTGTGTGAGGGTCTCCCGGGAGATGGGACATGTGCTGTGTGAGGGGCTTCCGGGAGATGGGGCATGTGCTGTGTGAGCCTCTCCGCGAGATGGGACATGTGCTGTGTGAGGGTCCTCCAGGAGATGGGACATGTGCTGTGTGAGGGTCATCTGGGAGATGGGACATGTGCTGTGTGAGCCCCTCCGGGAGTTGGGACATGTGCTGTGTGAGAGCCCTCCGGGAGATGGGACACGTGCTGTGTGAGGGACCTCCGGGAGATGGGACATGTGCTGTGTGAGGGTCTTCCGGGAGATGAGACATGTGCTGTGTGAGGGTCCTCAAGGAGCTGGGACATGTGCTGTGTGAGCCCCTCTGGGAGATGGGACATGTGCTGTGTGAGGGTCTTCCGGGAGATGGGACATGTGCTGTGTGAGGGTCTCCCGGGAGATGGGACATGTGCTGTGTGAGGGTCTACCGGGAGATGGGACATGTGCTGTGTGAACCTCTCCGGGAGATGGGACATGTGCTGTGTGCGGGTCCTCCAGGCGATGGGACATGTGCTGTGTGAGGGTCCTCTTGGAGATGGGACATGTGCTGTGTGAGCCCCTCCGGGAGATGGGACATGTGCTGTGTGAGAGTCCTCCGGGAGATGGGACACGTGCTGTGTGTGTGTCCTCCGGGAGATGGGACATGTGCTGTGTGAGCCCCTCCGGGAGATGGGACATGTGCTGTGTGAGGGTCCTCCGCGAGATGGGACATGTGCTGTGTGAAGGTCCTCAGGGAGATGGGACATGTGCTGTGTGAAGGTCCTCAGGGAGATGGGACATGTGCTGTGTGAGCCCCTGCGGTAGATGGGACACATGCTGTGCGAGCCCCTCCGGGAGATGAGACATGTACTGTGTGAGGGTCCTCAAGGAGCTGGGACATGTGCTGTGTGAGGGTCCTCCAGGAGATGGGACACGTGCTGTGTGAGCCCCTCCGGGAGATGGGACATGTGTTGGGTGAGGGTCCTCCGCGAGATGGGACATGTGCTGTGTGAGGGTCCTCCGGGAGATGGGACATGTGCTGTGTGAGGGTCCTCCGGGAGATGGGACATGTGCTGTGTGCGGGTCCTCCAGGAGATGGGACATGTGCTGTGTGAGGGTGTTCCGGGAAATGGGACATGTGCTGTGTGAGGGTCCTCCGGTAGATGGGACATGTGCTGCGCGAGCCTCTCCGGGAGATGGGACATGTGCTGTGTGAGGGTCCTCCGGGAGATGGGACATGTGCTGTGTGAGGGTCTTCCGGGAGATGGGACATGTGCTGTGTGAGGGTCCTCCGGGAAATGGGACATGTGCTGTGTGAGGGCCCTCCGGGAGATGGGACATGTGCTGTGTGAGGGTCCTCCGGGAGATGGGACATGTGCTGTGTGAGGGTCCTCCGGGAGATGGGACACGTGCTGTGTGACGGTCCTCCGGGAGATGGGACACGTGCTGTGTGAGGGTCCTCCGGGAGATGGGACAAGTGCTGTGTGAGGGTCCTCCGGGAGATGGGACATGTGCTGTGCGAGGGTCCTCCGGGAGATGGGACATGTGCTGTGCGAGCCACTCTCGGGAGATGGGACATGTGCTGTGCGTGTCCCTCCGGGAGATGGGACATGTGCTGTGTGAGGGTCCTCCGGGAGATGGGACATGTGCTATACGAGCCCCTCCGGGAGATTGGACCTGTGCTGTGTGAGAGTCCTCCAGGGGATGGGAAATGTGCTGTGTGAGGGTCCTCCGGGAGATGGGACATGTGCTGTGTGAGGGTCCTCCGGGAGATGGGACATGTGCTGTGTTAGGGTCCTCAGGGAGATGGGACATGTGCTGTGTGAGCCCCTGCGGTAGATGGGACACATGCTGTGCGAGCCCCTCCGGGAGATGAGACATGTACTATGTGAGGGTCCTGAAGGAACTGGGACATGTGCTGTGTGAGGGTCCTCCAGGAGATGGGACACGTGCTGTGTGAGCCCCTCCGGGAGATGGGACATGTGCTGTGTGAGGGTCCTCCGAGAGATGGGACATGTGCTGTGTGCGGGTCCTCCGGGAGATGGGACATGTGCTGTGTGAGGGTCTTCCGGGAGATGGGACATGTGCTGTGTGAGCCCCTCCGGGAGATGGGACATGTGCTGTGTGAGTGTCTTCCGGGAGATGGGACATGTGCTGTGTGAGCCCCTCCGGGAGATGGGACATGTGCTGTGTGAGGGTCCTCCGGGAGATGGGACATGTGCTGCGCGAGCCTCTCCGGGAGATGGGACAGGTGCTGTGTGAGGGTCCTCCGAGAGATGGGACATGTGCTGTGTGAGGGTCTCCCGGGAGATGGGACATGTGCTGTGTGAGGGGCTTCCGGGAGATGGGGCATGTGCTGTGTGAGCCTCTCCGCGAGATGGGACATGTGCTGTGTGAGGGTCCTCCAGGAGATGGGACATGTGCTGTGTGAGGGTCATCTGGGAGATGGGACATGTGCTGTGTGAGCCCCTCCGGGAGATGGGACATGTGCTGTGTGAGAGCCCTCCGGGAGATGGGACACGTGCTGTGTGAGGGACCTCCGGGAGATGGGACATGTGCTGTGTGAGGGTCTTCCGGGAGATGAGACATGTGCTGTGTGAGGGTCCTCAAGGAGCTGGGACATGTGCTGTGTGAGCCCCTCCGGGAGATGGGACATGTGCTGTGTGAGGTTCCTCTGGGAGATGGGACATGTGCTGTGTGAGGGTCCTCCGCGAGATGGGACATGTGCTGTGTGAGGGTCCTCCGGTAGATGGGACATGTGCTGTGTGCGGGTCCTCCGGGAGATGGGACACGTGCTGTGCGGGTCCTCCGGGAGATGGGACATGTGCTGTGTGAGGGTCCTCCGGGAGATGGGACATGTGCTGTGCGAGCCTCTCCGGGAGATGGGACATGTGCTGTGTGAGGGTCCTCCGGGAGATGGGACATGTGCTGTGTGAAGGTCCTCAGGGAGATGGGACATGTGCTGTGTGAGCCCCTGCGCTAGATGGGACACATGCTGTGCGAGCCCCTCCGGGAGATGAGACATGTACTGTGTGAGGGTCCTCAAGGAGCTGGGACATGTGCTGTGTGAGGGTCCTCCAGGAGATGGGACACGTGCTGTGTGAGCCCCTCCGGGAGATGGGACATGTGTTGGGTGAGGGTCCTCCACGAGATGGGACATGTGCTCTGTGAGGGTCTCCCGGGAGATGGGACATGTGCTGTGTGAGGGGCTTCCGGGAGATGGGGCATGTGCTGTGTGAGCCTCTCCGCGAGATGGGACATGTGCTGTGTGAGGGTCCTCCAGGAGATGGGACATGTGCTGTGTGAGGGTCATCTGGGAGATGGGACATGTGCTGTGTGAGCCCCTCCAGGAGATGGGACATGTGCTGTGTGAGAGCCCTCCGGGAGATGGGACACGTGCTGTGTGAGGGACCTCCGGGAGATGGGACATGTGCTATGTGAGCCCCTCCGGGAGATGGGACATGTGCTGTGTGAGGGTCCTCCGCGAGATGGGACATGTGCTGTGTGAGGGTCCTCCGGGAGATGGGACATGTGCTGTGTGCGGGTCCTCCGGGAGATGGGACATGTGCTGTGTGAGGGTCTTCCGGGAGATGAGACATGTGCTGTGTGAGGGTCCTCAAGGAGCTGGGACATGTGCTGTGTGAGCCCCTCCGGGAGATGGGACATGTGCTGTGTGAGGTTCCTCTGGGAGATGGGACATGTGCTGTGTGAGGGTCTTCCGGGAGATGGGACATGTGCTGTGTTAGGGTCTCCCGGGAGATGGGACATGTGCTGTGTGAGGGTCTTCCGGGAGATGGGACATGTGCTGTGTGAACCTCTCCGGGAGATGGGACATGTGCTGTGTGCGGGTCCTCCAGGCGATGGGACATGTGCTGTGTGAGGGTCCTCTTGGAGATGGGACATGTGCTGTGTGAGCCCCTCCGGGAGATGGGACATGTGCTGTGTGAGAGTCCTCCGGGAGATGGGACACGTGCTGTGTGAGGGTCCTCCGGGAGATGGGACATGTGCTGTGTGAGCCCCTCCGGGAGATGGGACATGTGCTGTGTGAGGGTCCTCCGCGAGATGGGACATGTGCTGTGTGAGGGTCCTCCGGGAGATGGGACATGTGCTGTGTGCGGGTCCTCCGGGAGATGGGACATGTGCTGTGTGAGGGTCTTCCGGGAGATGAGACATGTGCTGTGTGAGGTTCCTCTGGGAGATGGGACAGGTGCTGTGTGAGGGTCCTCCGGGAGATGGGACATGTGCTATACGAGCCCCTCCGGGAGATTGGACCTGTGCTGTGTGAGAGTCCTCCAGGGGATGGGAAATGTGCTGTGTGAGGGTCCTCCGGGAGATGGGACATGTGCTGTGTGAGGGTCCTCCGGGAGATGGGACATGTGCTGTGTTAGGGTCCTCAGGGAGATGGGACATGTGCTGTGTGAGCCCCTGCGGTAGATGGGACACATGCTGTGCGAGCCCCTCCGGGAGATGAGACATGTACTATGTGAGGGTCCTGAAGGAACTGGGACATGTGCTGTGTGAGGGTCCTCCAGGAGATGGGACACGTGCTGTGTGAGCCCCTCCGGGAGATGGGACATGTGCTGTGTGAGGGTCCTCCGAGAGATGGGACATGTGCTGTGTGCGGGTCCTCCGGGAGATGGGACATGTGCTGTGTGAGGGTCTTCCGGGAGATGGGACATGTGCTGTGTGAGCCCCTCCGGGAGATGGGACATGTGCTGTGTGAGTGTCATCCGGGAGATGGGACATGTGCTGTGTGAGCCCCTCCGGGAGATGGGACATGTGCTGTGTGAGTGTCTTCCGGGAGATGGGACATGTGCTGTGTGAGCCCCTCCGGGAGATGGGACATGTGCTGTGTGAGGGTCCTCCGGGAGATGGGACATGTGCTGCGCGAGCCTCTCCGGGAGATGGGACAGGTGCTGTGTGAGGGTCCTCCGAGAGATGGGACATGTGCTGTGTGAGGGTCTCCCGGGAGATGGGACATGTGCTGTGTGAGGGGCTTCCGGGAGATGGGGCATGTGCTGTGTGAGCCTCTCCGCGAGATGGGACATGTGCTGTGTGAGGGTCCTCCAGGAGATGGGACATGTGCTGTGTGAGGGTCATCTGGGAGATGGGACATGTGCTGTGTGAGCCCCTCCGGGAGATGGGACATGTGCTGTGTGAGAGCCCTCCGGGAGATGGGACACGTGCTGTGTGAGGGACCTCCGGGAGATGGGACATGTGCTGTGTGAGGGTCTTCCGGGAGATGAGACATGTGCTGTGTGAGGGTCCTCAAGGAGCTGGGACAGGTGCTGTGTGAGGGTCCTCCGGGAGATGGGACATGTGCTGTGTGAGGTTCCTCTGGGAGATGGGACATGTGCTGTGTGAGGGTCTTCCGGGAGATGGGACATGTGCTGTGTGAGGGTCTCCCGGGAGATGGGACACGTGCTGTGTGAGGGACCTCCGGGAGATGGGACATGTGCTGTGTGAGGGTCTTCCGGGAGATGAGACATGTGCTGTGTGAGGGTCCTCAAGGAGCTGGGACAGGTGCTGTGTGAGGGTCCTCCGGGAGATGGGACATGTGCTGTGTGAGGTTCCTCTGGGAGATGGGACATGTGCTGTGTGAGGGTCTTCCGGGAGATGGGACATGTGCTGTGTGAGAGCCCTCCGGGAGATGGGACACGTGCTGTGTGAGGGACCTCCGGGAGATGGGACATGTGCTGTGTGAGGGTCTTCCGGGAGATGAGACATGTGCTGTGTGAGGGTCCTCAAGGAGCTGGGACAGGTGCTGTGTGAGGGTCCTCCGGGAGATGGGACATGTGCTGTGTGAGGTTCCTCTGGGAGATGGGACATGTGCTGTGTGAGGGTCTTCCGGGAGATGGGACATGTGCTGTGTGAGAGTCCTCCGGGAGATGGGACACGTGCTGTGTGAGGGTCCTCCGGGAGATGGGACATGTGCTGTGTGAGCCCCTCCGGGAGATGGGACATGTGCTGTGTGAGGGTCCTCCGCGAGATGGGACATGTGCTGTGTGAGGGTCCTCCGGGAGATGGGACATGTGCTGTGTGCGCGTCCTCCGGGAGATGGGACATGTGCTGTGTGAGGGTCTTCCGGGAGATGAGACATGTGCTGTGTGAGGTTCCTCTGGGAGATGGGACAGGTGCTGTGTGAGGGTCCTCCGGGAGATGGGACATGTGCTATACGAGCCCCTCCGGGAGATTGGACCTGTGCTGTGTGAGAGTCCTCCAGGGGATGGGAAATGTGCTGTGTGAGGGTCCTCCGGGAGATGGGACATGTGCTGTGTGAGGGTCCTCCGGGAGATGGGACATGTGCTGTGTTAGGGTCCTCAGGGAGATGGGACATGTGCTGTGTGAGCCCCTGCGGTAGATGGGACACATGCTGTGCGAGCCCCTCCGGGAGATGAGACATGTACTATGTGAGGGTCCTGAAGGAACTGGGACATGTGCTGTGTGAGGGTCCTCCAGGAGATGGGACACGTGCTGTGTGAGCCCCTCCGGGAGATGGGACATGTGCTGTGTGAGGGTCCTCCGAGAGATGGGACATGTGCTGTGTGCGGGTCCTCCGGGAGATGGGACATGTGCTGTGTGAGGGTCTTCCGGGAGATGGGACATGTGCTGTGTGAGCCCCTCCGGGAGATGGGACATGTGCTGTGTGAGTGTCTTCCGGGAGATGGGACATGTGCTGTGTGAGCCCCTCCGGGAGATGGGACATGTGCTGTGTGAGTGTCTTCCGGGAGATGGGACATGTGCTGTGTGAGCCCCTCCGGGAGATGGGACATGTGCTGTGTGAGGGTCCTCCGGGAGATGGGACATGTGCTGCGCGAGCCTCTCCGGGAGATGGGACAGGTGCTGTGTGAGGGTCCTCCGAGAGATGGGACATGTGCTGTGTGAGGGTCTCCCGGGAGATGGGACATGTGCTGTGTGAGGGGCTTCCGGGAGATGGGGCATGTGCTGTGTGAGCCTCTCCGCGAGATGGGACATGTGCTGTGTGAGGGTCCTCCAGGAGATGGGACATGTGCTGTGTGAGGGTCATCTGGGAGATGGGACATGTGCTGTGTGAGCCCCTCCGGGAGATGGGACATGTGCTGTGTGAGAGCCCTCCGGGAGATGGGACACGTGCTGTGTGAGGGACCTCCGGGAGATGGGACATGTGCTGTGTGAGGGTCTTCCGGGAGATGAGACATGTGCTGTGTGAGGGTCCTCAAGGAGCTGGGACAGGTGCTGTGTGAGGGTCCTCCGGGAGATGGGACATGTGCTGTGTGAGGTTCCTCTGGGAGATGGGACATGTGCTGTGTGAGGGTCTTCCGGGAGATGGGACATGTGCTGTGTGAGGGTCTCCCGGGAGATGGGACACGTGCTGTGTGAGGGACCTCCGGGAGATGGGACATGTGCTGTGTGAGGGTCTTCCGGGAGATGAGACATGTGCTGTGTGAGGGTCCTCAAGGAGCTGGGACAGGTGCTGTGTGAGGGTCCTCCGGGAGATGGGACATGTGCTGTGTGAGGTTCCTCTGGGAGATGGGACATGTGCTGTGTGAGGGTCTTCCGGGAGATGGGACATGTGCTGTGTGAGAGCCCTCCGGGAGATGGGACACGTGCTGTGTGAGGGACCTCCGGGAGATGGGACATGTGCTGTGTGAGGGTCTTCCGGGAGATGAGACATGTGCTGTGTGAGGGTCCTCAAGGAGCTGGGACAGGTGCTGTGTGAGGGTCCTCCGGGAGATGGGACATGTGCTGTGTGAGGTTCCTCTGGGAGATGGGACATGTGCTGTGTGAGGGTCTTCCGGGAGATGGGACATGTGCTGTGTGAGGGTCTCCCGGGAGATGGGACATGTGCTGTGTGAGGGTCTTCCGGGAGATGGGACATGTGCTGTGTGAACCTCTCCGGGAGATGGGACATGTGCTGTGTGCGGGTCCTCCAGGCGATGGGACATGTGCTGTGTGAGGGTCCTCTTGGAGATGGGACATGTGCTGTGTGAGCCCCTCCGGGAGATGGGACATGTGCTGTGTGAGAGTCCTCCGGGAGATGGGACACGTGCTGTGTGAGGGTCCTCCGGGAGATGGGACATGTGCTGTGTGAGCCCCTCCGGGAGATGGGACATGTGCTGTGTGAGGGTCCTCCGCGAGATGGGACATGTGCTGTGTGAGGGTCCTCCGGGAGATGGGACATGTGCTGTGTGCGGGTCCTCCGGGAGATGGGACATGTGCTGTGTGAGGGTCTTCCGGGAGATGAGACATGTGCTGTGTGAGGTTCCTCTGGGAGATGGGACAGGTGCTGTGTGAGGGTCCTCCGGGAGATGGGACACGTGCTGTGTGAGGGTCCTCCGGGAGATGGGACATGTGCTGTGTGAGCCCCTCCGGGAGATGGGACATGTGCTGTGTGAGGGTCCTCCGCGAGATGGGACATGTGCTGTGTGAGGGTCCTCCGGTAGATGGGACATGTGCTGTGTGCGGGTCCTCCGGGAGATGGGACACGTGCTGTGCGGGTCCTCCGGGAGATGGGACATGTGCTGTGTGAGGGTCCTCCGGGAGATGGGACATGTGCTGTGCGAGCCTCTCCGGGAGATGGGACATGTGCTGTGTGAGGGTCCTCCGGGAGATGGGACATGTGCTGTGTGAAGGTCCTCAGGGAGATGGGACATGTGCTGTGTGAGCCCCTGCGGTAGATGGGACACATGCTGTGCGAGCCCCTCCGGGAGATGAGACATGTACTGTGTGAGGGTCCTCAAGGAGCTGGGACATGTGCTGTGTGAGGGTCCTCCAGGAGATGGGACACGTGCTGTGTGAGCCCCTCCGGGAGATGGGACATGTGTTGGGTGAGGGTCCTCCACGAGATGGGACATGTGCTGTGTGAGGGTCTCCCGGGAGATGGGACATGTGCTGTGTGAGGGGCTTCCGGGAGATGGGGCATGTGCTGTGTGAGCCTCTCCGCGAGATGGGACATGTGCTGTGTGAGGGTCCTCCAGGAGATGGGACATGTGCTGTGTGAGGGTCATCTGGGAGATGGGACATGTGCTGTGTGAGCCCCTCCGGGAGATGGGACATGTGCTGTGTGAGAGCCCTCCGGGAGATGGGACACGTGCTGTGTGAGGGACCTCCGGGAGATGGGACATGTGCTATGTGAGCCCCTCCGGGAGATGGGACATGTGCTGTGTGAGGGTCCTCCGCGAGATGGGACATGTGCTGTGTGAGGGTCCTCCGGGAGATGGGACATGTGCTGTGTGCGGGTCCTCCGGGAGATGGGACATGTGCTGTGTGAGGGTCTTCCGGGAGATGAGACATGTGCTGTGTGAGGGTCCTCAAGGAGCTGGGACATGTGCTGTGTGAGCCCCTCCGGGAGATGGGACATGTGCTGTGTGAGGTTCCTCTGGGAGATGGGACATGTGCTGTGTGAGGGTCTTCCGGGAGATGGGACATGTGCTGTGTGAGGGTCTCCCGGGAGATGGGACATGTGCTGTGTGAGGGTCTTCCGGGAGATGGGACATGTGCTGTGTGAACCTCTCCGGGAGATGGGACATGTGCTGTGTGCGGGTCCTCCAGGCGATGGGACATGTGCTGTGTGAGGGTCCTCTTGGAGATGGGACATGTGCTGTGTGAGCCCCTCCGGGAGATGGGACATGTGCTGTGTGAGAGTCCTCCGGGAGATGGGACACGTGCTGTGTGAGGGTCCTCCGGGAGATGGGACATGTGCTGTGTGAGCCCCTCCGGGAGATGGGACATGTGCTGTGTGAGGGTCCTCCGCGAGATGGGACATGTGCTGTGTGAGGGTCCTCCGGGAGATGGGACATGTGCTGTGTGCGGGTCCTCCGGGAGATGGGACATGTGCTGTGTGAGGGTCTTCCGGGAGATGAGACATGTGCTGTGTGAGGTTCCTCTGGGAGATGGGACAGGTGCTGTGTGAGGGTCCTCCGGGAGATGGGACACGTGCTGTGTGAGGGTCCTCCGGGAGATGGGACATGTGCTGTGTGAGCCCCTCCGGGAGATGGGACATGTGCTGTGTGAGGGTCCTCCGCGAGATGGGACATGTGCTGTGTGAGGGTCCTCCGGTAGATGGGACATGTGCTGTGTGCGGGTCCTCCGGTAGATGGGACACGTGCTGTGCGGGTCCTCCGGGAGATGGGACATGTGCTGTGTGAGGGTCCTCCGGGAGATGGGACATGTGCTGTGCGAGCCTCTCCGGGAGATGGGACATGTGCTGTGTGAGGGTCCTCCGGGAGATGGGACATGTGCTGTGTGAAGGTCCTCAGGGAGATGGGACATGTGCTGTGTGAGCCCCTGCGCTAGATGGGACACATGCTGTGCGAGCCCCTCCGGGAGATGAGACATGTACTGTGTGAGGGTCCTCAAGGAGCTGGGACATGTGCTGTGTGAGGGTCCTCCAGGAGATGGGACACGTGCTGTGTGAGCCGCTCCGGGAGATGGGACATGTGTTGGGTGAGGGTCCTCCACGAGATGGGACATGTGCTGTGTGAGGGTCCTCCGGGAGATGGGACATGTGCTGTGTGAGGGTCCTCCGGGAGATGGGACATGTGCTGTGTGCGGGTCCTCCAGGAGATGGGACATGTGCTGTGTGAGGGTGTTCCGGGAAATGGGACATGTGCTGTGTGAGGGTCCTCCGGTAGATGGGACATGTGCTGCGCGAGCCTCTCCGGGAGATGGGACATGTGCTGTGTGAGGGTCCTCCGAGAGATGGGACATGTGCTGTGTGAGGGTCCTCCGGGAGATGGGACATGTGCTGTGTGAGGGTCTTCCGGGAGATGTAACATGTGCTGTGTGAGGGTCCTCCAGGAGATGGGACATGTGCTGTGTGAGGGTCCTCCGGGAGATGGGACATGTGCTTTGTGAGCCCCTCCGGGAGATGGGACATGTGCTGTGAGAGTCCTCCGGGAGATGGGACACGTGCTGTGTGAGGGTCCTCCGGGAGATGGGACATGTGCTGTGTGAGCCCCTCCGGGAGATGGGACATGTGCTGTGAGAGTCCTCCGGGAGATGGGACACGTGCTGTGTGAGGGTCCTCCGGGAGATGGGACATGTGCTGTATGAGGTTCCTCTTGGAGATGGGACAGGTGCTGTGTGAGGGTCCTCCGGGAGATGGGACATGTGCTGTGTGAGGGTCCTCCGGGAAATGGGACATGTGCTGTGTGAGGGCCCTCCGGGAGATGGGACATGTGCTGTGTGAGGGTCCTCCGGAGATGGGACATGTGCTGTGTGAGGGTCCATCGGGAGATGGGACACGTGCTGTGTGACGGTCCTCCGGGAGATGGGACACGTGCTGTGTGAGGGTCCTCCGGGAGATGGGACAAGTGCTGTGTGAGGGTCCTCCGGGAGATGGGACATGTGCTGTGCGAGGGTCCTCCGGGAGATGGGACATGTGCTGTGCGAGCCACTATCGGGAGATGGGACATGTGCTGTGCGTGTCCCTCCGGGAGATGGGACATGTGCTGTGTGAGGGTCCTCCGGGAGATGGGACATTTGCTGTGTTAGGGTCCTCAGGGAGATGGGACATGTGCTGTGTGAGCCCCTGCGGTAGATGGGACACATGCTGTGCGAGCCCCTCCGGGAGATGAGACATGTACTATGTGAGGGTCCTGAAGGAGCTGGGACATGTGCTGTGTGAGGGTCCTCCAGGAGATGGGACACGTGCTGTGTGAGCCCCTCCGGGAGATGGGACATGTGCTGTGTGAGGGTCCTCCGAGAGATGGGACATGTGCTGTGTGCGGGTCCTCCGGGAGATGGGATATGTGCTGTGTGAGGGTCTTCCGGGAGATGGGACATGTGCTGTGTGAGCCCCTCCGGGAGCTGGGACATGTGCTGTGTGAGTGTCTTCCGGGAGATGGGACATGTGCTGTGTGAGCCCCTCCGGGAGATGGGACATGTGCTGTGTGAGGGTCCTCCGGGAGATGGGACATGTGCTGTGTGAGGGTCCTCCGGGAGATGGGACATGTGCTGCGCGAGCCTCTCCGGGAGATGGGACAGGTGCTGTGTGAGGGTCCTCCGAGAGATGGGACATGTGCTGTGTGAGGGTCTCCCGGGAGATGGGACATGTGCTGTGTGAGGGGCTTCCGGGAGATGGGGCATGTGCTGTGTGAGCCTCTCCGCGAGATGGGACATGTGCTGTGTGAGGGTCCTCCAGGAGATGGGACATGTGCTGTGTGAGGGTCCTCTGGGAGATGGGACATGTGCTGTGTGAGCCCCTCCGGGAGATGGGACATGTGCTGTGTGAGAGCCCTCCGGGAGATGGGACATGTGTTGGGTGAGGGTCCTCCACGAGATGGGACATGTGCTGTGTGAGGGTCTCCCGGGAGATGGGACATGTGCTGTGTGAGGGGCTTCCGGGAGATGGGGCATGTGCTGTGTGAGCCTCTCCGCGAGATGGGACATGTGCTGTGTGAGGGTCCTCCAGGAGATGGGACATGTGCTGTGTGAGGGTCATCTGGGAGATGGGACATGTGCTGTGTGAGCCCCTCCGGGAGATGGGACATGTGCTGTGTGAGAGCCCTCCGGGAGATGGGACACGTGCTGTGTGAGGGACCTCCGGGAGATGGGACATGTGCTATGTGAGCCCTTCCGGGAGATGGGACATGTGCTGTGTGAGGGTCCTCCGCGAGATGGGACATGTGCTGTGTGAGGGTCCTCCGGGAGATGGGACATGTGCTGTGTGCGGGTCCTCCGGGAGATGGGACATGTGCTGTGTGAGGGTCTTCCGGGAGATGAGACATGTGCTGTGTGAGGGTCCTCAAGGAGCTGGGACATGTGCTGTGTGAGCCCCTCCGGGAGATGGGACATGTGCTGTGTGAGGTTCCTCTGGGAGATGGGACATGTGCTGTGTGAGGGTCTTCCGGGAGATGGGACATGTGCTGTGTGAGGGTCTCCCGGGAGATGGGACATGTGCTGTGTGAGGGTCTTCCGGGAGATGGGACATGTGCTGTGTGAACCTCTCCGGGAGATGGGACATGTGCTGTGTGCGGGTCCTCCAGGCGATGGGACATGTGCTGTGTGAGGGTCCTCTTGGAGATGGGACATGTGCTGTGTGAGCCCCTCCGGGAGATGGGACATGTGCTGTGTGAGAGTCCTCCGGGAGATGGGACACGTGCTGTGTGAGGGTCCTCCGGGAGATGGGACATGTGCTGTGTGAGCCCCTTCGGGAGATGGGACATGTGCTGTGTGAGGGTCCTCCGCGAGATGGGACATGTGCTGTGTGAGGGTCCTCCGGGAGATGGGACATGTGCTGTGTGCGGGTCCTCCGGGAGATGGGACATGTGCTGTGTGAGGGTCTTCCGGGAGATGAGACATGTGCTGTGTGAGGTTCCTCTGGGAGATGGGACAGGTGCTGTGTGAGGGTCCTCCGGGAGATGGGACATGTGCTATACGAGCCCCTCCGGGAGATTGGACCTGTGCTGTGTGAGAGTCCTCCAGGGGATGGGAAATGTGCTGTGTGAGGGTCCTCCGGGAGATGGGACATGTGCTGTGTGAGGGTCCTCCGGGAGATGGGACATGTGCTGTGTTAGGGTCCTCAGGGAGATGGGACATGTGCTGTGTGAGCCCCTGCGGTAGATGGGACACATGCTGTGCGAGCCCCTCCGGGAGATGAGACATGTACTATGTGAGGGTCCTGAAGGAACTGGGACATGTGCTGTGTGAGGGTCCTCCAGGAGATGGGACACGTGCTGTGTGAGCCCCTCCGGGAGATGGGACATGTGCTGTGTGAGGGTCCTCCGAGAGATGGGACATGTGCTGTGTGCGGGTCCTCCGGGAGATGGGACATGTGCTGTGTGAGGGTCTTCCGGGAGATGGGACATGTGCTGTGTGAGCCCCTCCGGGAGATGGGACATGTGCTGTGTGAGTGTCTTCCGGGAGATGGGACATGTGCTGTGTGAGCCCCTCCGGGAGATGGGACATGTGCTGTGTGAGTGTCTTCCGGGAGATGGGACATGTGCTGTGTGAGCCCCTCCGGGAGATGGGACATGTGCTGTGTGAGGGTCCTCCGGGAGATGGGACATGTGCTGCGCGAGCCTCTCCGGGAGATGGGACAGGTGCTGTGTGAGGGTCCTCCGAGAGATGGGACATGTGCTGTGTGAGGGTCTCCCGGGAGATGGGACATGTGCTGTGTGAGAGTCCACCGGGAGATGGGACACGTGCTGTGTGAGGGTCCTCAGGGAGATGGGACATGTGCTGTGTGAGGGTCCTCCGGGAGATGGGACATATGCTGTGTGCGGGTCCTCCGGGAGATGGGACATGTGCTGTGTGAGGGTCTTCCGGGAGATGGGACATGTGCTGTGTGAGGGTCCTCCGGGAGATGGGACATGTGCTGTGCGAGGGTCCTCCGGGAGATGGGACATGTGCTGTGTGAGACCCTCCGGGAGATGGGACATGTGCTGTATGAGATTCCTCTGGGAGATGGGACGGGTGCTGTGTGAGGGTCCTCCGGGAGATGGGACATGTGCTGTGTGAGGGTCCTCCGGGAGATGGGACATGTGCTGTGTGAGGGTCTTCCGGGAGATGAGACATGTGCTGTGTGAGGGTCCTCAAGGAGCTGGGACATGTGCTGTGTGAGCCCCTCCGGGAGATGGGACATGTGCTGTGTGAGGTTCCTCTGGGAGATGGGACATGTGCTGTGTGAGGGTCTTCCGGGAGATGGGACATGTGCTGTGTGAGGGTCTCCCGGGAGATGGGACATGTGCTGTGTGAGGGTCTTCCGGGAGATGGGACATGTGCTGTGTGAACCTCTCCGGGAGATGGGACATGTGCTGTGTGCGGGTCCTCCAGGCGATGGGACATGTGCTGTGTGAGGGTCCTCTTGGAGATGGGACATGTGCTGTGTGAGCCCCTCCGGGAGATGGGACATGTGCTGTGTGAGAGTCCTCCGGGAGATGGGACACGTGCTGTGTGAGGGTCCTCCGGGAGATGGGACATGTGCTGTGTGAGCCCCTCCGGGAGATGGGACATGTGCTGTGTGAGGGTCCTCCGCGAGATGGGACATGTGCTGTGTGAGGGTCCTCCGGGAGATGGGACATGTGCTGTGTGCGGGTCCTCCGGGAGATGGAACATGTGCTGTGTGAGGGTCTTCCGGGAGATGAGACATGTGCTGTGTGAGGTTCCTCTGGGAGATGGGACAGGTGCTGTGTGAGGGTCCTCCGGGAGATGGGACACGTGGTGTGTGAGGGTCCTCCGGGAGATGGGACATGTGCTGTGTGAGCCCCTCCGGGAGATGGGACATGTGCTGTGTGAGGGTCCTCCGCGAGATGGGACATGTGCTGTGTGAGGGTCCTCCGGTCGATGGGACATGTGCTGTGTGCGGGTCCTCCGGGAGATGGGACACGTGCTGTGCGGGTCCTCCGGGAGATGGGACATGTGCTGTGTGAGGGTCCTCCGGGAGATGGGACATGTGCTGTGCGAGCCTCTCCGGGAGATGGGACATGTGCTGTGTGAGGGTCCTCCGGGAGATGGGACATGTGCTGTGTGAAGGTCCTCAGGGAGATGGGACATGTGCTGTGTGAGCCCCTGCGGTAGATGGGACACATGCTGTGCGAGCCCCTCCGGGAGATGAGACATGTACTGTGTGAGGGTCCTCAAGGAGCTGGGACATGTGCTGTGTGAGGGTCCTCCAGGAGATGGGACACGTGCTGTGTGAGCCCCTCCGGGAGATGGGACATGTGTTGGGTGAGGGTCCTCCACGAGATGGGACATGTGCTGTGTGAGGGTCTCCCGGGAGATGGGACATGTGCTGTGTGAGGGGCTTCCGGGAGATGGGGCATGTGCTGTGTGAGCCTCTCCGCGAAATGGGACATGTGCTGTGTGAGGGTCCTCCAGGAGATGGGACATGTGCTGTGTGAGGGTCATCTGGGAGATGGGACATGTGCTGTGTGAGCCCCTCCGGGAGATGGGACATGTGCTGTGTGAGAGCCCTCCGGGAGATGGGACACGTGCTGTGTGAGGGACCTCCGGGAGATGGGACATGTGCTATGTGAGCCCCTCCGGGAGATGGGACATGTGCTGTGTGAGGGTCCTCCGCGAGATGGGACATGTGCTGTGTGAGGGTCCTCCGGGAGATGGGACATGTGCTGTGTGCGGGTCCTCCGGGAGATGGGACATGTGCTGTGTGAGGGTCTTCCGGGAGATGAGACATGTGCTGTGTGAGGGTCCTCAAGGTGCTGGGACATGTGCTGTGTGAGCCCCTCCGGGAGATGGGACATGTGCTGTGTGAGGTTCCTCTGGGAGATGGGACATGTGCTGTGTGAGGGTCTTCCGGGAGATGGGACATGTGCTGTGTGAGGGTCTCCCGGGAGATGGGACATGTGCTGTGTGAGGGTCTTCCGGGAGATGGGACATGTGCTGTGTGAACCTCTCCGGGAGATGGGACATGTGCTGTGTGCGGGTCCTCCAGGCGATGGGACATGTGCTGTGTGAGGGTCCTCTTGGAGATGGGACATGTGCTGTGTGAGCCCCTCCGGGAGATGGGACATGTGCTGTGTGAGAGTCCTCCGGGAGATGGGACACGTGCTGTGTGAGGGTCCTCCGGGAGATGGGACATGTGCTGTGTGAGCCCCTCCGGGAGATGGGACATGTGCTGTGTGAGGGTCCTCCGCGAGATGGGACATGTGCTGTGTGAGGGTCCTCCGGGAGATGGGACATGTGCTGTGTGCGGGTCCTCCGGGAGATGGGACATGTGCTGTGTGAGGGTCTTCCGGGAGATGAGACATGTGCTGTGTGAGGTTCCTCTGGGAGATGGGACAGGTGCTGTGTGAGGGTCCTCCGGGAGATGGGACACGTGCTGTGTGAGGGTCCTCCGGGAGATGGGACATGTGCTGTGTGAGCCCCTCCGGGAGATGGGACATGTGCTGTGTGAGGGTCCTCCGCGAGATGGGACATGTGCTGTGTGAGGGTCCTCCGGTAGATGGGACATGTGCTGTGTGCGGGTCCTCCGGGAGATGGGACACGTGCTGTGCGGGTCCTCCGGGAGATGGGACATGTGCTGTGTGAGGGTCCTCCGGGAGATGGGACATGTGCTGTGCGAGCCTCTCCGGGAGATGGGACATGTGCTGTGTGAGGGTCCTCCGGGAGATGGGACATGTGCTGTGTGAAGGTCCTCAGGGAGATGGGACATGTGCTGTGTGAGCCCCTGCGGTAGATGGGACACATGCTGTACGAACCCCTCCGGGAGATGAGACATGTACTGTGTGAGGGTCCTCAAGAAGCTGGGACATGTGCTGTGTGAGGGTCCTCCAGGAGATGGGACACGTGCTGTGTGAGCCGCTCCGGGAGATGGGACATGTGTTGGGTGAGGGTCCTCCACGAGATGGGACATGTGCTGTGTGAGGGTCCTCCGGGAGATGGGACATGTGCTGTGTGAGGGTCCTCCGGGAGATGGGACATGTGCTGTGTGCGGGTCCTCCAGGAGATGGGACATGTGCTGTGTGAGGGTGTTCCGGGAAATGGGACATGTGCTGTGTGAGGGTCCTCCGGTAGATGGGACATGTGCTGCGCGAGCCTCTCCGGGAGATGGGACATGTGCTGTGTGAGGGTCCTCCGAGAGATGGGACATGTGCTGTGTGAGGTTCCTCCGGGAGATGGGACATGTGCTGTGTGAGGGTCTTCCGGGAGATGGAACATGTGCTGTGTGAGGGTCCTCCAGGAGATGGGACATGTGCTGTGTGAGGGTCCTCCGGGAGATGGGACATGTGCTGTGAGAGTCCTCCGGGGGGTGGGACACGTGCTGTGTGAGGGTCCTCCGGGAGATGGGACATGTGCTGTGTGAGCCCCTCCGGGAGATGGGACATGTGCTGTGAGAGTCCTCCGGGAGATGGGACACGTGCTGTGTGAGGGTCCTCCGGGAGATGGGACATGTGCTGTATGAGGGTCCTCCGGGAGATGGGACATGTGCTGTGTGAGGGTCCTCCGGGAAATGGGACATGTGCTGTGTGAGGGCCCTCCGGGAGATGGGACATGTGCTGTGTGAGGGTCCTCCGGAGATGGGACATGTGCTGTGTGAGGGTCCTCCGGGAGATGGGACACGTGCTGTGTGACGGTCCTCCGGGAGATGGGACACGTGCTGTGTGAGGGTCCTCCGGGAGATGGGACAAGTGCTGTGTGAGGGTCCTCCGGGAGATGGGACATGTGCTGTGCGAGGGTCCTCCGGGAGATGGGACATGTGCTGTGCGAGCCACTCTCGGGAGATGGGACATGTGCTGTGCGTGTCCCTCCGGGAGATGGGACATGTGCTGTGTGAGGGTCCTCCGGGAGATGGGACATTTGCTGTGTTAGGGTCCTCAGGGAGATGGGACATGTGCTGTGTGAGCCCCTGCGGTAGATGGGACACATGCTGTGCGAGCCCCTCCGGGAGATGAGACATGTATTATGTGAGGGTCCTGAAGGAGCTGGGACATGTGCTGTGTGAGGGTCCTCCAGGAGATGGGACACGTGCTGTGTGAGCCCCTCCGGGAGATGGGACATGTGCTGTGTGAGGGTCCTCCGAGAGATGGGACATGTGCTGTGTGCGGGTCCTCCGGGAGATGGGATATGTGCTGTGTGAGGGTCTTCCGGGAGATGGGACATGTGCTGTGTGAGCCCCTCCGGGAGATGGGACATGTGCTGTGTGAGTGTCTTCCGGGAGATGGGACATGTGCTGTGTGAGCCCCTCCGGGAGATGGGACATGTGCTGTGTGAGGGTCCTCCGGGAGATGGGACATGTGCTGTGTGAGGGTCCTCCGGGAGATGGGACATGTGCTGCGCGAGCCTCTCCGGGAGATGGGACAGGTGCTGTGTGAGGGTCCTCCGAGAGATGGGACATGTGCTGTGTGAGGGTCTCCCGGGAGATGGGACATGTGCTGTGTGAGGGGCTTCCGGGAGATGGGGCATGTGCTGTGTGAGCCTCTCCGCGAGATGGGACATGTGCTGTGTGAGGGTCCTCCAGGAGATGGGACATGTGCTGTGTGAGGGTCCTCTGGGAGATGGGACATGTGCTGTGTGAGCCCCTCCGGGAGATGGGACATGTGCTGTGTGAGAGCCCTCCGGGAGATGGGACACTTGCTGTGTGAGGGTCCTCCGGGAGATGGGACATGTGCTGTGTGAGGGTCTTCCGGGAGATGGGACATGTGCTGTGTGAGGGTCCTCCGCGAGATGGGACATGTGCTGTGTGAGGGTCCTCCGGGAGATGGGACATGTGCTGTGTGCGGGTCCTCCGGGAGATGGGACATGTGCTGTGTGAGCGTCTTCCGGGAGATGAGACATGTGCTGTGTGAGGGTCCTCAAGGAGCTGGGACATGTGCTGTGTGAGCCCCTCCGGGAGATGGGACATGTGCTGTGTGAGGTTCCTCTGGGAGATGGGACAGGTGCTGTGTGAGGGTCTTCCGGGAGTTGGGACATGTGCTGTGTGAGCCTCTCCGGGAGATGGGTCATGTGCTGTGTGAGGGTCCTCCGGGAAATGGGACATGTGCTGTGTGAGGGTCCTCCGGGAGATGGGACATGTGCTGTGTGAGGGTCCTCCGGGAGATGGGACATGTGCTGTGTGAGGGTCTCCTTGGAGATGGGACATGTGCTGTGTGAGGGTCTTCCGGGAGATGGGACATGTGCTGTATGAGCCTCTCCGGGAGATGGGTCATGTGCTGTGTGAGAGTCCTCCGGGAGATGGGACATATGCTGTGTGAGCCCCTCCAGGAGATGGGACATGTGCTGTGTGAGAGTCCTCCGGGAGATGGGACATGTGCTGTGTGAGCCCCTCCAGGAGATGGGACATGTGCTGTGTGAGAGTCCACCGGGAGATGGGACACGTGCTGTGTGAGGGTCCTCAGGGAGATGGGACATGTGCTGTGTGAGGGTCCTCCGGGAGATGGGACATATGCTGTGTGCGGGTCCTCCGGGAGATGGGACATGTGCTGTGTGAGGGTCTTCCGGGAGATGGGACATGTGCTGTGTGAGGGTCCTCCGGGAGATGGGACATGTGCTGTGCGAGGGTCCTCCGGGAGATGGGACATGTGCTGTGTGAGACCCTCCGGGAGATGGGACATGTGCTGTATGAGATTCCTCTGGGAGATGGGACGGGTGCTGTGTGAGGGTCCTCCGGGAGATGGGACATGTGCTGTGTGAGGGTCCTCCGGGAGATGGGACATGTGCTGTGTGAGGGTCCTCCGGGAGATGGGACATGTGCTGTGTGAGGGTCCTCAGGGAAATGGGACACCTGCTGTGTGAGGGTCCTCCGGGAGATGGGACATGTGCTGTGTGAGGGTCCTCCGGGAGATGGGACATGTGCTGTGCGAGGGTCCTCCGGGAGATGGGACATGTGCTGTGCGAGCCACTCTCGGGAGATGGGACATGTGCTGTGCGTGTCCCTCCGGGAGATGGGACATGTGCTGTGTGAGGGTCCGCCGGGAGATGGGACATGTGCTGTACGAGCCCCTGCGGGAGATGGGACCTGTGCTCTGTGAGAGTCCTCCAGGGGATGGGACATGTGCTGTGTGAGGGTCCTCCGGGAGATGGGACATGTGCTGTGTGCGGGTCCTCCAGGAGATGGGACACGTGCTGTGTGAGCCCCTCCGGCAATCGGACATGTGCTGTGTGAGGGTCCTCCGCGAGATGGGACATGTGCTGTGTGAGGGTCCTCCGAGAGATGGGACATGTGCTGTGTGCGTGTCCTCCGGGAGATGGGACATGTGCTGTGTGAGGGTCTTCCGGTAAATGGGACATGTGCTGTGTGAGGGTCCTCCGGGAGATGGGACATGTGCTGTGTGAAGGTCCTCCGGGAGATGGGACATGTGCTGCGCGAGCCTCTCCGGGAGATGGGACATGTGCTGTGTGAGGGTCTCCCGGGAGATGGGACATGTGCTGTGTGAGGGTCTTCCGGGAGATGGGACATATGCTGTGTGAGCCTCTCCGGGAGATGGGACATGTGCTGTGTGCGGGTCCTCCAGGCGATGGGATATGTGCTGTGTGAGGGTCCTCTGGGAGATGGGACATGTGCTGTGTGAGCCCCTCCGGGAGATGGGACATGTGCTGTGTGAGAGTCCTCCGGGAGATGGGACACGTGCTGTGTGAGGGTACTCCGGGAGATGGGACATGTGCTGTGTGAGCCCCTCCGGGAGATGGGACATGTGCTGTGTGAGGGTCCTCCGCGAGATGGGACATGTGCTGTGTGAGGGTCCTCCGGGAGATGGGACATGTGCTGTGTGCGGGTCCTCCGGGAGATGGGACATGTGCTGTGTGAGGGTCTTCCGGGAGATGAGACATGTGCTGTGTGAGGTTCCTCTGGGAGATGGGACAGGTGCTGTGTGAGGGTCCTCCGGGAGATGGGACATGTGCTGTGTGAGGGTCCTCCGGGAGATGGGACATGTGCTGTGTGAGGGTCCTCCGGGAAATGGGACATGTGCTGTGTGAGGGTCCTCCGGGAGATGGGACATGTGCTGTGTGAGGGTCTTCCGGGAGATGAGACATGTGCTGTGTGAGGGTACTCAAGGAGCTGGGACATGTGCTGTGTGAGCCCCTCCGGGAGATGGGACATGCGCTGTGTGAGGTTCCTCTGGGAGATGGGACATGTGCTGTGTGAGGGTCCTCCGGGAGATGGGACATGTGCTGTGTGAGGGTCCTCCGGGAGATGGGACATGTGCTGTGTGAGGGTCCTCCAGGAAATGGGACATGTGCTGTGTGAGGGTCCTCCGGGAGATGGGACATGTGCTGTGTGAGGGTCCTCCGGGAGATGGGACATGCGCTGTGTCAGGGTCCTCTGGGAGATGGGACACGTGCTGTGTGAGCCCCTGCGGTAGATGGGACACGTGCTGTGTGAGGGTCCTCCGGGAGATGGGACATGTGCTGTACGAGCCCGTCCGGGAGATGGGACATGTGCTGTGTGAGGGTCCTCCAGGGGATGGGACATGTGCTGTGTGAGGATCCTCCGGGTGTTGGGACATGTGCTGTGTGAGCCCCTCCGGGAGATGGGACCTGTGCTGTGTGAGGGTCCTCCAGGGGATGGGACATGTGCTGTGTGAGGGTCCTCCTGGAGATGGGACATGTGCTGTGTGAGCCCCTCCGGGAGATGGGACATGTGCTGTGTGAGCACCTCCGGGAGATGGAACATGTGCTGTGTGAGCCCCTCCGGGAGATGGGACATGTGCTGTCTGAGCCCCTGGCCTGTATGTTTAACAGCTCACTGCACTCTGCAATGGTTCCTACAGATTGGAAGGAGGCTACTGTAGTCCCCATTTTTAAAAAGATGACCAGGGAGACCTGGGTAACTATAGATCCATCAGTTTAACATCTGTAGTTGGGAAGATTGTTGAAGGAATCATAAAGGATGCAATATATGAACACTTGGATAGGGAGGGGCATATTAGGGACACTCGACATGGATTGATAAAAATAGGTCATGTCTCACAAATCTAATTGTATTTTTCGAAAAAGTTTCAAAATTGGTGGACGAGGGAAGCCTAGTAGCCATTTTCTGCTTTCCAAAAGATTTCAAAAAACTTTTGACAAGGTACTGCACAGAGGCTTCCCTATAAGATCAGAGCCTTTGGTTTTCGTGGAAATATATTGAATTGGATTCAGAACTGGCTGGCAAGATGCAGCAAGGAGTCATTATAGATGGATTTGGATCTGTTTGGAGACTGGTCACCAGTGGTGTTCCGCGGGGATCAGTGCTGGGACCGTTGCTTTTTACTATTTTTATTAATTATCTGAATTTTGGGGTTGGGGGCACATTTTGAACATTTGCAGATTATACCAAGATCTGTGCGAGTGCTCGAACTGTAGAAGAGGCTCGTCTGATTCAGGCTGATCTTAATGTGTTGGAAGATTATGCTCCAGACTGGAAAATGATGTATAATTTAGATAAGTGCAGTGTTATGCATGTGGGCAGGGCAAATGCTCAGCATTCATACACTTTCCAGGGAAAGGCATTAAAGATGGTGGAGATAGAAAGAGATTTGGGAATTCTAGTGCATACATCCTTTAAGGTGCACGAGCGATGCTATGCAGCGATAGCTGGAGCAAATAGGGTGTTGGGGTGTATCCATAGGACAAATGAGTATAAGACGAGGCATACTGTTTTGTCCTTATACAAGACCTTAGTCAGGGCGCACTTGGAATACTGTGTCCAGTTTTGGTCTCCTCACATGGTGGGTCACATTGAGGCTCTGGAAAAGGTGCAGAAGAGGGCCACTAGTCTAATTCCAAGTCTGAAGCATCTTAGTTATCAAGATAGGTTAAAAGAGTTGGGACTCTTTACCTTAGAGCAGCGTAGACTTAGGGGGGATATGATTGAGGTTTATAAGATAATGAAGGGAATAGACAGTGTTCCAGCTCACCGTTTATTTGAATTAAACAGGTTAGGCAGGACCAGGGGACACAAATTTAAGTTGTATAGGGCTAGATCAAGGTTAGACATCAGGAGGTGGTTCCTGTCCCAGAGAATAGTGGCCCTCTGCAACAAGCTGCCCTCTCATGTGGTGGATGCAGACTCACTGAATTCCCTCAAGCGAGAGCTGGATTTGTTTCTGGCTGTGGCGGAGATCACCTCTTGGAGAAGGTTGGTACTGCAGGGAATTCAGGGCCTGAGTGAGCTCCTGGACCAGTTTCCATCGCCCAGGTGGGTCGGAGAGGAATTTCCCAGATTTTTCCCCCAAAATTGGCCTGGGTTTTCGATCTGTTTCAGTGCCTCTCCCAGGAGATCACATGATTTGGCGTGGGGTGGAGTGTATCTGTTGTGATACACAAGGTATCGCAATTGTGTGGGACAGGCTCGATGGATCCGATGTTCGTTACATCATTGTTCGTAACTTTGTAAATTTGTAACTACTTACTCCTTGGAAAATAAGAGTCTAAATGGAGTAGAGGTGCAAAGGGATCTCGGGATACAGATTTACAAGTCAATAAAAGTAACAACGCAGGTTAAAAAAGTAAAAAAAGTGCAAATAAAGCCCTGGGGTTCATTGCTAGAGCAATGGAATTCAAAAACAGAGAAGTCATGTTAAACTTGTGTAGAGCTATGTCGGATTGTCTCATGATTTGAGACGGTGAGATGGCAATACTGCATTACTGTGTATGCTTTTAAATGGTTGCTCTTGCTGCTGTTGTTGTAAACATAGAAACATAAGAAATAGGTGCAGGAGTAGGCCATTTAGCCCTTCGAGCCTGCACCACCATTCAATAAGATCATGGCTGATCATTCCCTCAGTACCCCTTTCCTGCTTTCGCTCCATACCTCTTGATCCCTTTCGCTGTAAGGGCCATATCTAACTCCCTCTTGAATATATCCAATGAACTGGCATCAACAACTCTCTGCGGTGAAGATGTTTCTCCTCATCTCAGTCCTAAATGGCTTACCGCTTAACCTTAGACTATGTCCCCTAGTTCTGGACTTCCCCAACATCGGGAACATTCTTCCTGCATCTAACCTGTCCAGTCCCGTCAGAATTTTATATGTTTCTATGAATACCCTCTCATCCTTCTAAACTCCAGTGAATACAGGCCCAATCTCTCCTCATATGTTAGTCCTGCCATCCCGGGAA
This sequence comes from Pristiophorus japonicus, assembly GCF_044704955.1. Taxonomy (NCBI): domain Eukaryota; kingdom Metazoa; phylum Chordata; class Chondrichthyes; family Pristiophoridae; genus Pristiophorus; species Pristiophorus japonicus. Next base: position 109,159,460 of record NC_091991.1, on the reverse strand, counting down.
TCAGTCTGGTGAACTTTCGCTGCACTCCCTCAATAGCAAGAACATCCTTCCTCAGATTAGGGGATCAAAACTGAACACAATATTCCAGGTGTGGCCTCACCAAGGCCCTGTACAACTGCAGCAAGACCTCCCTGCTCCTATAATCAAATCCCCTTGCTACGAAGGCCAACATATCATTTGCCTTCTTCACCGCCTGCTGTACCTGCATGACAACTTTCAATAACTGATGTACCATGGCACCCAGGTCTCGTTGCACCTCCCCTTTTCCTAATCTGCCGCCATTCAGATAATATTCTGCCTTCGTGTTTTTGCCCCCAAATTGGATAACCTCACATTTATCCACATTATATTGCATCTGTCATGCATGTGCCTGCTCACCTAACCTATCCATGTCACCCTGCAGCCTTTTAGCGTCCTCCTCACAGCTTACACCGCCACCCAACTTAGTGTCATCTGCAAACTTGGAGATATTACACTCAATTCCTTCATCTAAATCATTAATGTATATTATAAATAGCTGGGGTCCCAGCACTGAGCCCTGCGGCATCCCACTAGTCACTGCCTGCCATTCTGAAACGGACCCGTGTATCCCGACTCTCTGCTTTCTGTCTGCCAACCAGTTCTCTATCCACGTCAGTACATTACCCCCAATACCATGTGTTTTAATTTTGCACACCAATCTCTTGTGTGGGACCTTGTCAAAAGCCTTTTGAAAGTCCAAATACACCACATCCACTGGTTCTCCCTTGTCCACTCCACCAGTTACATCCTCAAAAAATTCTAGAAGATTTGTCAAGCAGGATTTCCCTTTCAGAAATCCATGCTGACTTGGACCGATCCTGTCACTGCTTTCCAAATGTGCAGCTACTTCATCTTTAATAATTGATTCCAACATTTTCCCCACTACTGATGTCAGGCTAACCGGTCTATAATTCCCTGTTTTCTGTCTCCCTCCTTTCTTAAAAAGAGGTGTTACATTAGCTACCCTCCAGTCCATAGGAACTGATCCAGAGTCGATAGACTGTTGGAAAATGATCACCAATGCGTCCACTATTTCAATGACCACTTCCTTAAGTACTCTGGGATGCAGACTATCAGGCCCCGGGAATTTATCGGCCTTCAATCCCATCAATTTCCTTAACACAATTTCCCACCTAATAAGGATTTCCTTCAGTTCCTCTTTCTCACTAGACCCTTGGTCCCCTAGTATTTCCAGAAGGTTATTTGTGTCTTCCTTCGTGAAGACAGAACCAAAGTATTTGTTTAACTGGTCCACCATTTCTTTGTTCCTCATTATAAATTCATTTGAATCTGACTGCAAGGGACCTATGTTTGTCTTCATTAATCTTTTTCTCTTCACATATCTATAGAAGCTTTTGCAGTCAGTTTTTATGTTCCCAGCAAGCTTCCTCTCATACTCTATTTCCCCCCTCCTAATTAAACCCTTTATCCTCCTCTGCTGTATTATAAAATTCTCCCAGTCCTCAGGTTTGCTGCTTTTTCTGGTCAATTTATATGGCTCTTCCTTTATTTTAACACTATCCTTAATTTCCCTTGTTCGTCACGGTTGAGCCACCTTCTCCGTTTTATTTTTACTCCAGACAGGGATGTACAATTGTTGAAGTTCATCCATGTGATCTTTAAATGTTTGTCATTGCCTATCCACTGTCAACCCTTTAAGTATCATCTGCCAGTCTATTCTAGTCAATTCACGTCTCATACCATCGAAGTTACCTTTCCTTAAGTTCAGGACCCTAGTCTTTGAATTAACTGTGTCACTGTCCATCTTAATAAAGAATTCTACCATATTATGGTCACTCTTCCCCAAGGGGCCTCGCACAACAAGATTGCTAATTAGTCCCTTCTCATTACACATCAACCAGTCTAGGATGGCCAGCCCTCTAGTTGGTTCCTCGACATATTGGTCTAGAAAACCATCCCTAATACACTACAGGAAATCCTCCTCCACCGCATTGCTATCAGTTTGGTTAGCCCAACCAATATGTAGATTAAAGTCGCCCATGATAACTGCTGGACCTTTATTGCACGCATCCCTAATTTTTTGTTTGATGCTGTCTCCAACCTCACTACTGTTTGGTGGTCTGTACACAACTCCCACTAGCGTTTTCTGCCCTTTAGTATTCCGTAGCTCCACCCATACCGATTCCACATCATCCAAGCTAATGTCCTTCCTTACAATTGCGTTCATTTCCTTTTTATCCAGCAATGCCACCCCACCTCCTTTTCCTTTCTGTCTATCCTTCCTGAATGTTGAATACCCCTGGATTTTGAGTTCCCAGCCTTGGTCACCCTGGAGCCATGTCTCCGTGATGCCAATTACATCATACCCGTTAACATCTATCTGCGCAGTTAATTTGTCCACATTATTCTGAATACTCCTCGCATTGAGGCACAGAGCCTTCAGGCTTGTCTTTTTAACACACTTTGCCCCTTTAGAATTTTGCTGTAATGTGGCCCTCTTTGATTTTTGCCTTGGTTTTCTCTGCCCTCCAATTTTACTTTTCTTCTTGCTATCTTTTGCTTCTGCCCCCATTCTACTTCCCTCTGTCTCCCTGCATAGGTTCCCATCCCCCTGCCATATTAGTTTAACTCCTCCCCAACAGCATTAGCAAACACTCCCCCTAGGACATTGGTTCCGGTCCTGCCCAGGTGCAGACCATCTGGTTTGTACTGGTCCCACCTCTCCCAGAACCGGTTCCAATGTCCCAGGAATTTGAATCCCTCCCTTCTGCACCACTCCTCAAGCCACGTATTCATCTGAGCCATCCTGCGATTCCTACTCTGGCTAACACGTGGCACTGGTAGCAATCCTGAGATTACTACTTTTGAGCTCCTACTTTTTAATTTAGCTCCTAGTTCCCTAAATTGTAGGACCTCATCCTGTTTTTTACCTATATCGTTGGTACCTATATGCACCATGACAACTGGCTGTTCACCCTCCCCCTTCAAAATGTCCTGCACCCGCTCCGAGATATCCTTGACCCTTGCACCAGGGAAGTAACATACCATCCTGGAATCTTGATTGCGGCCGCAGAAACATCTATCTAGTCCCCTTACAATAGAATCCCCTACCACTATCGCTCTAACACTCTTTTTCCTGCCCTCCTGTGCAGCAAAGCCACCCACGGTGCCATGAACTTGGCTGCTGCTGCTCTCCCCTGATGAGTCATCCCCCTCAACAGTACCCAAAGCGGTGTATCTGTTTTGCAGGGGGATGACCGCAGGGGACCCCTGCACTACCTTCCTTCCACTGCTCTTCCTGTTGGTCACCCATCCCCTATCTGGCTGTGTACTCTTTACCTGCGGTATGACCAACTCACTAAACGTGCTATTTACGACACCCTCAGAGTAAATCCACCCGCAGCTCCAGTGCCACAATGCGGTCTGTCATGTGCTGCAGCCGAATACACGTCCCATACATGTAGTCGTCTGGGACACTGGAAGCGTCCCTGACTTCCCACATAGCACAGGAGGAGCATGACACATGTCTGAGCTCTCCCGCCATGACCTAACCCTTAGATTAACTTAATTTGTCAACAACAACAACAATGCTAAAGGTTACCTACTGGTAAATAAAAAGAAAACTACTCACCAATCACCAGCCAATCACTTACCCCCTTGGCTGTGACGTCACCCTTCGATTTCTTTCCACTTCTTTTTTGCTTTCTCTCCCTGCAGCTGCACCAGCTGGCCTTTTGTAGGCCTCCCCATGCTGCCGCTCCACCTCCTCGACGTCCCGCTGGCTCCCAATGACTGTTGGGCCTTTTGTAGGCCTCCCCATGCTGCCGCTCCGCCTCCTCGACGTCCCGCTGGCTCCCAATGACTGTTGGGCCTTTTGTAGGCCTCCCCACACTGCCGCTCCGCCTCCTTAGTTGTTGTTGTTGTGGTAACATTTGGCCACGAGCAAAAAGGTCGCACTCAAAGGAGTTCATGGCCCGCTCAGTACAAAAATAAATGAGCGGGAACATTGCTTGGGATGTGCTGGGTCTTCAACTATTTACAATCGATATTAATGACTTGGATGAAGGGATTGAGTGTAATGTAGCCAAGTTTGCTGATGATACGATAATGGGTGAGAAAGCAAGTTGTGAGGAGGATGCAAAGAAGCTGCAAAGGGATATAGACAGGCTCAGTGGGTGGGCAAACATTTGGCAGTTGGAATATAATGTGGGAAAATGTGAGGTTATCCACTTTGGTAGGAAGAATAAGAAAGCAAATTATTATTTAAATGGAGAGAGACTACAAAGTGCTGCAGTACAGAGGGACCTCGGAGTCCTTGTACATGAAACACAAAAAGTTAGTATGCAGGTACAGCAAGTAATCAGGAAGGCAAATGGAATGTTGACCTTTATTGCAAGGGGGATAGAGTATAAAAGCAGGCAACTACTGCTGCAACTGTGCAGGGTGTTGGTGAGGCCACTTATTTTGGTCTCCTTATTTAAGGAGGGATATACTTGCATTGGAGGCAGTTCAGAGAAGGTTCACTAGGTTGATTCCTGAGATGAGGGGGATGTCATATGAAGAATGGTTGAGCAGGTTGGGCCTATACTTATTGGAGTTTAGAAGAATGAGAGGTGATCTTATTGAAATGTGTAAGATTCTGAGGGGGCTTGACAAGGGAGATGCACTGAGGATATTTCCTCTCATATGGGAATCTAGAACTCGGGGGCAAAGTTTCAGAATAAGGGGTCACCCATTTAAAACAGAAATGAGAAGGAATTTCTTCTCTCAGAGGGTCGTGAATCTTTCGAATTTTCTACCACAGCGAGCTGTGGAGGCTGGGTCATTGAATATATTTAAGGCGGAGATAGACAGATTTTTGAACGATAAGGGAGTCAAGGGTTATGGGGAGCAGGCGGGGAAGTGAAGTTGAGACCAAGATCAGATCAGGCATGATCTTATTAAATGGTGGTGCAGGCTCGAGGGGCCAAATGGCCTACTCCTGCTCCTATTTCTTATGTTCTTATGTATTACTACGTGAAAGGCATTATATAAATGCAAGTTGATGTTGCTGCATGTGAGACCCCACTGGTGACACGGAGCGTTGCAAAGTTCCGGTCTGTATGTTAAATGGCATTGCAACGTGTTACTCTCATAATAAAGTGATACAACTGAGTACTGTAAGCAATGAGTAAGTGTGACCTTAGCTCCTTTAATTAAATCCAGAGTGCAGGTACCGCATGGGAGACCTGCTTATATACTGTGCTCCCAAGGAATGCTGGGATCCCTTCGGACTCCAACAGGTAGGCCCTCTGGTGGTGGTGTGATACAGGTTGCAAAGTGTTACATACATAACATCACTCCCTCCCAAAGTCAATAGTACATTTATTTACAGGGTGAGACGAACTGGGGCTTTTCGCTCCCTTGTCGATCGTCTCAGTACAAATGCAGGTGTGGGTGAGTTGGTTGGTTCTTCACTGGGCTGCTGGGTAGCTGGCCTTGCCTGGGCTGTTCGGGATGGTGAGTTCAGCTTCGTGGTCAACCGTGATATCGGTTGCCACTTGTGTGTGTGTTGGAGGGTTGAAGTTGGTGGTGTCCTCTTCGGGTTGCTTGTGGCTGCTTGTGAATCGCAATTTGGTTTGGTCCAAATGCTTTCTGCAAGTTAGTCCATTGGCCAATTTGACCTGAAACACCCTACTCTCTGCTTTGGCTATGGCGGTGCCAGCAAGCCATTTGGGACCATGTCCATAGTTGAGTACAAATACAGGGTCATTGAGTTCAATATCGCGTGACAAGTTTGCGCGATCATGGTACATGCTTTGTTGATGCCGCCTGCCCTCGACGTGATCGGGTGGACAAGAGAGAGCGTTGTTTTGAGCGCCCTTTTCATGAGCAGCTCGGCTGGGGGGACCACGGTAAGTGAGTGGGTCTGTAGGGAGCCTTCCGACACATGTTTCAAGCTTTGCTTGATGGTTTGGACTGCCCGTTCTGTCTGGCCGTTGGATGTGGGCTTGAACGGGGCAGATGTGACGTGCTTGATCCCATTGCGGGTCATGAATTCCTTCAAGTGTTGGTGAAACACAGCACGTTGTCGCTGACAAGGACATCGGGCAGGCCGTGTGTGGCAAACATGGCTCGTAGGCTTTCGATGGTGGCAGTGGACGTGCTTACAGACATTATTACACATTCAATCCATTTTGAATAAGCATCCACAACAACCAAGAACATTTTGCCTAGGAATGGGCTAGCGAGGTCAACGTGGATCCTAGACCACGGTTTGGAGGGCCATGACCACAAACTTAGTGGTACCTCTCTGGGTGCATTGCTCAGTTGAGATGGAATACAATGTCGGAAAGTGTGAGGTCATCCACCTTGGGAAAAAAAACAGTAAAAGGGAATATTATTTGAATGGGGAGAAATTACAACATGCTGTGGTGCAGAGGGACCTGGGGGTCCTTGTGCATGAATCCCAAAAGGTTAGTTTGCAGGTGCAGCAGGTAATCAGGAAGGCAAATGGAATGTTGGCCTTCATTGCGAAAGGGATGGAGTACAAAAGCAGGGAGGTATTGCTGCAACTGTATAAGGTATTGGTAAGGCCGCACCTGGAGTACTGCGTGCAGTTTTGGTCACCTTACTTAAGGAAGGATATACTAGCTTTGGAAGGGGTACAGAGACGATTCACTAGGCTGATTCCGGAGATGAGGGGGTTACCTTATGATGATAGATTGAGTAGACTGGGTCTTTACTCCTTGGAGTTCAGAAGGATGAGGGCTGATTTTATAGAAACATTTAAAATCATGAAAGGGATAGACAAGATAGAGGTAGAGAGGTTGTTTCTATTGGTGGGGGAGACTAGAACTAGGGGGCACAGCCTCAAAATACGGAGGAGCCAATTTAAAACCGAGCTGAGAAAGAATTTCTTCTCCCAGAGGGTTGTGAATCTGTGGAATTCTCTGCCCAAGGAAGCAGTTGAGGCTGGCTCATTGAATGTTTTCAAGTCAAAGATAGATAGATTTTTAAGCAATAAGGGAATTAAGGGTTACGGGGAGAGGGCGGGTAAGTGGAGCTGAGTCCACGATCAGATCAGCCATGATCTTATTGAATGGCAGAGCAGGCTCGAGGGGCTAGATGGCCTACTCCTGTTCCTAATTCTTATGTTCTTATGTTCTTATGAGAGCAAGTGTTGCATTGGCGCACGCATGACTCTAAGTTTGAGTCGATGCCGGGACACCACACATGGGATCTGGCTATGGCTTCCATCATTATTATGTCTGGGTGGGTACTGTGTAGGTAGCGTATGAACGTTTCCCTGCCTTTCTTAGGCAAAACCACGCGATTACCCCACAAAAGACAGTCCGCCTGTATGAACATTTCGTCTTTGCGCCTCTGGAACAGCTTGATCTCTTCATGCATCTCCACATGGAGGACTCAGTTTTTTACCAGGGACAGTAAAGGATCCTGGCTGGTCCAGGTCCTGATCTGGCAGGCCGTAACAGGCGACTTTTCGTTTTCGAATGCATCCATCACCAAGAGCAAGTCTGCATGCTGTGCCATTTCCACCCCGGTGGTGGGCAATGGTAGCCGACTGAGAGTACCAATGCAGTTCTCTGTGCCTGGTCTGTGGCGGATTACATAGTTGTATGCAGATAGCGTGAGCGCCTATCTTTGGATGTATTGGTATTAATCCCTTTGCTCTCTGAGAATAACGATATGAGCGGCTTATGGTCAGTTTCTAACTCAAACTTGAGACCAAACAAATACTGGTACATTTTTGTTACCCCGTAAACGCACGCCAGAGCTTCTTTATCAATCATGCTGTAGGCCCTTTCGGCCTTGGACAAACTCCTGGACGCATAGGCGACCGGTTGCAATGTTTCCGATTCGTTAGCCTATTATAACACACACCTGACCCTGTATGACGATGCATCGCAAGCAAGCACTAATTGTTTACATGGGTTATACAGAACAAGCAGTTTGTTGGAACGTAACAGATTTCTGGCTTTCTCAAAAGCTGTCTCTTGTGATTTTCCCCATACCCAGTCGTCTCCCTTGCACAGTAGCACATGTAGGATTTCTAGCAAGGTGCTTAACCCGGAGAGGAAATTACCAAATAATTGAGGATCCCAGGAACGACCGCAGCTCCATCACGTTCTGTGGTCTCTGCACATTCTTGATGGCCTCCGTCTTGGCGTCGGTGGGTCTGATGCCGTCTGCCATGATTCTTCTTCCTAAGAACGCGATCTCTGGCGTCAGGAAAACATACTTCGAGCATTTCAACCTGAGTCCCATGCGATCTAGCCGACTTAGAATCTCATCCATGTTCTGCAAGTGTTCGATGGTGTCCTGACCTGTGACCAGTATGTCGTCCTGGAAAACCACGGTGCATGGAACCAACTTTAGCAGCCTCTCCATGTTCCATTGGAAAATTGCCGCAGCCGAATGAATCCCAAACAGGCACTGGTTGTGCGTGTTGATGCAGGTGAGGCCTTTAGAAGATTCTTCCAGCTCCTGCGTCATGTAGGCCGAGGTCAGATCAAACTTGGTGAACGTCTTTCCTCCAGTCAGGGTCGCAAGTAGGTCGTCTGCCTTGGGTAGCGGGTACTAGTCCTGTAGCGAACAACGGTTAATCATTACTTTATCGTCCCCACAAGTTCTGACCGTGCCATCGCCTTTGAGAACCGGAACAATTGGACTGGCCCACTCGTTGAACTCCACCAGCACGATGATGCCTTCTCGCTGCAGCCTCCATTTCCACTTTCTCTCACATCATATATGGCACCGCCCGTGCCTTGTGATGGATGGGCCGTGTACCGGGAACCAAGTGGATCTACATCTTCGCCCCCAAGAAACTTCCAATACCTGGCTCAAACAACAATGGGAATCTGCTCAGAACCCGGGCACGTGAGACGTCATCGACGGACGAGAGCGCTCGGATGTCGTCCCAGTTCCAGCAGATTTTTCCCAGCCAGCTTCTGCCGAACAGTGTGGGGCCATCTCCTGGTACAATCCATAGTGGGAGTTCGTGTTCCATTGTTCCACAGCCTTTGCACGCATAGTGTTTGAAGCACCATTGATGGGCCTGATGATCACCTCCACAGCGCCAACAAGGTGTTAACTGCCTCGCATTAACGTTTGATGGCGGACTCTGTGTCATCTGAGGTCGTGCAGCTACCGGCGTGTACGTTCTGCCATATGCATTGCTGTTTGAAAACAATGTTACTTTGTGTACAGTACTAGCCGAAACCTCTTTATGCTGCAAAATTTGTTTGGTGTTGTCACTGGTGGACATAAATGCCTGGGCTATCGTTATGGCTTTGCTCAGATTCGGTGTTTCAATAGTCAACAGTTTGCGAAGGATAATCTCATGGCCAATGCCAAGCACAAAAAAGTCTCTTAGCATTTGTTCAAAGAATCCATCGAATTCACAATGTCCTGCAAGGCGCCTTAGTTCGGCGACGTAGCTCGCCACTTCCTGGCCTTCCGACCGTTGACACGTGTAGAACCAATACCTCGCCATCAAAACGCTTTCCTTCGGATTTAGGTGCTCCTGGACCAGCGTACACATTTCTTCATAGGATTTGGTTGTTGGTTTCACCGGAGCTAGAAGATTCTTCATGAGGCCATAGGTTGTTGCCCCACAGACGGTAAGTAGGATTGCCCCTCGTTTGGCAGCATTCTCATCCCCTTCTAGCTCATTGGCCACGAAGTATTGGTCGAGCTGCTCCACGAAGGCCTCCCAATTGTACCCTTTTGAGAATTTCTCCAGGATACCAACAGTTCTTTGCATTTTCGCGTAGTTGTTCGTTATCTTGTCGCCAATTGTTACGTTCATAATAAAGTGATACAACTGAGTACTGTATGCAATGAGTAAGTGTGACCTTAGCTCCTTTTAATTAAACTCCAGAGTTTTTGTACAGCGTGGGAGGCCTGCTTATATATAGTGCTCCCAAGGAATGCTGGGATCCCTTGGGACTCCAACAGGTGGGCCCTCTGGTGGCGGTATGATACAGGTTACCTAGAGTTACATACATAACACAACTAAACAAGCACATTATAATCTCCTCAATCTAATATCAAAGGTTGTGTAAAATGATTCAGTAGAAACCTCCCCCTTTTCTCACAAAAGAGCAAACGGTTCCCTCGCTGTTGCGTTGATGATTGAGCTGTTTTTTTCCTGCCTGCTTGTGGTGTATGAGAATCCATGCAGCTGATGGAATGCAGATAGTGGCAGGCTTTTAATTCTCCTCTAATGAAGAAGTTTGCTTCATCTCGCTGGGTCTGGCTTCATCTCCTCTGGGAGGCCTTGAGGAGAGAGATAGAATCTTTGAGATGGAAATTCAAATCTGACTTTTCCATGTTTTGCTTTCAAGACGCTGATTGGAATTGATCTCGGCTATCACTGCAGATGTGACTCCCTTTGATCATCTATTCCCAGCTCTTTGCTACAATGCCAAAAACATTAGAATATGTGTTATCTACCCATCACCAATTGCAACTTTTCTTTGTAAATCTCCAGAACAGAGAATCATAGGGCCCAAGTTTGGTCAAATTTAAGTTCCGCTCATGTACCGTCGAAAGGACTGCTAAGATCCTGATGGTACTTTGGGAGGAAGTTTGGTGGAAAAATGTGGGAAAAAACCGCCCGGCGGGAAAAATGGGCCTTACGCGCCGATTCTGGGTGGCAGCGGGTGGTAGGTCCCATTCTGGGCGGCAAATGTGACCCTCGGCAAAGTATGGCCGAGGGTAGAGTCGGGCCCAGGGAGGGGCGAACGGGAAAAAATAACATTTCAACACATGAAAAAAAATACGACAAATCCTTCAGGGGACCCCATCCACAAAAATATCTGCAAAGGAATGAAGGAAAGAAGTGCTCTAACCTTTTATTGCAGGTCTTCATACTTATCGTTCAGGTAAAACCTACCTCCACGCGGTGCCTCCCTGCTGGAGTGGAGGATCGCCCGGACCAAACTTGGGGGGAGGGAGCGGGCAGGAGGATTCATGTCGGTGTTGCACGCCAGTGGGCGTACGCTCCCCAGCGATCTTCTCTCCCCGCCGGCGTGAGGCCTTCACCAAACTCACTCAGAGAGGAGAGCGCCCAGAAAACTTGCCGGTAAGTCGACCAAACTCGGGCCCATAGAATCATACAGAACAGAAGGAGGCCATTCGGCCCATCGTGCCTGTGCCGAAACATCTATTCTACTGAAAGAAAGAATTCATATCATCCTGCCTGTGTTGCCATTTCTCAAAGCTAGTAATAGAAGATACTAAAGGGGGAAAATTGCAGGACTATTGCAGGGGAGTGGGACTAATTGGACAGTTCTTTCAAAGAGGCACAGGCACGATGGGTTGAATGGCCTCTTTCTGTGCTGTATCATTCTATGTTGAGATTTCCCGCTGCAATGTTTGAGAGTAAGGCCAAGCCTATCCTTATGGACATACCCTATGCATATATTTTCATGCCATAATTCTCCTTGAAAGTGTCAGCCGTGGCCCAGTGGGCAGCACTCTTGCGTTCAGTCAGAAGGTTGTGGGTTCAAATCCCACTCCAGACACTTGAACACATAATCTAGGCTGACACTTCCAGTGCAGTACTGAGGGAATGCTGCACTGTCAGAGGTGCTGTCTTTCAGATGAGACGTTAAACCGAGGCCCCGTCTGCCCCCTTAGGTGAAAGAAGTGCATCCGAGAGGGCGCTGAGCTCCTCGAGTCTCGTCGCCGAGAGCATGCAGAAAATAAGCGCAGACAGTGGAAGAAGATATCTACTGTATATAGTCCATGTCTCTGGGCCATACAGGAGGGCAGGTATCACTACTGCTCTGTAGACCATAAGCTTGGTGCCAGATTTGAGGTCTTTAAATACTCTCTTCCTCAGGCAACCAAAGGCTGCGTTGGCGCACTGGAGGCAGTGTGGGATCTTGTCATCGATGCTTGCCCTTGCTGATAGTAGGCTCCTGAGGTATGGAAAATGGTCTATGTTGTCCAAGGCTGCGCCGTGGATTTTGATGACCGAGAGGCAGTGCTGTGTGGCAGGGTCAGGTTGGTGAAAGATCTTTGTCTTATGGATGTTTAGTGTAAGTAGTGTAATGTTGAAGTACTGTTGTAATGTAGGAAAACGATTGATTCATCTGTGGAATATGCAAATTTGTAGGTTATAATGATCATTCATAATTGAAGTTTATTACACTCGAGGCAATCGATTTATGTGCTGCTTTGGAGTGCAGCGCCTTCCCTGAGTAAAATCAATTCTCCAGGAAGAAGCGAGGAGATAAATCACCATTGCGTGTATTGGCCAAGAATTCTGGGTTTGGTCCCTTGTTTCAAATGTCCTGTTGATCAGGATACAACTCACTGAGTGTTCGAGCAAGAATGCTCAGGACAGGCACAAAAGCAGAAGAAGAAATAGGCCTGGAAATAAACCTTCAGATGTCAATGAAAGGGCCTTAAAGATTACTTGAGGTAAAGGCCTGAAGATAGAACAGATTAACTGCATTTTACCATGTCATTTCCTTAATCCCTGTGCCGATTAATTTAAGCTATTTTTGAGAAAAAAGAGATTGATAAATGTCTGGTTATTCCAAGGGATAAAGGGGTGTGGGGGCATTCGAGTTTTAAATGGATGTGAAATTGATCAGTTGCCTCTAATTGATGCCTGAAAGCAGTGGTAAAGGATGTTGCTTCAACATGTTTTCAACAGGGTGAGGAGAAGCTGTCACATTCAGAAAACAATGACACCTTACGTAAGGGCAGTTTGCTCAGATTGACATTCAAGGGCATTTAGATTAATACACGCCACAAATCAATCCAAATAAAGACCTCATACACTCACTTACTTCTACCTCAGTAACATCACCTGCCCCCACTCCGATCCCACCCCTCCTGCTACTGAAACCCTCAATCAAGTTTTAATCACCTCATCGACTATTCCAATGCTCCCCTGACCGGCCTCCTATCCTCCACCCATTGCAAACTTCAGCTCATCCAAAATTGTCTGCCCATATTTCACCTCAAACCAAGTGTCACTGGCCCACCACCCCAACCCTGATGTCACTGATTGCTGCTCCCCTAACACCTCACACTTAAACTTCTCATTCATGTGTTTAAGTCTCTCCATCATGTTCCCATATCTGTAATTTCCTCCTGTGCAACCACCCGCTCCTCTCCTGTAATCTCCGTCCCACTAACTCCTGGTCAAATATTGCTCCCTTTCCAGTGGCAACTCTGCACGTTTTCCCCAGTTTAGGAACTGACAATTAGCCATGCTCACAAAGGACCAAGTGTTGGTTAATTGATGGCCTTTACTCACCATCCTAACTGTGGTGTATCTGTAAAGCATGCACTCCCATGTTCCGCCACCAGGGAGCTCATCCCCTGAAGTCCCAAGGGATCCCAGCATCTCTTGGGAGCACTGTATATATGCCGGCCCCTAAGGCCTGTTCCTCACTCTGGAGTGTCTTATTAAAGACTGAGGTCACTGTTACTTTAACCTCCCTGTGTGCAGTCTCATCTGTGTTAGGAACACAATAACTGGCGACGAGAATACGAATCCAACGCAAAGATGCAACAAACTGTGGGCATCCTGGAGAGGTTCTCGGAGGGTGAGGACTGGGAAGCCTATGTCGAATGGCTAGACCAGTACTTTGTAGCCAACGAGCTGGACGGAGAAGGAAGCGCTGCAAAAAGGAGAGCAGTCCTCCTCACAGTCTGCGAGGCACCGACCTACAGCCTCATGAAGAATCTTCTGGCTCCGGTGAAACCCACAGATAAGTTGTATGAGGAGCTGTGTACACTGGTTCGGGAGCATCTTAACCCGAGAGAGAGCGTGCTGATGGCGAGGTATCGGTTCTACATGTGCCAGCGATCTGAAGGTCAGGAAGTGGCGAGCTACGTCGCCGAGCTAAGACGACTTGCAGGACAATGTGAGTTTGATGGCTACCTGGAGCAAATGCTCAGAGACTTTTTTGTACTGGACATTGGCCACAAGACCATCCTACGAAAACCTTTGACTGTAGAGACACCGACCCTCAGTAAGGCCATTGCGATAGCACAGGCGTTTATGTCCACCAGTGATAACACCAAACAAATCTCTCAGCACACAAGTGCTAGCAATGTTCATAAATTAACTGGAACTGTGTTTGCAAGCAGAAATGTACAGGGCAGAACCCACGAGTCTGCAACTGCCACCAGGCCTCAGGTGACCCAGATGACTCAGAGTCCCCAACAAAGGATGAATGCAAGGCAATTCACACCTTGTTGGTGTTGTGGAGGCTTCCATTCAGCCTATTCATGCCGCTTCAAAGGGTATGTTTACAAGAGCTGTGGAACAATGGGGCACCTCCAACGAGCTTGCAAACGAGCTGCAAGCTCTGCAAAACCTGCTAACCACCACGTGGCAGAGGAAGATCGGTCCATGGTCAAAGCAATTTCGAGCCTCAGTGAGAGGAGGCAGATGCTGAAGTACACGGGGTGCACACATTTTCGACAAAATGTCCACCTATAATGCTAAACGTAAAATTGAATGGCTTACCCATAGCCATGGAACTGGACACTGGCGCTAGCCAATCCATCATGAGTAAAAAGATGTTTGAGAGACTGTGGTGCAATAAAGCATTCAGACCAGCCCTGAACCCCATCCACATCAAACTGAGAACGTACACCAAAGAGCTTATCACTGTCCTGGGCAGCGCCATGGTCAAGGTCACCTACGAAGGCACGGTGCACGAACTGCCACTCTGGATTGTCCCGGGCGATGGCCCGACACTGCTTGGAAGGAGCTGGCTGGGCAAAATCCGCTGGAATTGGGATGACATCCGAGCGCTATCACATGTCGATGAGGCCTCATGTACCCAGGTTCTTAACAAATTTCCTTCCCTTTTTGAGCCAGGCATTGGAAACGTTTCCGGGGTGAAGGTGCGGATCCACTTGGTCCCAGAGGCACGACCCATTCACCACAAGGCGCGAGCGGTACCTCACATGATGAGGGAGAGAGTGGAAATCGAGCTGGACAGGCTGCAACGCGAGGGCAACATCTCCCCAGTGGAATTCAGCGAGTGGGCCAGCCCGATTGTTCCAGTACTCAAAAGTGATGGCACGGTCAGGATTTGCGGCGATTATAAAGTACCTATTAATCGTTTCTCGCCACAGGACCAATACCCGCTACCTAAGGCAGACGACCTATTTGCGACACTGGCAGGAGGCAAGATGCTCGCCTAGCTCGACCTGACTTCGGCCTACATGACGCAAGAGCTGGAGGAGTCTTCGAAGGGCCTCACCTGCATCAACACGCACAAGGGACTGTTCATCTACAACAGATGCCCATTTGGAATTCAGTCAGCCGCAGCGATCTTCCAGAGAAACATGGAGAGCCTACTCAAGTCGGTACCACACACGGTGGTCTTTCAGGACGACATATTGGTCACGGATCGGGACACCGTCTAGCACCTACAAAACCTGGAGGAGGTCCTCCAGCGACTGGATTGTGTAGGGCTGCGGCTGAAGAGGTCGAAATGCGTCTTCAAGGCAACAGAAGTGGAGTTTTTGGGGAGAAAGATCGCGGCAGATGGCATTCGGCCCATAGACGCCAAGACAGAGGCTATCAGGAACGCACCCAGGGCACAGAACATCATGGAGCTGCGGTCATTCCTGGGACTCCTCAAGTATTTTGGTAACTTCCTACCGGGGTTAAGCACCCTTTTAGAGCCCCTACATGTGTTATTGCGCAAAGGTGAGAACTGGGTATGGGGAAAAAAATAAGTAATTGCTTTTGAGAAAGCCAGAAACATTTTATGCTCCAACAAGCTGCTTGCTTACCCGTGTAAAAGACTTGTGCTAGCATGTGACGCGTCGTCGTACGGAGTCGGGTGTGTATTACAACAAGCTAACGTTGCGGGGAAGTTGCAACCTGTCGCCTATGCTTCCAGGAGCTTGTCTAATGCCTAGAGGGCCTACAGCATGATTGAGAAAGAGGCATTAGCGTGTGTGTTCGAGGTAAAGAAAATACATCAGTACCTGTTTGGCCTCAAATTTGAGCTGGAAACCGATCACAAGCCCCTCACATCCCTGTTCGCTGAAAACAAGGGGATAAATACTCATGCCTCAGCCCGCATACAAAGATGGGCACTCGCGCTATCAGCATATAACTATACCATCCGCCACAGGCCAGGTACCGAGAACTGTGCGGATGCTCTCAGTCGGCTACCATTGCCCACCACGGGGGTGTAAATGGCGCAGCCTGCAAACTTGTTGATGGTCATGGAAGCGTTTGAAAATGATAAATCACCTGTCACGGCCTGCCAGGTTAGGACTTGGACCAGCCAAAAACTGTGTACTGCATGGGAACTGGGCCAGCATCCCCGTTGAAATGCAAGAGCTAATCAAGCCGTTCCAGCGGCGAAAGGACGAGCTGACCATTCAGGCAGACTGCCTGTTGTGGGGTAAACGCGTAGTGCTACCAAAAAAGGGCAGGGAGACGTTCATCTCGGATCTCCACAGCACACACCCGGGTTTAGTAATGATGAAAGCGATAGCCAGATCCCACGTGTAGTGGCCCGGTATCGACTCTGACTTCGAGTCCTGTGTATGGCAATGCAGCGTATGCGCTCAGTTGAGCAACGCACCCAGAGAAGCACCACTGAGTTTGTGGTCCTGGCCCTCCAGACCATGGTTGAGAATCGATGTCGACTATGCGGGCCCGTTTCTCGGTAAAATGTTCCTGGTGGTGGTGGATGCTTTTTCAAAATGGATTGAATGTGAAATAATGTTGGGAAGCATCGCCACCGCCACCATTGAAAGCCTGAGGGCCATGTTTGCCACCCACGGCCTGCCTGACATACTGGTCAGTGACAACGGGCCATGTTTCACCAGTGCCAAATTTAAAGAATTCATGACCCGCAATGGGATCAAACATGTCACCTCGGCCCTGTTTAAACCAGCCTCCAACGGGCAGGCAGAGCCTTAAACAAGTCACAGAAGGCTCACTCCAAACCCGCCTGTCCCGAGTATTGCTCATCTACCGCACAAGACCCCACTCGCTCACAGGGATGCCCCCGGCTAAGCTACTCATGAAAAGGACACTTAAAACCAGACTCTTGCTGGTTCACCCCAACCTGCTTGATTAGGTAGAGAGCAGGCGGCAGCAACAAAATGTAAACGATGATCGCGCCACTGTGTCACGGGAAATTGATCTGAATGACCCTGTGTATGTGCTAAACTATGGACATGGTCCCAAGTGGATCGCGGGCACGGTGATAGCTAAAGAAGGGAGTAGGGTGTTTGTAGTCAAACTAGACAATGGACAACTTTACAGAAAGCACCTGGACCAAACGAGACTGCGGTTCACAGACTGTCCTGAACAACCCACAGCAGACACCACCTTTTTCGAGCCCACAACACACACCCAAAGGATCAACGACACCACCCCGGACCAGGAACTCGAACCCATCACGCCCAACAGCCCAGCAAGGCCAGGCTCACCCAGCAGCCCTGCAGGGCCAACAACACGCCAGCCCAGCGAGGGCACAGCCAACACACCAGAACAGACATTTGTATCGAGGCGGTCCACCAAGGAAAGAAAGGCTCCCGACCGCCTCACCTTGTAAATAGTTTTCACTTTGACTTTGGGGTGATGTTGTGTATTTGTAAAGCATGCACTCCCATGTTCCGCCACCAGGGAGCTCATCCCCTGAAGTCCCAAGGGATCCCAGCATCCCTTGGGAGCACTGTATATAAGCCGGCCCCTAAGGCCTGTTCCTCACTCTGGAGTGTCTTAATAAAGACTGAGGTCACTGTTACTTTAACCTCCCTGTGTGCAGCCTCATCTGTGTTAGGAACACAATACTGACCATAGTGTTTGTATTTCTTCGTGGTAAGTTGCTAGGGTTAAAAGAAAGAACTTGCATTTCTATAGCACCTTCACAACCTAAGGATGTCCCAAAGCGCTTTACGGCGAATGAAATACTTTTGATGTGTAGTCATTGTCGGTAGGTGGGGAAACACAGTGGCCAATTTACGTGCAGCAAGCTCCGACAAACAGCAATGAGATACATGACCAGAAAATCTGGGGTTTTTTTTAGGAATGTTGATTGAGGGATAAATATTGGCCAGGGCACCAGGGATAACTCCCCTGCTCTTCTTCGAAATGTCATGGGATCTTTTACATCCCTCTGGGAGAGCAGGCGGGCCTCAGTTTAACATCTTATCTGAAAAATGGTACCTCTGGCAGTGGGGCACTCCCTCAGCACTGCACCAATAGTGTCAGCCTGGACTGTGCTCCAGTCTCTGGAGTGGGACTTGAACCCACAACCTTCTGACTCAGAGGCATGTGCTACCCATTGAGCCACGGCTAAACCTTAAGGGGGTTCCTCAAATAGGAGGGGGAATTTAACATGTTGAAATCTATGCCTGACCTTGTGTATTGCCGAATAATGAACAGGATAGCGTTTACTTTGGTAATTGACAAAACCTATGGAATTTCTCTCTCTCTCCCCTCTTCCCCCTCCCTCACACCAACACACCCTCTCACTGTCTGGTTTTTCTCTTCATTTTCTCCCCTTTGAATAGGTGGGCATGAGTGATGGGAGAGGGGAGGGGGCCGGAAGGGGAAGGGGAAGGAAGAGGGAAGTTCAGAGCAAAATGTTACTTCTGTGCTACTTCATCCCCTCTAATTTAACTGGTCCCTTGGTGAATTACCACGGGATATTTATCTACGTTAATGGCACTATCTTAACGCATGTTGCCGTTACACCTTGAAACTGTATGAAATCAGTGTCAAACCTGCTTGTGACTCCACTAACATTGCCGGCTGTTGAACAAAGGCTTGTGCTAACGTAGAGCAAACTGTTGCTGATTACCAGGTAATAGTCTTTGCCGTCGGACGGGTAGATCAGACGGTAAAGGTGAAGGAGATAGTTACAGATGGAATCCAGCCAGATTAGCATCCTGATTAGTTTGGAAGACAGCCTTTTGGCTATTTGCTTAAACACAGTCCAAAACCCTGGGGGAAGATTATGAGTTAATCCTGAGGGCAAGTTAGATCGGACATGCTGGGAACAGCAGACTTAGCCTCTGGTTCACTTGTCATGGTCAATTTCATTCTGAGGATATTAGCTGCATCATAAGTCTGATTACCCAATGATAGATTATCCCTCTTCCTGCTGGTGTAAGTGGGTTGAATGATTTGCTCAAATATTACCACATCCTAATTCTTGCTATTGAGGGAGTGCAGCGAAGGTTCACCAGACTGATTCCCGGGATGGCGGGACTGACATATCAAGAAAGACTGGATCGACTGGGCTTGTATTCACTGGAGTTCAGAAGAATGAGAGGGGATCTCATAGAAACGATTAAAATTCTGGTGGGTTTAGACAGGTTAGATGCAGGAAGAATGTCCCCAATGTTGGAGAAGTCCAGAACCTGGGGTCACAGTCTAAGGATAAGGGGTAAGCCATTTAGGACCGAGATGACGAGAAACTTCTTCACCCAGAGAGTGGTGAACCTGTGGAATTCTCTACCACAGAAAGTTGTTGAGGCCAATTCACTAAATATATTCAAAAAGGAGTTAGATGTAGTCCTTACTACTAGGGGATCAAGGGGTATGGCGAGAAAGCAGGAATGGGGTACTGAAGTTGCATGTTCAGCCATGAACTCATTGAATGGCAGTGCAGGTTCGAAGGGCCGAATGGCCTACTCCTGCACCTATTTTCTATGTTTCTATGTTTTAATCTAATCATTGAATCCTATTCAACCCAACTGATCTAGAGAACCAAGAATATTACAGCAGGAATCTTAGTGGGCTATTGGACCTTGAAATCATGCTGTTCTCATTTAAGATGCTCCTTAAAACCTACCCCCTTGACCAAGCTTTTGGTCATCTGTCCTAACATCTTCTTATGTTGCTCGTGTCAATTTTTGTTTGCTAATGCTCCTGTGAAGCACCTTCGGATGTTTTACTATGTTAAAGGTGTTACACAAATATAAGTTGTTGTTGGTGTTAGGAAATATTTAATTAAAAAATCACAAACATGGACAATGTACACCAGGCACCTCACAGCACTGGAGAAGTACCACCGACGCTGCCTCCGCAAGATCCTGCAAATCCATTGGCAGGACAGACGCACCAACATTAGTGTTCTTGTCAGGTCAACATCATCATCATCATCGGCGGTCCCTCGAACAAGGATGACTTGCTTCCACATGAGTTCACAGATGTTTCAATGAAGGATCCGGTATTCCAGTCCTGAACTCCAGTTGAAAGGGTGGAAGATACCTGTGCATGGATTTTTTTTAACGTATGGTGACTGTTGCATAACAGCCACCAAACAGGCTTGACAGAGCTAGACCTTTATCCAGTGGCAAGGATTAAACAGGACGACTGGAGACCTGCTCTGCTGCACGGAGCTAGTGCGCACACATATCGCAATGTGGGCTGGTCCATGCTGCCCCTGGGCCCTCAGCTCTTCTGAGCCCTCAGGCCAACATCCCCAGCATTGAGGCATTGACCATGCTTGATCAGCTCCGAAGGACGGACCACATTGTCCGCATGCCCGATACTAAACTCCCGAAACAAGCGCTCTTCTTCGAGCTATGTCACGGCAGGCGAGGCCCAGGAGGGCAGAGAAAACGTTTCAAGAACGCCCTCAATGTCTCCCTGAAAAAATGTAACATCCCCACAGATTCTTGGGAATTCCTGGCCCAAGACCGCTCAAAGTGGAGGAGAAGTATCCGGGAAGGCAGCGAACACCTCGAGTCTCTTCGCAGGGAGCACGCGGAAGCCAAGCGCAAACAGCAGAAGGAGCGTACGGCTAACCAAGCCCCCCACCCACCCCGTCCCTCCAACCCACCGTCTGCCCCACCTGTGACCGAGACTGTAGGTCCCGCATTTGTCTCATCAGTCACCTTAGAACTGATATTAGTTTAGAAACAAGTCATCCTCGACTGCCTGAGAAACAAGAAGAAGAAATATTTAATGGGTTAGTGACTGCATAGCAAACAGATCAATATAATATGAACAAGGTAAGTATTTGCAGTGTTCATTCCAACGTCCCCATGTCCCCCAGTAACTTGCCCTGGGAGGAACGGGTAATTATAGACTGGTTAGCCTGACATCAATAGTGGGGAAAATGTTGGAATCATTTATTAAAGATGAAATAGCAGCACATTTGGAAAGCAGTGACGGGATCGGTCCAAGTCAGCATGGATTTATGAAAGGGAAATCATGCTTGACAAATCTTCTAGAATTTTTTGAGGATGTAACTGGTAGAGTGGACAAGGGAAAACCAGTGGATGTGGTGTATTTGGACTTTCAAAAGGCTTTTGACAAGGTCCCATACAAGAGATTGATGTGCAAAATTAAAGCACATGGTATTGAGGGTAATGTACTGACGTGGATAGAGAACTGGTTGGCAGACAGGAAGCAGAGAGTCGGGATAAACGGGTCCTTTTCAGAATGGCAGGCACTGACGCAGGGCTCAGTGCAGCTATTTACAATATACATTAATGATTTAGATGAAGGAATTGAGTGTAGTATCTCCAAGTTTGCAGATGACACTAAGCTGGGTGGCGGTGTGAGCTGTGAGGAGGACGCTAAAGGGTTGCAGGGTGACTTGGACAGGTTAGGTGAGTGGGCAAAAGCGTGGCAGATGCAGTATAATGTGGATAAATGTGAGGTTATCCACTTTGGTGGCAAAAACATGAAGGCAGAATATTATCTGAATGGCGGCAGATTAGGAAAGGGGAAGTGCAACGAGACCTGGGTGTCATGGTACATTAGTCATTGAAAGTTGGCATGCAGGTACAGCAGGCGGTGAAGAAGGCAAATGGTATGTTGGCCTTCATAGCTAGGGGATTTGAGTATAGAAACATAGAAACATATAAAATAGGTGCAGGAGTAGGCCATTCGGCCCTTCTAGCCTGCACCGCCATTCAATGAGTTCATGGCTGAACATGCAACTTCAGTACCCCATTCCTGCTTTCTCACCATACCCCTTGATCCCCCGAGTAGTAAGGACTTCATCTAACTACTTTTTGAATATATTTAGTGAATTGGCCTCAACAACTTTCTGTGGTAGAGAATTCCACAGGTTCACCACTCTCTGGGTGAAGAAATTCCTCCTCATCTCGGTCCTAAATGGCTTACCCCTTATCCTTAGACTGTGTCCCCTGGTTCTGGACTTCCCCAACATTGGGAACATTCTTCCTGCATCTAACCTGTCTAACCCCGTCAGAATTTTAAACGTTTCTATGAGGTCCCCTCTCATTCTTCTGAACTCCAGTGAATACAAGCCCAGTTGATCCAGTCTTTCTTGATAGGTCAGTCCCGCCATCCCGGGAATCAGTCTGGTGAACCTTCGCTGCACTCCCTCAATAGCAAGAATGTCCTTCCTCAGGTTAGGCGACCAAAACTGTACACAATACTCCAGGTGTGGCCTCACCAAGGCCCTGTACAATTGTAGCAACACCTCCCTGCCCCTGTACTCAAATCCCCTCGCTATGAAGGCCAACATGCCATTTGCTTTCTTAACCGCCTGCTGTACCTGCATGCCAACCTTCAATGACTGATGTACCATGACACCCAGGTCTCGTTGCACCTCCCCTTATCCTAATCTGTCACCATTCAGATAATAGTCTGTCTCTCTGTTTTTACCACCAAAGTGGATAACCTCACATTTATCCACATTATACTTCATCTGCCATGCATTTTCCCACTCACCTAACCTATCCAAGTCGCTCTGCAGCCTCATAGCATCCTCCTCGCAGCTCACACTGCCACCCAACTTAATGTCATCCGCAAATTTGGAGATACTACATTTAATCCCCTCGTCTAAATCATTAATGTACAGTGTAAACAGCTGGGGCCCCAGCACAGAACCTTGCTGTACCCCACTAGTCACTGCCTGCCATTCTGAAAAGTCCCCATTTACTCCTACTCTTTGCTTCCTGTCTGACAACCAGTTCTCAATCCATGTCAGCACACTACCCCCAATCTCATGTGCTTTAACTTTGCACATTAATCTCTTGTGTGGGACCTTGTCGAAAGCCTTCTGAAAGTCCAAATATACCACATCAACTGGTTCTCCCTTGTCCACTCTACTGGAAACATCCTCAAAAAATTCCAGAAGATTTGTCAAGCATGATTTCCCTTTCACAAATGCATGCTGACTTGGACCTATCATATTACCTCTTTCCAAATGCACTGCTATGACATCCTTAATAATTGATTCCATCATTTTACCCACTACCGATGTCAGGCTGACCGGTCTATAATTCCCTGTTTTCTCTCTCCCTCCTTTTTTAAAAAGTGGGGTTACATTGGCTACCCTCCACTCCATAGGAATTGATCCAGAGTCAATGGAATGTTGGAAAATGACTGTCAATGCATCCACTATTTCCAAGGCCACCTCCTTAAGTACTCTGGGATGCAGTCCATCAGGCCCTGGGGATTTATCGGCCTTCAATCCCATCAATTTCCCGACTAATAAGGATTTCCCTCAGTTCCTCCTCCTTACTAGACCCTCCGACCCCTTTTATATCCGGAAGGTTGTTTGTGTCCTCCTCAGTGAATACCAAACCAAAGTACTTGTTCAATTGGTCCGCAATTTCTTTGTTCCCCGTTATGACTTCCCCTGATTCTGACTGCAGGGGACCTACGTTTGTCTTTACTAACCTTTTTCTCTTTACATATCTATAGAAACTTTTGCAATCCGTCTTAATGTTCCCTGCAAGCTTCTTCTCGTACTCCATTTTCCCTGCCCTAATCATACCCTTTGTCCTCCTCTGCTGAGTTCTAAATTTCTCCCAGTCCCCGGGTTCGCTGCTATTTCTGGCCAATTTGTATGCCACTTCCTTGGCTTTAATGCTATCCCTGATTTCCCTTGATAGCCATGGTTGAGCCACCTTCCCTTTTTTATTTTTTATAGGAGCAGGGAGGCCTTGCTGCAGTTGTACAGGGACTTGGTGAGGCCTCACCTGGAATATTGTGTTCAGTTTTGGTCTCCTAATCTGAGCAAGGACGTTCTTGCTATTAAGGGAGTGCAGCGAAGGTTCACCAGACTGATTCCCGGGATGGCAGGACTGACATATGAGGAGAGACTGGATTGACTAGGCCTGTATTCACTGGAGTTTAGAAGGATGAGAGGAGATCTCATAGAAACATATAAAATTCTGATGGGACTGGACAGGTTAGATGCAGGAAGAATGTTCCCGATGTTGGGGAAGTCCAGGATCAGGGCACACAGTCTAAGGATAAGGGGTAAGCCATTTAGGACTGAGATGAGGAGAAACTTCTTCATTCAGAGAGTTGTTAACCTGTGGAATTCCCTACTGCAGAGAGTTGTAGGGAAATGAAGCACACAGCAAGGTCCCACAAACTACATTGATATAAATATCTTGATAATCTTAGTGGTGTTGGTTGAGGGATAAATGTTGGTCAAGACACCAGGAGAACTCCTCTGCTCTTCCTCGAATAGTACCATGGGATCTTTTATGTGCACCTGAGAGGGCAGGCGGGGCCTCTGTTTAATATGTCATCTAAAATACAGCACCTCCGACAGTGCAGCACTCCTTCATGAATGCCGGTCTTGCCAGCGATGCCCAGATCCCGAGAATGAATCAATTCAAAAAAGAAAGCACATCTACTGGGGCTTTATAGGCAGGGAGAAACTTTGCAAAACCTTGATTAAGGAAATTTAAGTAGATCAGGTAGCGTCCAAGGCAGTAACTATACAGGGTCTGTGGAAGGGGTTATCATCATGATCATCATCATAGCAGTCCCTCGGAATCGAGGAAGACTTGCTTCCATTCTTAACATGAGTTCTTAGGTGGCTGAACAGTCCAATACGAGAACCACAGTCTCTGTCACAGGTGGGACAGACAGTGGTTGAAGGAAGGGGTGGGGAGTCTGGTTTGCCGCCTGCTTCTTCCGCTGCCTGAGCTTGGTTTCTGCATGCTCTCGGCGATGAGACTCGAGGTGCTCAGCGCCCTCCCGGATGCACTTCCTCCACTTAGTGCGGTCTTTGGCCAGGGACTCCCAGGTGTCGGTGGGGATGTTGCACTTTATCAGGGAGGCTTTGAGGGTGTCCTTGGAACGTTTCCTCTGCCCACCTGGGGCTCGCTTGCCGTGAAGGTGTTCCGAGTAGAGCGCTTGCTTTGGGAGTCTTGTGTCGGACATGCGGACAATGTGGCCCACCCAACGGAGCTGGTCGAGTGTGGTCAGTGCTTCGATGCTGGGGATGTTGGCCTGGTCGAGGACGCTAAGGCTTTGATGGACTATCTGGTTGTTTCGCTTTATCATGTTGCTCCTCTGATTGCCTTCCTATTGCCACACAGGATAAAACCTTCAGACAAGTAAAAGAGCTCAGCACAAAAAATAACTGCTGAAAGTATTGATGAAGTTTCTCACTCACAGAGCTCTCTCTTGTGATAAACAACGGCATTATGTGCATGTGTGATTCATTTCCTCAGTTTAGTGTGAAGGAAATCTGGTACACAAACATATCATTGAGGACAGGATCGAAGGAGAGCATTGGCCTTCATGTGGAGATGAAAGATTTATGTTTCATATTTGGAACCGAGAATCCCTCTATTTAAAAAATGAAGGAAATCCCATGTGTAGAAACGAAGAAATGGGATCAGCGAGTGGTGAAAATTTGATATTCCACAGCCGGACATGGAATACAATCAAACAACGAGTAGCTGGAATAAAAACAGAGAATGCTGGAAACACTCAGCGGGTCAGGCAGCGTCTGTGGAGAGAGAAACAGAGTTAACGTTTCAGGTCGGTAATCTTTTGTCAGAATTGGATCAAATTAGAAATGTAACAGTTTCACAGTTTTTAAAGAAGCGGAGAGGCAGGGAAAAGGGGAGGGAGGAAAGAATGGGCTGAATGCCCTCCTTCGCTGTACTATGATTCTATGACTGTATGAAAGAACAAAAGGAAAGGTCTGTGATCGGGTGCAAGTGTAGGTGGTTTGCTTTGGTGGTTTCGAATCACCCCAGCCTACGGTTCTAGACATGGGAATTATTTGGGGGAACAGAAAACTGAACCAGAGACAGCTCTTTCGGACTCAACCGTATAATACTTTATTCGGTTCCATACACACACACACACACACACACACACACACACACATACACACACACAACACAAAGATTAGTGGGAAAGCGAGAGGCTGCAAAGAGATTTAGATAGGTTAAGCGAATGGGCTAAGGTTTGGCAGATGGAATACAATGTCGGAAAGTGTGAGGTCATCCACCTTGGAAAAAAACCCAGTAAAAGGGAATATTATTTGAATGGGAAGAAATTACAACATGCTGCGGTGCAGAGGGACCTGGGGGTCCTTGTGCATGAAACTCTTTTAGAGAAAAGTACACTAGCTCCTTCGAGCCGGAATTGAACCAGCGACCTAAGGATGACTTTGCTGAGTATTGCCACTACAGTCCTCCGCTCTACCAACTGAGCTATCGAAGGGAAGCGGCAAAAATTGCCTTTAGCAGAGGATGGTTTCGATCCATCGACCTCTGGGTTATGGGCCCAGCACGCTTCCGCCCAAAAAGTTAGTTTGCAGGTGCAGCAGGTAATCAGGAAGGCGAATGGAATGTTGGCCTTCTTTGCGAGAGGGATGGAGTACAAAAGCAGGGAGGTCCTGCTGCAACTGTACAGGATATTGGTGAGGCCGCACCTGGAGTACTGCGTGCAGTTTTGGTCACCTTACTTAAGGAAGGATATACTAGCTTTGGAGCGGGTACAGAGACGATTCACTAGGCTGATTCCGGAGATGAGGGGGTTACCTTATGATGATATATTGAGTAGACTGGGTCTTTACTCGTTGGAGTTCAGAAGGATGAGGGGTGATCTTATAGAAACATTTAAAATAATGAAAGGGATAGACAAGATAGAGACAGAGAGGTTGTTTCCACTGGTCGGGGAGACTAGAACTAGGGGGCACAGCCTCAAAATACGGTGGAGCCAATTTAAAACCGAGTTGAGAAGGAATTTCTTCTCCCAGAGGGTTGTGAATCTGTGGAATTCTCTGCCCAAGGAAGCAGTTGAGGCTAGCTCATTGAATGTATTCAAATCACAGGTGGATAGATTTTTAAGCAATAAGGGAATTAAGGGTTATGGGGAGCGGGCGGGTAAGCGGAGCTGAGTCCACGGCCAGATCAGCCATGATCTTGTTGAATGGCGGAGCAGGCTTGAGGGGCTAGATGGCCTACTCCTGTTCCTAATTCTTATGGTTATGTTCTTATGTAAAAGTAACCCTTGGTGGCGTAAACGACAGTACAAAAAGTGGCCCGTCCTAACAAGCCCCTGTCGCCAATTAAGACGACCAAGAAAACAACACACTACGCTAACGTACAGGGTATAACTGGATTCGGCCAACAAATCCCACCTTACACACACTATAATCACACGCAGCACCTCCCCACTAAACCCCTAAGACTTGGTTTGGGACACACGACACCCCCTCACACTCGATTCGTTGGTCTTACCGGTGCCTGGGCTTGGGTAATGTCCCCCAGATTATCCGTTGGCTCACTCGCTGCTTCTCCCTTGGGGAAAGCTTTCTCTTCCGATTCCATGCCACCGTTGCAGCATTCAGGTCCTGGTCTCGAGGGTCCTTCCGAAGGTAGAGTCACGAGGTTCTTGGTTCCTCGTTGGTGGGTTTCCTCTCCGTCCCGGATGGAGTGCATAGTTCTTGGAGCGAAGAGAGCGAAATGGCAGCAAACTGCCTTATACGTTACAGTCCATGCTTCTTCCTGCCAAAATAGAGTATTTCCTTTGTCTGGGGTGATTGCCTGAATGGCCCATCATCCCAGATCTTACGTTCGTGTCATCATCATCATCATCATCATCATCATAGGCAGTCCCTCGGAATCGAGGAAGACTTGCTTCCACTCCTAAAGTGAGTCCTTAGGTGGCTGAACAGTCCAATGCGAGAGCCACAGACCCTGTCACAGGTGGGACAGACATTCGTCGGGGGAAGCGGGGGGTGGGACTGATTTGCCGCACGCTCTTTCCGCTGCCTGCGCCTAACCTCTTCACGCTCGCAGCATTGAGATTCGAAGAGCTCAACGCTCTCCCAGATGCACTTTCTGCACCTAGGGCGGTCTTTGGCCAGGGATTCCCAGGTGTCAGTGGTGATGTCACACTTCACTAGGGAGGCTTTGAGAGTGTTCTTGTAACGTTTCCACTGCCCACCTTTAGCTCGTTTGCCATGAAGGAGCTCCACGTAGAGTAATTGCTTACGTTCGTGTATTCTGTTGATGGCTCCTGATGGACTCTGTGTCCACTGGGTCTGGGACTTAATGGCAGTTCTGGTTCAGTTTCCCGCATTTCGGGGCTATCTCATCCAGGTAATGGCGTAAATGGCCATTGATGGGTTTCTGCTTGGCACCCAATCTTGGGCTAAGCTGTTTTTCATTACTGAACAATCCTGCCAATCACCTGGGATGTTTTCTCTCCTGGCCATTGTTGCCAAGAGACCTCAATCTGCTCCAGACATTTTCAGCAAACTATGAAACACAATCTGTCCCAAACTCCCAATCTTTGGGAAACAGGACAGCGTCCAGCATGTTCTTTAATAAAAACCTTCTGGTGTAAGCACTTTGTTCAATATCCTTCAATATTTTCCCTGGGCTTGCGCCGATGCTTACAGAAGGCAGGAGAGATTTAAATGACAAAAGGGATGATGATTCAAGACAAAAGGAGATGGTAATAGGATGAGTAAAGAAACAAAAGATGGGCCCAGATGTAAATGGCAGCAGCAGCCCCATTACCAACAGCTACCATCCGAAAAAATGGGAGCAGGGGTTGTGGTCTGAAATTGTTGAACTCGATATTGAGCTGTAAAATACCGAATCGAAAGATGAGGTGCTGTTCCTCGAGCTGGTGTTGAGCTTCGTTGGAACAGTGTTGGAGGCCGAGGACGGAGAGGTCGGAGTGGGAGTGGAGTGGGGAATTAAAGTGACAGGCGACCGGAAGCTCGGGGTCACGTGTGCAGATTGTTTCTCTGTTTCTCTCTCACAGACACTGCCTGACCTGCTGAGTGCTTCCATCATTTTCTGTTTATATTTCCGATTTCCACCATCCTCGGTATTTTGCTTTTGTAGAGAGAAGATATAAATAGCACTGAAAAAATCTGAATAACATCAAACAGAAAGCGTTATATTTACATCTAATTATTTCCTTGAGAAATGCCATCGATACTTTGAGCAGCTTTTTTTTTTACACTGTCCCACCTTTGCACAGGCCAGTATGCACTCTATAAAAACCCTTCATCCCCACAATTAACTCTCCCCTTGAGCTTCTCTGCTCCAAGGGAAACAATCCCAGCTTCTCCAGTCTCTCCTGGTCACTGGCGTCCCTCATCCCTGGAACCATTCTGGTCAACCTCCTCTGTTTCTGCCCCTGAGTTCTATAATTCCCGCTACCATCCCCTTCCCGTTCACAGGAAGAGTTGTTAACCGAAGCATTAAGCTGACTTTGTTTTTAGCAGATACTGTAGGACATGCAGAGCCGAAATTCAGTCTCCCGAAATTACCAAATTACCACTTGCCGCCAGAAAGCAGCAGCCACACGGCGGAGTAGAATGGCCGCCGCTCGCAAAATTCTAAGTGGTGCTTTTTCTGGTGGTCCCCACTTCCGCCCCACTGCTGCCGACCCCGTCTAAGTGTGTCATTAAAGCGTGCAACGCCGATCTCTCGCACCTCAACCTAAATTTAGGGGGAAAAAAATCTTCGGGCCACCGAACGGTGCCCCCAACAGATTTTTTCTGTGGGTGCGCTGTGTTCGCTGAGTGTGCGACATGGTGGTGCGGCGGCCATTCAAGGGGAGGGCACACTGCCGCAGCCGCCATTTTATTTTATTTGTCAGTTGACTGTCAGGTGGACCTGACAATTATGCCCCTGGATTCGGCCGGGCTGCCAACAGGCAGCCTGACTCCCCCTCTTGGGTGCCAGGCCACTGGCCCGGCCAAAACCCTCTCTGGTGGCCCAGTGAACCGAACTAGAATAATGGCAGAGTTCGCAGCGGCCCTCCCCTTTAAGTGAAGGGGAGAGACGTGGTGACGCACACGCGTCATGATGTCAACAGCGCCAGGCTGATGACTGACATCGACGGAGATTTCGTCCTGCCTCCAGTTCCGTCCTGCTAGAGTGCTCACCGCCCCACTACCGCCTCCATTATCACCAACTTCCGGTCCGCTCGGAAAAAATGTCAAAGAGCTGAATTTCGCACAGGAGGCCACTCATCCGCCGCAGCGGTGAAAACACATTAGCAGTGGTAGGTGCGTGCCGTTTCAGGTGGCGGTGAATTTCTACCCCCGCTGTGTGCACCTTTCAAGCAATTTCTGATTTTCAACATTTACAATTTTTCTATGATATTTTTACAGGACAAATTGCACTTATACAGCACTGCTAACATAAAGAATCATCCCAAGGTGCTTCGCAGGAGTGTAAGTGGACAAAGCTGGATGGTAAGCGGAAGAAGAAGACATTAGGGCAGGTGACCAAAAGTCTGGTCAAAGAGGTAGGTTTTAAGGTCTTAAAGGAGGAGAGAGACTTAAGGAGGGAACTCCAGAGCTTAGGGCCTGGGAAGCTGAAGGCACGGCTGCCGATCGTGAGGCAAAGGGAGTTTGGGGTTGCACTAAAGGCCAGTGTGAGAGCGGTAGAGAATTCGGAGGGGGAGGGTTGTAGGGCTGGAGGAGGTCACAGAGATAGCGAGGGGTGAGGCCATGGAGTGATTTAAACATGAGGATGAGATTTTAAATTAGAGGCATTGGAGGAACTGGCAGCCATTGTAGGTCAGCGAGCACAGAGTTGATACACAGCTGTATCTCAAACATCACAATGCATTATGAAGAAGTTTTTGCACTGCTGGCTTGGGCCAGTTTGGGAAATCATGCACCCTTCGGCCTGTTATTTTCCATCCATTCAGTGCTGGAAGTGCCGCAGTATAACATTTCCCCTTATACGTGTGATTGAGAAATGCCATCCAAAGGAACCAATCTCAGTTTGCCACTTGTCCAGTTTACCATTGAATAACTTCTCCAACTACAGCAATATAGTCAGCAGCACCTGAAAGGTTGATTTTCTGGGCAAAATCACACTGTCCAGTCACTTATTACATTAGAACATAAGAAATAGGAGCAGGAGTAGGCCATACTGCCCCTCGAGCCTGCTCCGCCATTCAATACGATCATGGCTGATCCGATCATGGACTCAGCTCCACTTTCCCGCCCGCTCCCCATAACCCTTTATCCCCTTATCGGTTAAGAAACTGTCTATTTCTGTCTTAAATTTATTCAATGTCCCAGCTTCCACAGCTCTCTGAGGCAGCGAATTCCACAGATTTACAACCCTCAGAGAAGAAATTTCTGCTCATCTCAGTTTTAAATGGGCGGCCCCTTATTCTAAGATCATGCCCCCTAGTTCTAGTCTCCTCTATCAGTGGAAACATCCTCTCTGTATCTACCTTGTCAAGCCCCCTCATAATCTTATACGTTTCGATAAGATCACCTCTCATTCTTCTGAATTCCAATGAGTAGAGGCCCAACCTACTCAACCTTTTCTCATAAGTCAACCCCCTCATCCCCGGAATCAACCTAGTGAACCTTCTCTGAACTGCCTCCAAAGCAAGTATATCCTTTCATAAATATGGAAACCAAAACTGCATGCAGTATTCCAGGTGTGGTCTTGCCAATACGCTGTATAACTGTAGCAAGATTTCCCTGCTTTTATACTCCATCCCCTTTGCAATAAAGGCCAAGATTCCATTGGCCTTCCTGATCATTTGCTGTACCTGCATACTAACCTTTTGTGTTTCATGCACAAATACCCCCAGGTCCTGCTGTACTGCAGTACTTTGCAATTTTTCTCCATTTAAATAATAACTTGCTCTTTGATTTTTTTTCTGCCAAAGTGCATGACCTCACACTTTCCAACATTATACTCCATCTGTAAATTTTTGCCCACTCATTTAGCCTGTCTATGTCCTTTTGCAGCTTTTTTGTGTCCTCCTCACACATTGCTTTTCCTCCCATCTTTGTATCGTCAGCAAACTTGGCTACGTTACACTCAGTCCCTTCTTCCAAGTCGTTTATATAGTTTGTAAATAGTTGGGGTCCCAGCACTGATCCCTGCGGCACCCCACTGGTTACTGGTTGCCAACCCGAGAATGAACCATTTGTCCCAACTCTCTGTTTTCTGTTAGTTAGCCAATCCTTTATCCATGCTAATATATTACCCACAACCCCGTGAACTTTTATCTTGTGCAGTAACCTTTTATGGGGCACCTTGTCAAATGCCTTCACAAACATTTTTCTGTTTTTAGTTATGGAAAAACACCGAGCTTCCACAACCAGCTACAGAATGTTCCATTTAATTTGCCTGGTTAATTATTGAGGGTTTTAGCACTGTGGCCCAAAGAGAGAGCACGAGAGAAGATGGATTGATATAGCACCATCCACAAACTTAGGACACCCCAAAAGGCCGCACTTTTGCAGTGCTGTCTCTGTTATAGTGCTGGGCAATGTAGCAGGGAATTTCTGCACAACAATCCCACAAACAGCAATGAGATAAATGACCAAATAACCTGTTTTGGTGTCATCGCCTTGGGTGTCATATTAGACCCTGAAATGAGCTTCCGACCACATATCCGCAGCATAACTAAGACTGCCTATTTCCACCTCCGTAACATCACCCATCTCCGCCCTTTCCTCAGCTCCTCCGCTGCTGAAGGCCTCATCCATTCCTTTGGTACCTCTAGACTTGACTATTCCAAAGCACTCCCTGCTGGCCTCCCACATCCTACCCTACGTAAACTAGAGGTGATCCAAGACTCGGCTGCCCGTGTCCTAAATTGCACCAAGTGATTTGGAGGGAATCTTGGAGGGGAAGAGGTGATGGTGTTCCCATGCGCCTGCAGCCCTTGTCCTTTTAGGTAGTAGAGGTCGCGGGTTTGCGAGGTGCTGTCGAAGAAGCCTTGGCGAGTTGCTGCAGTGCACCTTGTAGCTGGCAGACGTTACCTGCAGGCCAGACAGGGTAGGGACAACAGGTTCCCTTCCCTGAAGGACATTAGTGAACCAGTTAGGTTTTCACACAATATGGCAGATTCCATGGTGTTGTTTCTGGGATCCGATTTATTGAATTCACTTTTACGTAGCAAGAAGTAAACTGGTTTGCAAGTCCAGTATTGTAAGCATTGTACTACTATATCCACTGTTTGATTGCAGCTAAGATTATACAGGTTGTAGGAAATATTGGATGTGTTTTTACCCTGTACACAAGGGAATGTTTTTCTCCTCTCTCTTTTGCTGAAGATGCGGATTCATGTTGGGCTACACTTTCATGAATGCTAGCAGCACCCCCTCTCCCCAGAGGGAAACTGTAACCATTTGATCATGTGTGATCAGCAGCTATTTTACCGTGGAGGGCATCACAGTCGAGCCAAGTGTGGTTCTGTCCTCCGCCAATGTCACGGGGTCATCGAGTAGCAAATAAGAGCAGGAACACTGGCTTCATTCTCCCTCTCTGTCACAAAGGCATGTGTTGCACTGCGCAGAACAGAGGGGGTTAACATCTGCGAGTGTCCAGGTCTGGAGGACCCTGTTCACTTCATGCTGTGCCATTAGGACGAGCTACAATGGAGTGTTTTAAAGAACACTTTTATTGTTTGGGGTTGTTAGCTTGGATCTTTCAATCAGCAGTATTTCATTGCCAGCGGAAACCCATTAAGAATAAAAAGACGTTTAAATAATGGTGGTTGGACAGGGCAGGCCACCTTGTGTGTGAGTGCAACAAGGTACACGTCACAAAGCTTCAGCAGATGAAAGTACTGCTGGTTGTAAAAATAACCCATTGATTTTCAGTGCACACATGTGGTATGAATCCTACTTATCAGGCACAGCACCTGGAATGTTTTTCAATGCCTGGAAAACTGCAACTTTAATCTAAATCAAACAGACCCATTCTGAATCACTTGATTAGAAGGCCGAACTGTATTCTATCTTTCATGAGTTCTTTGGAAAACTGCAAATTTAAATTCTCCAATCGAGCAACCCAGATTATTTCCTCCCAACCCCCGCATTTACAAAGACTCTTGGCAGAGTTCGACTGAAGCTCGGCTACAATAGAAAAGGTGATGGGACATAATTGGCGATGTTTAACTGTTGCCTTGCTGAATAAAAGGCGGGGAGGGGGGGGGGGCGCCTTGTGTAATTACATGGTCATCACCACCAACAGTGAATGGTTGGGCTCGAGGCAGCACCCTGCCACCAATCCCATGAGTTACTCCCCTCGCTGGTTCAGCATTGCCCTGACGCAGTGCAAATGGCAGTGTATGAATCCTACCTACAGGGCGAAAAGGGTTACATTATGAGAACAGGTTGCATAGACTAGGCTTGTATTCCCTCGAGTATAGAAGATTAAAAGGTGATCAAATTGAGATGTTTAAGATGATGAAAGGATTTGATAGGGTAGATCGAGAGAAACTATTCCCTCTGATGGGGGGAGTCCAGAACAAGGGGACATAGGACTAGACATGCGACTTCATTGTCGGCGATTTTCTCGCCGGTACAGCTGTGTTTGCGCCCGGCAAGAGTTTCCACTTGCGTTTCTTCACGGTATCGCCCACATCTGAAGTTGCCCGCCGGGACCAAACTGCCCATGTGCAACGGCGAGAACAACCGCCAGGGCGTAAGTTTGGCCTCAACCGCCGGCGTCCAGATCGGTGAGACACCCGCCTGGTAAACGCTGCTTAAACAGGATGGTAAGGGGGGCCCCTGCAAAGAAAGGTCAGTTCTTTAATTATTTTCTTTTAATTTTAAAACGGCGATTAGGTATAAAACTGTCTTGGGAATGCTTTGTATGTTTTTTTTATTGAAATTTTTCTTTTAAAGTTTTCCCCCCTCCCTAGGCCCAACCGCAGCCTTGGACTAAATTTTAGTACTCACCGTCCATTCCGGTAACGACCGCCCATGGTACTAACGTTCCACTTACCCACCGAGAAAACTGCCGAGAATGAGTGTGTAACGCCCATTTTCTCACCGGGCTATTAGTTTTAATTATTTTACACACAACAATGAAAATTCTCGCCAGCGTTACTCGCTGAGCGTTGGTGGTTCTTCTCAGCAGGCAATCGGGCGTCGAGGGCCTTTGGGGAAAGTCTAGCCCTTTACCTTAAAATGAGAGCTAGGCTGTTCAGGGGTGATGTCAGGAAGCACTTCTTCACACAAAGGGCAGTATGAATCTGAAACTCTCTCCCCCAAAAAGCTATTGAGGTTGAAGGTCAATGAAAATTTCAAAACTGAGATTGATATATTTTTGTTAGGCAAGGGTATTAAGGGTTACAGAACCAAGGTGGGCAGATAGAGTTGAGATACAGATCAGCCATGATCTAATTTGAATAGTGGAATGGGCTCGAGGAGTTGAAGGGCCTCCTCCTGTTACTATAACAAATCACTTGCCCTATTGGAATGAGATAGTAGCTTAATGTTAGCATTCCAGCCTCTGAGTGATTTGTTATAGCAGTAGGCCATGAGATAATGACCATATCATTTGTTTTTTCGTGACCTGGATTGAGGGGAGTTCACTGGTGTTGTGGCCAATATTTATCCCTCAACCCTTGTCTTTGAAATGGTGGCCAAGGCCATAAGATCCTTTACGTCCACCTGAGGGGGCAGACAGGACCTCAGATCAACATCTCATCCAAAAGTCGACACCCCCGACAATGCAGCGCTCCCTCAGTGTTTTATTGCAGCTTTTTGTCGGTCAGTTGCGGCTCAGTGGGTTGCACTCTGTTGGAGCAGATTTTTGGACATATACTGGACTAGTATACGGGACCAAACATTTGTTTTATTTTCCCCTTTAATGTATTTTGTAAGGGACAATACTGATGCATTATGCTCGATATAAAACAACCAGTTAGACTTTAAGGTATGCTGGCCTTGAGTTATGGAGATAGGAAAGTGAGATAATGAACACTGGAGAGTTAAGTGCTGGGTATGTTTGTTTATACCGGTGCCAAAAGACCTGCACTTGTTTATACTGCCCTGTCACAATGCAGGATGGTTAATATCAAAAGCTTAGCCTTCGATAGTAACAGCTTTGTAGTGCTAAAGCATGTGTTGTAAAATGACGTAATTTGTAAGATAAAAGAACTTCACTGCAGATACCAATTTGAGAAGATGGTTCAAAGACAGGGGTCTCTAACACTTCTCCCAAAGCTTTGTCTCCAATTTAATAAACCTCTCTTTATATATTATACAGTCTCGGAAATATTTTTCCACAACAAAATGGATCACTTAAGACAGTATCTGGAATCTGGTGTTAGAGACTGAAAAGAGAGGTGTACGGGCACGATGGGATAGTGTATAAGATACGAGTAAACAGATAGCGGGAAGAGTCTGACTAACCAGTTTGAGTTGTCCCTTTAGTAAATAAGGTCGGTGCGGAAGGGAACTGATCGATCCAACCTAGAGCCGAAAACTCCGGTGGTAAGGAAACACGCTAGCTTTGTTGCGAAGACAAAGGGTCACCACAGAGTAGTCGTGGCCGTGAGTATTACAGAAACAAAGGGAAATGTCCAAGACTGGCGAACATGGAAGGTAAGGAAGGGAATGTAAAATGTGGGCTCCCGGGGTCATTAATTAATTCCCATCATTAATTGTAACTTGCGTAATTACGTAATGCCATAAAAAAAGCTGATAGTGACTATCTTAAGTGACATATGGATCCAGACATAAGCTTTGTTGAATGAAGAAAGACTTTTGTGAGTGTCTATTTTGAATGAAGAGAGTACTCGAGTAATTTTGACTGTGGAATGAATGAAAGCCTGTTTTAAGAAGGTGTGGAGTTGCCTGCCTGTTTTAGCTCCACCCACTCTTTCCAAACAGAGTGAAATGTTTTTTTTTAATCCTTCGTAGTGTTGTCCTGTATGTAGGAAGTTTAAGAAACTGTGAACCTTATGGTATTACATTT
This sequence comes from Pristiophorus japonicus, assembly GCF_044704955.1. Lineage (NCBI taxonomy): Eukaryota > Metazoa > Chordata > Chondrichthyes > Pristiophoridae > Pristiophorus > Pristiophorus japonicus. Next base: position 109,122,533 of record NC_091991.1, on the reverse strand, counting down.
TAAGTTAGAAACGAAGGTGTGGATATATTCGGATGATAAGTTACGGAGCTAGGAAATGCACAAAGGATAGGTTTGTTGAGTAAAAGATAAAAATACATGGTCCCGGTAGTAAAAAAAAAAGAATTTGACACGCTCACTTACTTGTCGAAAGAAAACATGCAATTGGGTTGAAAGACATAAATTTAGTCCAGGAATGAGATAAAGAATGCCTTTTAAAACGCTCCCATTTTCCTTTGTGTAAAACCTTGACACGAAAGCTTCTAGCTCAAAAAAAAAGTTTTAAATTTAGAAATACCTTCAGGGATCAGGTCAAACTCCTGGGCGAGTGGTGAGCTATCTGTGAAGGTGTAAAAGGGACTTTTGAAAAAGGCTAAAACAGTAAGCTTTAGCAGTTTAGAAAAGAAAAAGATAAAGTAGGAAAAGGTCTCTGCCACGGGAACAGGAGGAGGGCAGAAAAGGGGGACTTGCCATAACTGTGGAAAACCGGGCCATTTTGCCAGGGAATGCAAAGGAAAAGGTAGTGAAAAGCAGTGCACACATTGTGGTAAGAAAGGGCACCTGGAAGCGACATGCTATGGTAAACATGGATATCCTAATAAGGCAAGGACCCTGTCAGAACAGGAATACCAGCAGTGGCAGGCGTACAAAGCCACCCGGTGATGTCCGGCGGCCCCTGTACAAAGTAAAAAGGAGGGAAGGATATATGTGTCTGCACTAGTAGGGGGCCGACAGTGTGAGATGCTAGTGAACACGGGAGCCTCAATATCCATTACCAATATGCCCCTTCCCGTCACCGACAAGAAGGCGCTGATAAACGGAATAGATGGACGGCCCACACTGGCCTACCTGAGCACCACCCAATTGGTGGAAGTTGATAACTTATATATACCCATGAGATTTTACGTATGCAAGAATCGTGAGGGAACAATATTGGGAAATTACGTAATAAGGGAATTTAAGGCCCTGATTGATTGCGGCAAGGGGAAACTGACATGGCCAAAGGCGGATGGCAGTAAGGGAGATTTAGGACAGATAGCCCACCATGTGGAAAGTATAGGTGTAGCTACAGCCACAAAAACTGACTGGCTTATCAGGACTGGAGGGTATGGAGGCATATGTGCCTCTGTGCCCGGGGTCTGGGCACAGACAAAATACTGGAAAGGCGAAGATAGATCCTATTAAAGTCCCTGGACCACCTCATAAACCACACCGACAATACCCTATAAGACCTGAAGCTAGAACAGCGGTTGTAGAAATAGTAAAAGGGCTAGTGGAAAAGGGCATCTTAAAAGAAACAGTTAGCACCACTAACTCCCCAACATGGCCGGTAGGGAAACCAGATGGGAGTTATAGACTCACTATCGACTACACTGCCCTTAACAAGGTCACCCCCAAATTACACCCGATAGTGGCCAGCCTCTCCACAATCTTTAATGGATTATCCCCTGAACATAAGATCTTTACAGTCCTAGACATAGCCAACGGTTTTTGGGCCCTTCCCCTCGACCCAGAATCACAAGAAAAATTTGCCTTCACGGTGGAGGATAAACAATATACTTGGACCCGATTACCACAAGGATTCCATAATAGTCCTGCCATATTCCATCAAGTCATGAGGGATATACTAAAACAAATAGAGGTACCAGCAGGAAATAGTATTTTACAATATGTCGACGACATATTAATAGCCTCAGAAACCAAGGAAGGACATCAGGCAACCCTATACTTAGTATTAAGGGCTCTGGAGACGGTGGGCCTTAAGGTTAACCCCAACAAGGCCCAGGTAGGGAAATCCCAGGTCCTGTACCTAGGGTACTGCCGCTCAAAGGGGCTGAAAGAAATGCCCTCGGATAGGAAAAAGGCTGTCAAGGACATGCCTAGACCAGTAACGGTAAGGGGGGTGAGGAAGGTACTGGGCCTCTTTAATTACAACCGGAACTTTGTCCCTGATTTTGCAAAAATATTGCTGAGCCAATACAAAGATTAGTGAAAGGGGGGAAACCGGCCCTAGACCTCATAGAGTGGGGCCCTGAACAAGAACAGGCGTATAGTAAACTCAAGTCAGAACTAGTTTCTGCACCTGGATTGGGACTGCCTGACATGGGTAAGGATTTCCACAGCTACTATAACAATGAAGGTGGGTTCTATATGGCCGTGGTCACCCAAGATCATGGGGATAAAAGGAGGCCTATAGCCTATTACTCTACCACCGAAGGCCCGGTGGTGACTGGGTTATCCAGATGTATAGCCGCGCTAGATTGCGCAGTTTGGGCGGCAAAAATAAGCGAGCCCGTGGTGATGACTGGAAACATCATTCTCCACACTAAACACACATTGGTAAAAATGTTAAACACAGGAAAACTGAGAACCATATCTAATATGAGACGGGCAAAGTGGGAAGCAGTCCTCTTAACACCCAACAAAGCGGTAACCATAATTAGGGATGTAGGAAACAACCCCGCAGAAGGTATGATGGGTGAAGGAGAACCCCACTTTTGCGAAGAGGTAGGTGAGGATATGGAAGAGGATAGAATAAAAGACGCCCCCCTTCAAACCGCAGAACAAACCTTGTTTGTGGACGGCTCACGAAAATACGTAGAGGGACTACCTCGTACCGGATGGGCCGTAGTTAACCAGGATTTAGAGGCAGTTGAATCAGGGCGAATTAATGTCGTCAGCTCAAGTGGCAGAACTGGTAGCTCTCACCCGGGCACTGGAATTATCGGAAAACATGATTGTTAATATCTATACGGACAGTAAATATGCATTTGGGGTAGTACACGATTATATGACAATATGGGGGAGAAGGGGTGTTTGCGATGGATAAAGACATAACTTACTAAATACCAGTTGATATCAGCTGTGAAAAAGATATTGGTTTAATTGGAGAAAAAAAAAGAATTTGAAGAGGTAAAAAAACACTCTCCATTGATAATGATTTTAAATTATTAAAATTAAGTCAGTGCCGCTGGGGCCCGAGACCAACAGATAAGTATTGAGAAACTACACCAGGACACTTCTGAGGAGGAAATAGGTATGTGGACAAAGCAGGGCGCAACGCAAGGGAAGGATAACGTTTGGAGACGAAACGACAAGGTAATGGCGGCTGAATGCATACAGAATACCTTATTGAAGTTGCATCATGGCCTGTCTCATTCAGGATGAGAGGCCATGACCGGGAGTCTTGGGAGAGATTGGTGGTAGAAAGGGATGGGGAGAGATATTGCCAAACATTGCCATCAATGCGTTACGTGCGCACAATATAATCCAGGCAGGCCCATTAAAATTAAAATGGGACACCAGCCCCGTCCACGGGGGCCATGGGAACACATACAAATCAATTTACCCGGTGGGTGGAAGCTTTCCCCACACGTGATTGCACTGCCTCAACAGTGGCAAGGATATTGACCGAGCAGGTGATTCCACGATGGGGAGTGCCTCTTCAAATAGATTCTGACCAAGGCACCCACTTCACCGGAAAAATTGTAAAAACAATATGCCAGCTGATGGGCATAAAACAAAAATTCCACATCCCCTACCACCCGCAGAGTTCTGGAATGGTAGAGCGCATGAACCGTACCCTTAAGAACGCCCTGGCAAAGGCCATGCAAATGTCAGGAAAAACGTGGACAGAAGTATTACCCATTATATTGATGAAGTTAAGAGCCACGACAAACCGACAACCGGATTAACTCCTTATGAACTAATGACAGGAAGGGCGATGCAATTACCAGAGAACATCATAACAGGGGGGGTCGATGTAGGCCCATTAAAAGACAAAATAAAATGGTATGTTTGGAACTAAGTATTCAATTAAAAGGGAGGCGTAAATTAGTTAGGGACAATCAGGAAGAAAGAGACGCGGAAGCAGAGCTTACAAAGCTCCCTGAAGTCCCGTTGGCGGGAAGTCGCGTTATGGTAAGGGTCCTCCCGGGAAAACCGGGGTTTGCCCCAAAAATGGATAGGACCGTATGAGGTTATAATCAGCAGGGACACTTGTGCCTGCATCGATGTTGAAGGGAACGGGCAATGGAAGCATTGGACCCAGCTTAAGGTTTTTGAACCAGCCGTTTACCACACGTATTAGTTGTTGTTGTTTGTCTATTTACAGATTGACAGCGAGAGATTATTCAAGCAAGCCATACGGCCATTTTGCCTTTGACTATTTGTTAAATATAGAGTAATAAGATGAAACTATATATTGCGATCGGTGCGATTATCATAGTTCGTGTTAGGTCCGGCCTGCTAGCTAGACCGAAACGAGAGTTACATGTGAATACCTTTTTGTACATGCCTTATGTTTATGCGCAAAATGAGAACTTTTCCAGTTGCTGGGTATGTTCGCACATCCCCATACATAGCAAAGGAGGCATCCCTTTGAGGTCAATCTCCCTTAACATTTCGGAAGTAGCAGAGTGGGTAATGCGACAAAACAGTACAGGGGAAGTAAATGATACTTGGAACCAGAGTGGGGATAAAGAAACGTGGAGATCGGGGGGTTACCTTTTGGATGCATTGACAGATGGTACCAGCCGGAATACAATAGGTCGATACCACCCCCATTCCTGGTTTTGACCAACACTTCAGAAGTTGGAAGGCCCACACCTGACATTTGTTTCACTAGAAACCTGACCGGTGAGGAAACAGGTTTTGTAGCAGGATATAGCAATTGTACGCAATACTTTAACCTCACCAGGTGGAACATAGTAGCCAGCGAAACAACAAACCAGGGGTTCTTTGAAATAGAGGGTTTGAAGAATCAGACAAGTAGTCAGGACTGGGACCCTAAGATTAGGTGGCGACGGGGGCTGAGAGAGAGATTGGGATCGAATCTAACAGCATACAATGGCACTTATTTTGTGTGCGGGCATAAGGCCTACCCCTGGTTGCCTCAGAACTGGAGGGGGTCCTGTTATTTGGGATATGTGGTCCCTTTTGTCAGACGGGTACGTACTTTAGCAGAAGTACAGACACCAGGTCGACTAAGACGAAATCTTACCCCGGTGGAGAGGCTATTTGGGGTCATGATGCTCCCATTCGGGATAGGACGCACCATGGATGAATTACGTAACCTAGAGAGGGTACTGGAACAGATAGTTAACGACACTGCTGAAGCAATAGAGGGTATAACGGCTGAAATGGTAGCCATATGCACAATGGTACTCCAGAACCGAATGGCCCTAGATTATATACTAGCACAAAGTGGGGGCACATGTGCCTAAATTGGAGCTGAATGTTGCACTTACATTACTGATAATTCAGAAAACATAACCAACCTCGCTGATCACATAAGAAGGGAGGTAAAGAAGTTATCCATAACAGCAGGAGGATCTGGCTGGTTTGACTGGCTGTTAGGGGGATCCTGGGGGTCCTATCTTATGCATGGAGTAATTATTCTGGTTGTAATAATAATTACTTGCTGTCTGATTATCGGGTGTTTTGATATCTGCTGTAAAGTTATGATGGCTCGACTGATGCCAGTCGCCAGTGTAATCGCCGAAGAAGAAGCACACCTGATGGAAATACCTGAAGACACCAAGGATGAAGAAACAGACGACGATGACACCGACCACTATCTTTGAAGGGTAGCCTAGAGCTACAGGCAAGGTGGACATACGGAACATCAGGGAAGTAACATACCCCAAAGGACGAATATATGACAATATGATACTATCATTGTGGTCATCTGGATTTCGTGAACATCATCCAGGACCAAAAGGGGGAATATTGTTGGAGCGGATTTTTGGACATATACTGGACTAGTATACGGGACCAAACATTTGTTTTATTTTCCCCTTTAATGAATTTTGTAAGGGACAATACTGATGCATTATGCTCGATATAAAAAAACCAGTTAGACTTTAAGGTATGCTGGCCTTGAGTTATGGAGATAGGAAAGTGAGATAATGAACACTGGAGAGTTAAGTGCTGGGTATGTTTGTTTATACCAGTGCCAAAAGACCTGCACTTGTTTATACTGCCCTGTCACAATGCAGGATGGTTAATATCAAAAGCTTAGCCTTCGATAGTAACAGCTTTGTAGTGCTAAAGCATGTGTTGTAAAGTGACATAATTTGTAAGATAAAAGAACTTCACTGCAGATACCAATTTGAGAAGATGGTTCAAAGACAGGGGTCTTCATCACTTCTCCCAAAGCTTTGTCTCCGATTTAATAAACCTCTCTTTATACATTATACAGTCTCGGAAATATTTTTCCACAACACACTCTCACCTCTGAGTCAGAAGATCGTGGGTTCAAATCCCACTCCAGGAACTTAAGCACATAAATCTAGGCTGACTCTCCAATGCCGTGCTGAGGGAGCGCTGCATTGTCAGATCAGACGTTAAACCGAGGCTCTGTCTGCTCTCTCAGGTGGATGTAAAAGATCCCGCGGCACTATTTTGAAGAAGAGCAGGGGAGTTATCCCCGGTGTCCTGGGGCCAATATTCATCCCTCAATCAATATAACAAAAAAACAGATTATCTGGTCATTATCACATTGCTTTTTGTGGGAGCTTGCTGTGCGCAAATTGGTTGACGCGTTTCCCACATTACAACAGTGACCACACTCCAAAAAGTACTTCATTGGCTGTAAAGCACTTTGAGACATGCGGTGGTCGTGAAAGGCACTATATAAATGCAATCTTTCTTTCTTTTTGTATGTTTGCACAAATACTGAAATAGACGGGCCTTTTGGGGAAACCGAGCTGAAAGGAACAGAATAATCTGGGCCGAGTCAGTGTCACCACAGCAGAGAGAGCACAAGATTGCTCCAAGTTAGTCAGCAATGCCCGTGCCTGCACATGCTCAATGGGGCAGACCCAATTACATATGCCAAAGTCTTGGAGAATAAAAGGCACAATTAAGAACTGCACCAACTGGCACGCCATAATCCATGTGTTGACAAATTAGTTTCAACTAATATCTGCAATAACAGATGACTGGGGGGAATTACAGATGTGCCTAATGTTCTGTACTGGTTTTGAAGTAGTGCACAATTAGTAAAGCAGTGAGGATGTATAACCTCTCTGTAATGATCCCATTCATACACACATCTGGAGCATCCATTAAACATCTGCTACTTTCTTTATCATACATAAAGAAAGACTTGCATTTATCCGTCATCATCATAGGCAGTCCCTCGGAATCGAGGAAGACTTGCTTCCACTCTTAAAATGAGTTCTCAGGTGACTGAACAGTCCAATACAAGAACCACAGTCCCTGTCACAGGTGGGACAGATAATCGTTGAGGAGAAGGGAGGTTGGGACAGGTTTGCTGCACGCTCTTTCCGCTGCCTGCGCTTGGTTTCTGCATGCTCTCGGCGATGAGACTCGAGGTGCTCAGCGCCCTCCCAGATGCACTTCCTCCACTTAAGGTGGTCTTTGGCCAGGGACTCCCAGGTGTCAGTGGGGATGTCGCACTTTATCAGGGAAGCTTTCAGGGTGTCCTTGTAACGTTTCCTCTGCCCACCTTTGACTCGTTTGCCGTGAAGGAGTTCCGAGTAGAGCGCTTGCTTTGGGAGTCTCGTGTCAGGCATGCGGACGATGTGACCTGCCCAGTGGAACTGAACAAGTGTGGTCAGTGCTTCGATGCTGGGGATGTTGGCCTGGTCAAGGATGCTAATGTTGGTGCGTCTGTCCTCCCAGGGGATTTGTAGGATCTTGCGGAGACATTGTTGGTGGTATTTCTCCAGTGACTTGAGGTGCCTACTGTACATGGTCCACATCTCTGAGCCATACAGGAGGGCGGGTATTACTACAGTCCTGTAGACCGTGAGCTTGGTGGCAGTTTTGAGGGCCTGGTCTTCAAACACTCTTTCCCTCAGGCGGCCGGTGCGATGTGTTTAATGATATCAGGATGCCCCAAAGCACTTTGTAATGCTGTTGTAATGTAGAAAATCTGGCAGCCCATTTGCGCACAGCAAGGTCGCTCAAACAGCAGTAAGATGAATGACCAGATAATATGTCCCAGCATTGTTGGCTGAGGGATAAATATTGACCGGAACACCGGGGATATTTTACGCTCACCTGAGACGGCAGACTGGGACTCGGTTTAACGTTTCATGCAAAAGACGACACCTCTGTCAGTGCAACACTCCCTCAGTACTGCACTGGGAGTGTCAGCCTAGATTAACATGCTCAGGTCTCTGGAGTGGGGCTTGAACCCAAAGCCTATACCACTGAGCCATGGCTGCCACTGTTGGGCATTCTGTCAATGTTTGGGTTAAAACATAGAAACATAGAAAATAGGTGCAGGAGCAGGCCATTCGGCCCTTTGAGCCTGCACCGCCATTCAATATGATCATGGCTGATCATGCAACTTCAGTACCCCACTCCCGCCTTCTCTCTATACCCCCTGACCTCCTTACCCATAAGGGCCACATCTAACTCCCTTTTGAATATATCCAACGAACTGGACTCAACAACTTTCTGTGGTAGAGAATTCCACAGGTTCACAATTCCCTGGGCGAAAAAGTTTCTCCTCATTTCGGTCCTATATGGCTTACCCCTTAGCCTTGGACTATGACTCCTGGTAATGGACTTCCCAACATCAGAAACATTCATCCTGCATCTTACCTTTCCAGTCCTGTCATAATTTTATATGCTTCTATGAGATCCCCTCTCACCCCTCTCATTCTTCTAAATTCCACTGAGTATAACCCTAGTCGATCCAGTCTTTCTTCATATGTCAGTCCTACCACCCCGGGAATTAGTTTGGTGAACCTTCGCTGCACTCCCTCAATCGCAAGCACGTCCTTCCTCAGATTAGGAGAACAAAACTGCATACAATACTCAAGGTGTGGCCTCACCAAGGCCCTGTACAACTGCAGTAAAACCTCCCTGCTCCTATACTCATATCCTCTCGCTATGAAAGCCAACATGCCATTTGCTTTCTTTACTGCCTTTCTTTACTGCCTGCCTACCTTCAGTGACTGATATAGTTCCATGACACCCAGGTCTCGTTGCACCTCCCCTTTAACTAATTTGTCACCATTCAGATAATAATCTGCCTTCCTGTTTTTGCCACCAAAGTGGATAACGTCACATTTATCCACATTATACTACATCTGCCATGCATTTGCTCATCCACCGAACCTAGCCAAGTCACCCTGCAGCCTCTTAGCATCCCCCTCACAGCTCACATAGCCACCCAGCTTAGTGTCACCTGCAATGTTGGAGATATTACATTCAATTCTTTCGTCCAAATCATTAATGTATATTGTAAATAGCTGAGGTCCCAGCACTGAACCTTGCAGCACCCCACAAGTCACTGCCTGCCATTCTGAAAAGGACTCGTTTATTCCCACTCTTTGCATCCTGTCTGCCAACCAGTTCTCTATCCACGTCAATACATTACCCCCAATACCATGTGCCTTAATTTTGTACACTAATCTCTTGTGTGGGACCATGTATAAAGCCTTTTGAAAGTCCAAATACACAACATCCACTGGTTCTTCCTTATCTCCACTCTGCTAGTTACATCCTCAAAAAACTCTAGAAGATTTGTCAAGCATGATTTCCCTTTCATAAATTTGTGCTGACTTGGACCGATCCTGTCACTGCTTTCCAAATGCGCTGCTATTACATCTTTAATAATTGATTCCAGCATTTTCCCCACCACCGATGTCAGGCTAACCGGACTACAATTCCCTGTTTTCTCTCTCATTGGAAAATGACCACCAATGCATCTACTACTTCTAGGGCCACTTCCTAAGTACTCTGGGACGCAGACTATCAGGCCTGGGGATTTATCGGCCTACAGTCCCATCAGTTTCCCTAACACCATTTCCTGACTAATAAGGATTTTCCTCAGTTCCTCCTTCCCGCTAGACCCTCGGTCGGCTAGTATTTTTGGGAGGTTATTCGTGTCTTCCTTAGTGAAGACAACACCAAAGGGTTGGTGTCAATCTCAATTGCCTGGGTGTAGGGTGACACTCACAGGTGAGGAAGCGATTGATAGGAGCAGCCCCAGCATGTGAGAAGGGAATTAGGGGACAGTTATTGCCATTGCCGTCCAATTGAGCTAAAGAGCCGGACTGCCCTGTGCATGCAATCCCATTTGAAAGCTCTCAGCGCCATCATCAACAATCAATATCAAAGCAGCCAGCCCTCTTGCCTGCGCTTACCATGGAAACCTATGACAGAGTATAAAACAAAGACAAAAAAGAGGAACACATGACCTTGGAAACACCGTGTCCTTACAAATTCAGGCTCTTATTGTAAAAGCATCAATTCAGGAAACTGAGATTTTGCTAAAAATTTGAAACTAAAAAAACACTTAAAGCACTCTGTAAAATCCCTACGCTATTCTACAAATTACTTTCTCCCTAAACTGAGCATCATTGAGCTTTGTTTTTTTCTTCGAATCTGCAGCAAATGTTGCAAAGATTAATTCACATCCATTAGGTGAAATAAGAGATAAATCTTGTTCAGGAAACTGAGATTTTGCTAAAAATTTGAAACTAAAAAAACACTTAAAGCACTCTGTAAAATCCCTACGCTATTCTACAAATTACTTTCTCCCTAAACTGAGCATCATTGAGCCTTGTTTTTTTCTTCAAATCTGCAGCAAATGTTGCAAAGACTAATTCACATCCATTAGGTGAAATAAGAGATAAATCTTGTTCGTATTTACAGTGAGCGTTGATGGATTGTTAATATTTCATGTTCCTGTACAATACTATTATCTATCTTCCGACTTAAGATAGTGAGATTTGTTTGTCGTTGTCAGAACAGCGATCTGCCCAACTGAGAGACCAAATTGTCAATAGGCCCATTATCTAATAATGTTATAAAACCCAACTCTGTAGAGCTAATGATTTCTATCCATCACGAGAAAGAATGGTCTAAATAAAAACTCTTCTCCATTTCTATTTGTTTTACACCTTCTCTTTCTTTTCTGTTCCCGCTTGCTCTCGCTCGCTGCTTTTCTCACATTTTTCTCGGCATTTCGATGAGTTTGTCTGTCTTTCTGTTGCCCTCGCTTTCTGCGTTATTGCCTTCAATGTGTCCTCCGTTGTCTGGTTCTGTTTTTGTAATCAGCTCCCAGGTCGATGGCTGAAACCTCTTGGCTGCCTTTTGCCATCTGCCTGCTCTAAACCCACGATCAGTTATCATTATTTACCACTTCACGTTCCAGACTATTAGTTTCCCCTTTTCAACCTCATCCCTTGTTCCCTTGCCCTGTGATCTAAGTTGGCTCACCAGCACAGATGTGTTGTCTGTTGGGATGTGCCATCAAAGGCTGTCACTATGGTCCCCATTACCACTGTGTTCTTTTGGACAGATTTTACAGCTCGCTCTCGCCTCAGGGTCAGAGATTGTTGTGAGCTCAAGTCCCACTCCAGAAATGTGTGCTCGGAGCAGGCGGATGTCAAAGATCACACGGCACTATGTCGAAGATAACCAGGGTAGCTCTCACTAGTGTCCTGACCAATAGTTATCCCTCAATCAACATCACTAAAACAAGTTATTGTGATATTGTTGTTTGTGGGAGCTTGCTGTGCACAAATTGTCTGCCGAATTTCCTTCCATAGGACAGTGAATCATAGAATGGTCACAGCACAGAAGGAGGCCATTCGGTCCGTCGAGCCCATGCCGGCTCTCTGCAAGAGCACCTCAGCCAGTCCCACTCCCTCACCCTTTCCCCGGAGCCCTGCATTTTATTTTCCTTCAGGTACTTATCCAATTTCCCTTTTGAAAGACATGATTAAGTCTGCCTCCACCACCCTCTCAGGCAGCGCATTACAGATCCTAACCACTCGCTGCATAAAAACGTTTTTCCTCATGTTGCCTTTGGTTCTTTTGCCAATCACCTTAAATCTGTGTCCTCTGGTTCTCGACCCTTCCGCCAATGGGAACAGTTTCTCTCGATCGACTCTGTCCAGACCCCTCATGATTTTGAACACCTCGATCAAATCTCCTATCAACCTCCAAGGAGAACAACCCCAGCTTCTCCTACTGACACATGCTCCACTTGACCCACCTCATCCCCCAGAACCAGATCCAGCAATGCCTCCTTCCTCGTCCGGCCAGAAACATACTGAACACACTTCAGAAATGGTTCCCCTTCTCTGCCCTTTACACTATTACTATCCCGTATTAGGATAGTGCAAACCCCCCATTATCACTACTCTATAGTTCTTGCTATATATAGGTCTGTAATTTCCTTCAAAATGTGCTCCTCTTTATCCTTCCCACCAGCTGGTGGCCTATAGAATACACCTAGCAGTGTAATGGCACCTCTATTGTTTCTTAGCTCTCACCAGATAGATTCTGTCCTTGATACTGTCAGGACATCCTCTCTCTCCAGCACTGTAATATTCTGCTTAACCAATACTGCCACCCACCTCCTTTCTTTTCTTCCCTATCTTTCCTGAACACCCTATATCCAGAAATATTTAATACCCAATCCTATCTTTTTTTGAGCCAAGTCTCAGTTATCGCCACAACATCATATTCCCATGAAAGAAAAAAGAAAGACTTGTATTTATATAACGCTTTTCATGGCCACCAGACATCTCAAAGCGCTTTACAGCCAATGAAGTACTTTTGGAGTGTAGTCACTGTTGTAATGTAGGAAACGCGGCAGCCAATTTGCGCATAGCAAGCTCCCATACACAGCCATGTGATAATGACCAGATAATCTGTTTTAGTGATGTTGATTGAGGGATAAATATTGGCCAGGGCACCGGGGATAACTCCCCTGCTCTTCTTCAAAATAGTGCCAAGAGATCTTTTACATCCACCTGAGAGAGCAGACGGGGCCTTGGTTTAACGTCTTATCCGAAAGACGGAACTTCTGACACTGCTGCACTCCCTCAGCACTGCACCGGAGTCTCAGCCTGGATTTATGCGCTCAAGTTCTTGGAGTGGGATGTGGCTATTTGCGCCTGCAGCTCACCAACCTTATTGACCACATTTTGAATGTTTACACACATGCACCGCAAACCTATCTTAGACCTTATTGTATTCTCTCTTAGTCTGACCCCACCTAATATCGTACTATTTCTTACTCCAGTGCTCTCTGTCTCTCCCAATTCTTTGTACACCTTGTTTCTGAGGAAGGATGTTCTTGCTATTGAGGGAGTGCAGCGAAGGTTCACCAGACTGATTCCAGGGATGGCTGGACTGACATATGAGGAGAGACTGGATCAACTGGGCCTTTATACACTGGAGTTTAGAAAGATGAGAGGGGATCTCATAGAAACGTATAAGATTCTGACGGGACGGAACAGGTTAGATGCGGGAAGAATGTTCCCGATGTTGGGGAAGTCCAGAACCAGGGGACACAGTCTTAGAATAATGGGTAGGCCATTTAGGACTGAGATGAGGAGGAACTTCTTCACTCAGAGAGTTGTTAACCTGCGGAATTCCCTACCGCAGACGTCGTTGATGCCAGTTCATTGGATTTATTCAAGAGGGAGTTAGATATGGCCCTTACAGCTAAAGGGATCAAGGGGTACGGAGAGAAAGCAGGAAAGAGGTACTGAGGTGAATGATCAGCCATGATCATATTGAATGGTGGTGTAGGCTCGAAGGGCCGAATGGCCTACTCCTGCACCTATTTTCTATGTTTCTATGTTTCTATGTTTCTCCATTCTAATGCTACATCCTGGTGCCCATCCCCCTGCCAAATTAGTTTCAACCCTCCCCAATAGCACGAGCAAACCTCCCTCCCTCAAGGACATTGGTCCAGCCTAGACAGGTCCCACCTCCCCCAGAACTGGTCCCAATGCCCCAAGAATCTGAAGCCCTCCCTCCTGCACCATCTCTCCAGCCCTGCGTTCATCTGCTCCATCCTCTTATTTCTGTATTCACTAGCGCATGGCACCGGGAGTAATCCGGAGATTACAACCTTTAAGGTCCTGCTTTTTATTCTCTTTCCGAGCTCCCTAAAATCTGCCTGCAGGAATTCATCCCTCTTTCTACCTGTGTCGTTGATACTGATATAGACCATAACCTCTCCCCATAGAATATTCTGCAGTCCTTGACCCTGACACCAGGCAGGCAACATGCCATCCTGGAGTCATGTCTGTGGCCGCAGAAACACCTATCTGTTCCCCTAACTATCGAATCCCCTACCACTATTGCTTTCCCGATCTTCCTCCTGTCCCCCTGTACAGCTGAGACATCTGGTGCCGTGGACTTGGCTCTGACTGTATTCCGCAGAGGAATCATCGCCCCCACCGGTATACAATACTAGTTGGAGAGGGAGATGCACTCAGGGGACTCCTACACTACCTGCCTGGTCCTCCTCTTCTGTCTGGCGGTCACCCATTCTCTCCCTGCCTGCACACTCTTAAGCTGCGGAGTGACCACCTCCTGAAACGTGCTATCCACGAAGCTCTCAGCCTTGCAGATGCACCGCAGTGTCACCAGCTGCTGCTCAAACTCTGAAACCCGGAGCTCGAGCTCCTCCAGCCAACAACACTTCCTGCACATGTGTTTGTCCAGGACACGGGAAGCAGCCTGGAGTTCCCACTCAGAGGGTGGTGAATTTCTGTAATTCTCTACTCCAGAGGGCTGTGGATGCTCAGTCTTTGAGCATATTCAAGAGAGAGATTGATAGATTTTTGGATATTAAGAGAATCAAGGGATATGGGGATAGTGCAGGAAAGTGGAGTTGAGGTAGAAGATCAGCCATGATCTCATTGAATGGCAGAGCAGGCTCGAGAGGCCGAATGGCCGACTCCTGCTCCTAGTTCTTATGTTTGTATGAGTCGGGCTGTTCTGGTCTCCTGGGGATGTCTCTTCCACCCATCAGAAGGGAAGAGGACCTCCCTGTGCGCTCTCACTCTCTCCACAAGGATAGGCAGTCCTCTGTCTCAGTGCAGTCATGTTTAGCCCTGTTTCCAGCAATCAATTGTGCCGTCTGCTGCCTGCACACTCCTGGATAAACCTTCAAATGCAATGTGGCCCTGGCTCCTTTAAATATCCCGGCTGAAAACGCGTCATCGATTATGTCATCAGACCCGCACCATTTAACAGGGCCGGGTGACAAGCAGGGCGGCCTTAATAGGCCCCATTAACGGAAAGTCGCTCTGAGGAGCGGGATGTAACCATGACCCGACCCGCCCAGGTACGGAAAAATTCCAGCCAGCACCTCAGACAGTGCAGCACTCCCTCAGCACTGCGCTGGGAGTGTCAGCCTGGATTTTTGTGCTCGAGTCACTGGAGTAGGACTCGAGCCCACAAACTCCTGACAGTGCTGCCCACTGAGCCACAGCTGACACCTTAACACAGAGCAGAGGAGAAATTCCAGTGTGAGCCAGTGCTGTCACCCTACACCACTCCAGTATGAATGGCTGCCAAATCAGTGCCTGCAGTATAAAGGTGTCAAAAGATGTCATAATATATGGACACCAAGAGTCCTAAGAAGGTTAAGGATAAGAAGATAACTTGCCCCCTCAGCTGGTTCTATTTAATCCCTATTTTTCAATTAATACTACATTTCGTCGTCTCTATTTTAAGATTTCCATTTGTGCTATTCAACTTGTAACTTGGACCATCATCCATCACGCTGCAGGTCCAAATATAACCTCACACTCATCAAACTGTCCCTGAGTTTAAAACTATTCAGCTCTTTTAGAAATAGATCGACTAATTTGGCCATCGCTGCAATTGATGGAAGTTCATTCCATCAATTAACAGCACTCAGAAAATAAATTCAGTTCTCAGCTCCCATTTCCCAATGGTGGTTTCTATTTCAAGGGAATTTACCTGATAGCTAGATGGATAGAATTGAAAAACAGTGAAGTTACGTTAAACTTCTATAGAACCTTGGTTAGGCCACACTTGGAGCACTGTGCACAGTTCTGGTCTCCATATTATAAAAAGGGATATAGAGGCACTGACGAAGGTGCACATTTTTTTTACAAGGATGATACCAGAACTGAAAGGTTATAATATCAGGAAAGATTGATCTGGCTGGAGCTTCATTCACGAGAAAAGAGAAGGGGGTGGGGCAACCTAATAAAGTTTTTTAAATTATGAAGGGGTTCGATAAGGTAGATATAGAGAAAATGTTTCCACTTGAGGTAAATCCAAAACCAGGGGTCATAAATATAAGATAGTCACCAATAAATCCAATAAGCAAGTTTCTGCTGATAGGGTGAGATGAGGAGGGATGGGAGGAGGCTCGTGTGGGGCATCATCATAGGCAGTCCCTCGAAATCGAGGAAGACTTGCTTCCACTCTAACAGTGAGTTCTCAGGTGACTGAGGACCTATACAGGAATTACAGTCTCTGTCACAGGTGGGACAGATAGTCGCTGAGGGAAGGGGAGGGTGGGACAGGTTTGCCACACGCTCCTTCCGCTGCCTGCGCTTGGTTTCTGCATGCTCTCAGCGACGAGACTCGAGGTGCTCAGCGCCCTCCCGGGTGCTCTTCCTCCACTTAGGGCAGTCTTTGGCCAGGGACTCCCAGGTGTTGGTGGGGATGTTGCATTTTATCAAGGAGGCTTTGAGGGTGTCCTTGAAACGTTTCCTCTGCCCACCTGGGGCTCGCTTGCCGTGTAGGAATTCCGAGTAAAGCGCTTGCTTTGGGAGTCTTGTGTCAGGCATGTGGACAATGTGACCTGCCCAGCAGAGCTGGTCGAGTGTGGTCAGTGCTTCGATGCTGGGGATGTTGGCCTAGTCGAGAACACTTGTGGTTGGGCCAAATGGCCCTGTGCTGTAAATTCTCTAGTGTTGGTAGTGAGAAGTTTTGCTTCACACTGATGCCACAGTTTTTATGTAACTGAATTCTTGTTGCTTGTTTTCCAGATTTAGTGCAAAGGATTTCTGATGAAATGCGTTTATGGGTGAAAAGCCCATAGATGATTGGGTAATTCCCCCATCAATCACTGCTGTAAATAACAGGAATTGATTTGTATTATGCAGGGAGTAATCACCCTGCTTTTATCGGGAGACTTTGTTGTAGTTTGGGTCATGAGCTCTGTTTGCTGTAGTTCATGGAGACTGTGCTGAGTAAATGGATGATGTAAATCTTGACCAGCCGCCACTGAAATCAAATGGCTCAGACTGACCCTTTGGAGTGCTGAATGTCTTTTGGAACTTGCCCGTTTTATTAACTGCCTAAAATTATTTTTAGCTTGTGACAATACTCACTTTGTTGGTTTTTCCTGGTGCCAGCCCAAAAACTTGACATATTTATTTTCACAATTTGCCCTGGTGGGATTTGAACACACAATTGCAAGGTGTCTTAATGCAGTACCAAGAACCATGACACTACCACACCTTGGATCAGCAACCCAGGAATGACAAGTTATAAAACTACCCTTGCCAATGGGGGGTCACATCAAAGTTATATTACATCCATGAATGACGCACATCGAGTTACATCGAGGCTACAGCACAGAAACAGGCCATTTGGCCTAACCGCTCCGTGCCGGTGTTTATGCTCCACACCAGCCTCCTCCCACCCTCCTTCACCCCATCACCATATCCTTCTATTCCTTTCTCCCTCATGTGTTTATCCTTAAATCCATCGATACTATTCACTTCAACCACTCCCTGTGGCAGCGAGTTCCACATTCTCACCGCTCTCTGGGTAAAGAAGTTTCTCCTGAATTCCCCATTGGATTTATTTGTGACTATCTTATATTTATGACCTCTAGTTCTGGCCTGCCCCACAAATGAAAACACCTTCTCCACTTCTACCCTGTCGAACCCTTTCATTAGCTTAAAGACCTCTATTAGGTCACCCCTCGGCCTTCTCTTTTCGAGAGAAAAGAGCCCCGCCATTGGAGAGTGTGCAAAAAAGGTTCACAAGGATGATACCAGAACTGAGAGTGATATGTCCTTACTATACAGTATAAATGCGCACGAGGCCCATACAAGTGAGAGAAGGTCACTCTGTGACCAGTTACCTTTATTACCAAGACCTCAAGAGACTGAAGGTGGGTGGAGCTTCCCCTTTTTTACCTGAAAGACCAGGTTAGGAGTGTCTCCCACAAGTTCACCCCCTTGTGGTCAATGTTCTCAAGGTGTACAACTTAGGTCAGCTTATACATGGGTTACAATGATAGTTGAATACATGACATCACCTCCCCCCCAAAGTCTTATTGGGATCACAGGTTAAGTCTCTCTGGTGGTTTGCGCTCCCTTGTAGAGCGCCTGAGTTGGGGCTCCGGTTGTTGGGCGCTGGCCTGAGTGTCTGCTGTTTGCGGTGCCTCAGGCCTGTCAGGACTGCCCACAGTGACTGGGTTCTTCTCCGCTTGGTTCCGGTGTTCGGTCACCTGTGGTGGAGTAAACTCTATGTCGTGTTCTTCCTCTGTTCCTTCTATGGGGTTGCTGAACTCCTTTTAGTTTGATCCACGTGTTTGCGGCTGATTTGTCCATTGGTAAGTTTAACTACCAAAATCCTATTCCTCTCTTTGGCAATCACAGTGCCTGCAAGCTATTTGGGCCCAGCAGCCTAATTAAGGACAAAAACAGGGTCATTGACATCAATACATCGCACCCTCGCATTCCCGTCATGGTAGTCACATTGTGACTGACGCCTGCTCTCAACAATTTCTTTCATAGTAGGGTGTATAAGGGATAACCTGGTTTTGAGTATCCTTTTCATTAGCAGCTCTGTGGGTGGAACCCCTGTGAGCGAGTGTGGTTGGGATCTATTGGCCAACAGGAGGCGTGATAAGCGGCTTTGTAGGAAACTCCCTTGGATTCTGAGCATCCCCTGTTTGATTATCTACACTGCTCGTTCCGCCTGGCTGTTTGAGGCCGGCTTGAACGGTGCCGTTCTGACATGGTCGAATCCATTGCCTGCCATGAAGTCCTGGAATTCGATGCTTGTGAAGCACGGGCCATTGTCGCTGACCAAGACGTCCAGTAGACCATGGGCGGCGAACATTGCCCGTAGGCTTTGTACCGTGACAGAGGATATGCTTGAATTTGAAATGGCATACTCAACCTGTCATGTATTCAACCAGCTTGTAACCCATGTATAATCTGACCTAAGTTGTACACTGTGAGAACACTGACCACTAGGTGGTGAACTTGTGGGAGACACTCCTAACCTAGATCTTCAGATATAAAAGGGGAAGCTCCACCCACTTCCATCACTTGAGTACTATGAAATAAAGGACAGGTCACAGACTGACCTTCTCTCAAGCATGCGCCTCGTGTGCATTTATACTGTATAGTAAGGACGTATCAATGGCGACAAGAAACTGTGATTTAAACCACGCAAGCATGGCCACTAGCAGAACAGACGAAGGCACTGTGTTAAGGAATAGTTGGGACAGAGATTCAACATTGTTAAAGCAGCACACAGTTCTCCTGGCACACTCAAGGACAGTCACAGGGGCAGTCAGAGACGATCGAATGGCAAGGGACCTTTTGTTTCAAACAGCAGCTCATGCTGGAGGTGTGGAGGCACACACTCAGCCGGAGTTTGCAGAAGTGAGCAAAATACCTGCAGAAATTGCAGAAATGAATGCTGGGGGAAATCGCTGGAAGCTGAAGTTCAGCGAGTTCATGTGGAGCACGTATACAGTTCATACACCAGGACGCCACCGATAATGATGAAAGTGCTCCTCAATGGCATCCCAGTATCAATGGAGCTAGACACGGGGGCCAGCCAGTCCCTGATGGGTATCAAACAGTTCGAAAAGTTGTGGGCGTCCAAGGCCAAGAGGCCAAAATTATCGCCGATTGACGCACAGCTACGGACTTACACAAAGCAGATCATTCTGGTGCTAGGCATCGCCACGGTAGTCGTGACCACAAAGATTCGGAGAACAGACTACCACTCTGGATTGTCCCAGGAGACGGTCCCGCACTACTGGGGAGGAGTTGGCTTGCTGTCATGAACTGGAAATGGGGCGATGTCAATGCAATTTCCTCTGTGGAGCGAGTATCATGCTCACAGGTCCTGGACAAATTTGACTCATTATTTCAACCCGGCATTGGTACTTTCATGGGGGCCAAGGTAGTGATTCACATAAACCCGGACGCCAGACCAGTACACCACAAAGCTAGAGACGTGCCGTACGTGATGCGGGAAAAGATAGAAGGCGAATTGGACCGCCTGTTGAGGGAAGGCATCATCTCGCCAGTCGAATTCAGTGACTGCGCGAGCCCGATTGTGCCGGTGCTCAAGGCGGATGGGTCGGTCAGGATGTGTGGCGATTACAAGGCCACCATCAATCGGGTGTCACTCCAAGACCAGTACCCGCTACCAAGAGCGGAGGACCTCTTTGCGACGCTATCCGGTGGCAAACTTTTTTCAAAATTGGACCTGACCTCAGCTTACATGACCCAGGAGCTGGCGAGTGAGTCGAAGAAGCTGACCACCATCACGACACACAAGGGGTTGTTTGAGTACAACAGATGTCCGTTCGGGATTCGCTCGGCCGCCGCGATCTTCCAAGGAAATATGGAAAGCCTCCTCAAGTCGATTCCAGGGACGGTGGTTTTTCAGGACTACATCTTCATTATGGGTTACGATACTGAAGAACACCTCCACAACCTGGAGGAGGTGCTACGCAGACTGGACCGGGTAGGGCTGCGACTGAAAAAGGCGAAGTGCGTCTTCCTAGCTCCAGAGGTAGAATTCCTGGGGATGAGGGTAGCAGCAGACGGGATCAGCCCTACTGCGTCCAAGACGGAAGCGATCCAGAGAGCACCCAGACCCCATAACACGACGGAGCTGCGTTCGTTCTTGGGGCTTCTGAACTATTTTGGTAACTTTCTTCCCAAATTGAGCACGCTGCTAGAGCCGCTACATGTGCTCCTACGCAAAGGTCGCGAATGGGTCTGGGGGGACAGCCAGGAAAGGGCTTTTAATAGAGCACGCAATTTGTTATGTTCCAACAATCTGTTATCGCTATATGACACATGTAAGAAACTTGTGTTAACGTGCGATGCGTCGTCCTAAGGTATCGGGTGTGTGTTGCAGCATGTCAATGCCAAGGGTCAGTTACAGCCGGTAGCTTATGCCTCCAGAAGTCTGTCCCAGGCAGAAAGGGGCTACGGGATGGTAGAAAAGGAGGCGCTCGCATGTGTATATGCGGTAAAGAAAATGCACCAGTACCTGTTTGGCAGGAAATTTGAGCTGGAGACAGATCACAAACCTCTCACGTCCTTTTGGCCAACAACAAGGCCATAAATGCAAACGCATCGGCCCGCATACAGAGGTGGGCACTCACGTTAGCCGCCTATGACTACACAATTCGGCACAGACCGGGCACCGAAAACTACGCCGATGCACTCAGCAGGCTCCCACTAGCCACCACTGAGGGGGCTACCGAGCATGGTGCTGAGATGGTCATGGCTGTTGAAGCTTTCGGAAGCGAAGGCTCACCCGTGACAGCCCGTCAGATTAAAGTCTGGACAAATAGAGACCCGCTATTGTCTCTAGTCAAGAAATGTGTCCTGAATGGGAACTGGGCAGCCACGTACAGGGCATGTCCTGAGAAATTAAACCATTTCACAGGCGCAAGGATGAACTCTCGATTCAGGCCGATTGCTTACTGTGGGGAAACCGCGTAGTCATGCCCCAGATGGGCAGAGAGGTGTTCATCAGATAACTCCACAATGAGCACCCAGGCATTGTCACGATGAAGGCAATTGCCAGGTCACACGTTTGGTGGCCAGGGATAGACGCAGATCTGGAACTTTGTGTTCGCAGGTGCAACACGTGTGCCCAGCTGGGCAATACGCCCAGGGAAGCCCCCCTTAGCCCCTGGCCATGGCCCGCCAAGCCTTGGTCACGCATCCATGTGGACTACGCAGGTCCTTTCATGGGGAAAATGTTTTTGGTTGTAGTAGACGACTACTCCAAATGGATCGAGTGTGACATTTTAAATTCAAGCACATCCTCTGCCCCGGTAGAAAGTCTACGGGCAATGTTCGCCGCCCACGGTCTACCGGACATCTTGGTCAGCGACAATGGCCCGAGCTTCACAAGCACTGAATTCCAGGACTTCATGGCAGGAAATGGTATTAACCATGTTAGAACGGCACCGTTCAAGCCGGCCTCAAACGGCCAGGCAGAACGAGCAGTGCAGATAATCAAATAGGGGTTGCTCAGAATCCAAGGGGGTTCCCTACAATGCTGCTTATCACGCCTCCTGTTGGCCTACAGATCCCGACCACACTCACTCACAGGGGTTCCACCTGCAGAGCTGCTAATAAAAAGGACGCTCAAAACCCAGTTATCCCTTATACACCCCACCATGAAAGAAATTGTCGAGAGCAGGCGCCAGTCACAATATGACTTCCATGACAAGAATGCGAGGGCATGATATATTGATGTAAATGACCCTGTTTTTGTCCTCAACTACGCTGCAGGGCCCAAATGGCTCGCAGGCACTGTGGTTGCCAAAGAGGGAAATAGGATTCTGGTAGTTAAACTTACCAATAGACAAATGTGCCGCAAACATGTGGATCAAACAAAAAGGAGGTTCAGCAACCCCATAGAAGAAGCAGAGGAAGAACACAATGTAGAATTCACTCCACCACAGGTGACCGAACACCGGAACCAAAGGGAGGAGAGCCCAATCACTGTGTGCAGTGCGGACAGGCCTGAGGCACCGCAAACAGCAGACACTCAGGCCAGCGCCCAACAACCAGAGCCCCAACTCAGGCGCTCTACAAGGGAGCATAAACAACCAGAGAGACTTAACCTGTGATCCCAATAAGACTTTGGGGGGGAGGTGATGTCATGTATTCAACCAGCATTGTAACCCATGTATAATCTGACCTAAGTTGTACACTGTGAGAACACTGACCACTAGGTGGTGAACTTGCGGGAGACACTCCTAACCTAGACCTTCAGATATAAAAGGGGAAGCTCCACCCACTTCCATCACTTGAGTACTGTGAAATAAAGGACAGGTCACAGACTGACCTTCTCTCAAGCATGGGCCTCGTGTGCATTTATACTGTATAGTAAGGACGTATCACAACCCATTTGGAGTAGGCGTCTACTACAACCAAAAAAATTTTTCCCATGAAAGGATCTGCGTAGTCCACATGGATGCGTGGCCATGGCTTGGCGGGCCAGGACCAGGGGCTAAGGGGGGCTTCCCTGGGTGTGTTGCTCAGCTGAGCACATGTGTTGCACCTGCGAACACAAAGTTCCAGGTCTGCATCCATCCCTGGCCACCAAACGTGTGACCTGGCAATTGCCTTCATCATGACAATGCCTGGGTGCTCATTGTGAAGTTCTCTGATAAACACCTCTCTGCCCTTCTGGAGCATGACTACTCGGTTTCCCCACAGTAGGCAATCGGCCTGAATCATGAGTTCATCCTTGCGCCTATGAAACGGTTTAAACTCCTCAGGGCATGCCCCGTACGTGGCTGCCCAGT
This sequence comes from Pristiophorus japonicus, assembly GCF_044704955.1. Classification (NCBI taxonomy): domain Eukaryota; kingdom Metazoa; phylum Chordata; class Chondrichthyes; family Pristiophoridae; genus Pristiophorus; species Pristiophorus japonicus. Next base: position 109,099,210 of record NC_091991.1, on the reverse strand, counting down.
CCCCATTCAGGACACATTTCTTAACTATAGACAGTAGCGGGTCTTTATTTGTCCAGACTTTAATGTGACGGGCTGTCACAGGTGAGCCTTCGCTTTCGAAAGCTTCAACAGCCATGACCATCTCAGCACAATGCTCAGTTTCACCCTCAGTGGTGGCTAGTGGGAGCCTGCTGAGTGCATCGGCACAATTTTCAGTGCCCGGTCTGTGCCGAATTGTGTAGTCATAGACGGCTAACGTAAGTACCCACCTCTGTATGCGGGCCGATGCGTTCACATTTATGGCCTTGTTGTCGACCAAAAGAGACGTTAGAGGTTGTGATCTGTCTCCAGCTCAAATTTCCTGCCAAACAGGTACTGGTGCATTTTTTTTTACTGCATATACACATGCTAGCGCTTCCTTTTCTACCATCCCGTAGCTCCTTTCTGCCCGGGACAGACTTCTGGAGGCATAAGCTACCAGCTGTAACTGACCATTGGTATTCACATGCTGCAACATATACCCGACCCCATAGGATGACACATCGCACATTAAAACTAGTTTCTTACATGGGTCATATAATGTTAACAGTTTGTTGGAGCATAACAAATTGCGTGCTCCATCAAAAGTTCTTTCCTGGCTGTCCCCCCAGACCCAATCGCGACCTTTGCGTAGGAACACATGTAGCGGCTCTAACAGCGTGCTCAATTTGGGAAGAAAGTTGCCAAAATAGTTCAGGAGCCCCAGGAACGAATGCAGCTCCGTCGTGTTATGGGGTCTGGGTGCTCTCTGGATCGCTTCCGTTTTGGACGCAGTAGGTCTGATCCCGTCTGCTGCTACCCTCCTCCCCAGCAATTCTACCTCTGGAGGTAAGAAGACACACTTCGCCTTTTTCAGTCGCAGCCCTACCCAGTCCAGTCTGCGTAGCACCTCCTCCAGGTTGTGGAGGTGTTCTTCAGTATCGCGACCCGTGCTGAGGATGTCGTCTTGAAAAACCACTGTCCTTAGAATCGACTTGAGCAGGCTTTCCATATTTCGCTGAAAGATCGCAGCGGCCGAACGAATCCCAAACGAACATCTGTTGTACTCAAACAATCCCTTGTGTGTCTTGATGGTGGTCAACTTCTTCGACTCACTCGCCAGCTCCTGGGTCAGGTAAGTTGAGGTCAGGTACAATTTTGAAAAAAGTTTGCCACCGGATAACGTCGCAAAGAGGCCCTCCGCTCTCAGTAGTGGGTACTGGAGTGACACCCGATTGATGGTGGCCTTGCAATCGCCACATATCCTGACCGAACCATCCGCCTTGAGCACCGGCACGATCGGGCTCGCCCAGTCACTGAATTCGACTGGCGGTCCAATTCACATTCTATCTTTTTCCGCATCACGTACGGCACTGCTCTGGTCTTGTGGTGTACTGGCCTGGCGTCCGGGTTTATGTGAATCACTACCTTGGTCCCCATGAAAGTGCCGATGCCGGGTTGAAATACTGAGTCAAATTTGTCCAGGACCTGTGAGCATGATACTCGCTCCACAGAAGAAATTGCATTGACATCGCCCCATTTCCAGTTCATGACAGCAAGCCAACTCCTCCCCAGTAGTGCGGGATCATCCCCCGGGACAAGCCAGAGTGGCAACCTGTTGTCCGAAACTTTATGGTTCAAGACTACCGTGGCGCTGCCTAGCACCGGAATGATCTCCTTTGTATATGTCCATAGCAGTGCGTCAATCGGCAATAATTTTGGCCTCCTGGCCTTGGACACCCACAACCTTTTGAACTGTTTGATACTCATCAGGGACTGGCTGACCCCCGTGTCTAGCTCCATTAATACTGGGATGCCATTGAGAAGCACTTTCATCATTATCAGTGACGTCCTGGTACATGCACTGTATATGTGGTCCACATGAACTTGCTGAACTTCAGTTTCCAGCGATTTCCCCCAGTGTTCATTTGGCCTTGTAGGGCTTACATCGGGCCGGTCCTCCTCATACATCAACCTGACTGCAGGCTTCCTGCACATATGCGCCAAGTGACCGCTGACGTTGCAGTTTCTGCAGGTATATTGCTGATACCTGCAAGCTCTGGCTGGGTGTTTGCCTCCACACCTCCAGCATGAGCTGGAGGCCCCATTGTTGGAAACAACAGGTCCATTACCAATCGATCGTCTCTGACTGTCCCTGTCACTTAAGTGCACCATTAACAGGTGTTGATGGCCCCATTACTGGCCGCATTGTCCATTGCGATGGCATGAATCGCCGTTCAGCTAGCCATTGTTTCTGTTAAATTCCATCTTTGGGTTCGACTGCATGCTGGGGCATGTCCGATTGCCCTTGTCTGCCTAGAGAACTGTGCGCCGCATTAACAATGTTGACTCCCATGTCATTTGCTGCATTTGAGCCAAGATTTTTGCCATAAATCATTCTGGTCTCTTCCTCCCCTGAGATAATTGTCTGGGCTATCAGAGCCGCCGCTTCCAAGGTCAAGTCTTTGGTCTCAATCAGTTTCCTGAAAACCCCAGCGTGTCCGATGCCCTCAATAAAAAAGTCTCGCACATCTCTGCTCTGCATGCATCTGGGAACTTACATAGGCTCGCCAGTCGCCGGAGATCTGCCACGAAGTCTGGAACGCTTTGCCCTTCTCGCTGCCGGTGCGTGTAAAACCGGTGTCTCACCATGTGCATGGTGCTCACCAGTTTAAGGTGTTCCCCGATCAACTTACTGAGCTCTTCGAACATCTTGTCCGCCGGCTTCTCTGGCGCTAGAAGGTCCTTCATCAGGGAGTACGTTCTGGATCCACAAACCGTCAGGAGATGAGCCCTGCGTTTGTCGGCCGAATCCTGTCCCAACCATTCCTTAGTAACAAAACTTTGCTGTAGTCTCTCAATAAAGTAGTCCCAATCATCACCAACTCTCTTCTGTACTGTTAGTGGCCATGCTCGCGTGGTTTAAATCCCAGTTTCTCATCGCCAATGATATGTCCTTACTATACAGTATAAATGCACACGAAGCCCCTACTTGAGAGAAGGTCACTCTGTGACCAGTTACCTTTATTACCAAGACCTCAAGAGACTGAAGGTGGGTGGAGCTTCCCCTTTTATACCAGAAAGTCCAGGTTAGGAGTGTCTCCCACAAGTTCGGCTCCTGTGGTCAATGTTCTCAAGGTGTACAACTTAGGTCAGCTTATACATGGGTTACAATGACAGTTGAATACATGACAGAGAGGTTATAACTTCTTGTCAGTCAACATTTTGGGCTGGATTTTCGGCTCATTTGCACCTCAGTTAGTGCCCCGGCGGGGCGGTAAATGATGTTTTTGGTCATAATGCCGGGCGTCCAGGATTTACCACCCGGCCGATAGATTCGGCTACTGGTTAGCACCAACGCAAAAACTTACTGCCCCGTCATCGATTTTGACTGAGATCATGATGTCAATCGTCGTGCTGAAGAGATCGCAAAGTTTCTGTTTAAAGAATGGTCTCAGTCGAGAATATTTCGTGGACTTTATGGATTTTTTTTCTCTGAGGGTACTTTCCCTGTGATGGGGTCACCCTGTGCAGATACGTGAAAAGGCTGGTTTGTTAACACTCCAGAGACTGCATAGCAGTTGGCTGTGACAAAGAACTGTCAGTCATCCAGAATGTACAGGTTCGCCCTAGCAAAATGAAAGGGGCTCAGATATCTGAGGCATGCATAAACTATTGGAAAACCTCTCTAATATGCAAAGGCACTTCTCACCTCCATCTCAGAAGAGAAGCAGAACAATGGAGCCACTCGCCTGGCCAGACCAAGAGGGGCCAGTTCTTCCCTACACAAAAGCCGAGAGATGTCCCAGACCCAGGGCCACCAGTCTAATACACATGGGTCTGATGGCCCATCACCGACTAAGCACCGGAGTACTTAGAAGCAAAAGGATTTCAAAGATTGGTGGGAGAGATAAGGGCAGCAGGACTCCTTTAAAGATAAACTCTTTTCCACCATTCGCTAGAGTTCTGGAACGTTCTCCAGCGTTCGAGCGTTTCTCCTCTCTCGCTTGCTCCACCAAGACTGATGTGACAAGAAGAAGGACCGGCTGAGTGATCGAGACCAGTTGAGCGATCGATGGTCGCGAGTGTCCCAAGCTGATAACCAGGGCGCCAAGCGAGCTGTGTGGGTGTAAAGGGCTCAGAGTTTTCTTGGAAGTGAAGCTTTTTTGGGCTATTCTGGGGAGGGAGCTTCATGAGACTGTGTAATTCACTGGTAGGGGGGAGTTCGACTCCACCATAGCAACAAGGAAATTACTGCATGTCACCGGTCCTCAGTGTTGTACTGTATGTTGTTTCAACCTGATCTTATTCTCCAAGAGACAGTGATTTCCTTTAGTAATGCATGTTTTAGTCAGTGTATGTTAGACCAAATAAATAAGTGCAATTTTTCACCGTGACTTATTCCATTTACACTCTGAATAATAATCCCCGGGTATAGAATTCTCGTAAGGTGGGGGTGATTCGAATCGTCCATCTAGCCATTGGGCTAGGATCAAAACCGCTTACAGTGCAACACTGCGCTAGAACCCCAGATGGAACATTCGGACCTTACGCCTTGTTTAACACCCGCCCCAGGAAACATCTGAAAACCCAGGCGGTCCCAGGGTGTGGCAGGCGGTATTGGCAGCATTTTTAAATGGAGGGATGAGGATCCTACATCGCAAGTCACATTGACTGCAACGGTTGGGCGCATAACGCTATGTGAAGCTCCGAGTTGCAAACTTCCCTTCTATCTGCCATTACAGTGCCCTTACAATTTCAGTGAGAGAATTTAATGGGGGCATTACTAGTTCGCCAGCGTATCATGCTCCATGCTATTGCCAGGCAGTGTCAAGCTAGAAGAAGAGCTCTTGGCCATGTTGGCCCATGGATGAGGAGAGTCCGAAGACGTCCGGGGAAGAGGGCTTATCCCCCACGGGTTTACAGGCACCAACGCTCAGACCTCCAGCTCTCTGAGGAGTAGTGTGTGAGAAGGCTGTGCTTCCGAAAGGAAGTGCTGACAGAGATATGCCGTCTCCTACAGGCAGACTGTTGCCTGCACCGCTCTGGGGCCAGCCTTCAATACTCCCTCAACAGGTATCCAAATTCATTATTGTGTGCTGCATGTTGCACAGCTTGGCCAGTGGGGGGGCAGGCATTGCCAGTGGGGATTGTAAGCCCACCTCAGGAGGAGGAGGACAACGAAGAGGAGCCTGGTGAGGCCCATTCGATAGCCACATCATGCACGAGGGAGGCAGCGTGGAGATGCTGCTGGACCAAGAGTTGCACGTCGCCAGCTCGTAATGGACCGGCTCCTAAATGGAGGAAACTGAGGGATGGAGCTAATACTGGGCACGCTGTGTGCCTCCATAAAGGCACCTCTCTGGTGAACATTGTAATGATATACAACACACCAATGGCAAATGATGAGTCATAAATTTTTACTGCAACAAAGTCACAAAAACTCCCCCCCCCCACCAAAATAAAACCATACAATATACAACGTTATCTTGCAGGGTACTAAACAACAATCAAACTTCTTTACCACTGCAAGTTTCGACTTGGGTGCACAAAGTCCGTTGTGCAATGCCTGACTTAACGCCAACGCTCCTCCAACTTACATTTTTGCTGAAACCTGCAGTCAATGGCGCAAACTATTTTCAGGTGCTATCTTTAATGCCTCGCCGCGATTGGCGCCCCGAAATCGCAAAAGTCCCAAATCCAGCCCTTTGTTTGCTGTCTGACTTGGCCCATTATTATTCACATGCTCCGCCTCCTCCAACGTCTCCTTCAGCGTCATTGTGCAATTATGTTTAATTATGTTGGCACCAATGTTCATTACTTTGCAAGAGCCTGTAATGAAAGTAATTTGCAAATGATCTGTTGCAACGCTAATCCTGTGGTGATATTATGGGACATTTTCACCAATCCCAACAGCTTTCCCACATAATTTATACCACCTGCAAACTTGGAACTGCTCCCAGCCTGATCTTTAAGAATTGATTTTTTTATTCATTCTTGGGATGTGGGCGTCGCTGGCAAGGCTGACATTTATTGCTCATCCCTAGTTGCCCTGAGAAGGTGCTGGCGGGCTGCCTTCTTGAACTGCTGGTTCGATACAACTGACTGGCTTACTGAGATTTCAGAGGGCATTTAAGAGTCAACCACATCGGTGTGGGGCTGGAGTCACATACAGGCCCAGACCCGGGTAAGGACGGCAGGTTTCTTTCCCTAAAGGACATGAGTAAACGATTCAAATCTGCCGTCACTACCCCTCTCCTCAAAAAACCAACCCTTGACCCCATTGTGCTTGCTGGCTATCGCCCCATGTACAGCAAAACTCTAAAGGGTCAAAGTGTAATAAAAAGGCAAGCCTGAAAGCTCGGTGCCTCAATGCGAGGAGTATTCGGAACCCAGGAGAAGGCTCTGAGCTAGTTAGAGTGGGTGAGAGCGCAGATGAACAGGACCCCAATAAAGAATGCAAAAGGCAAGAGGCAACAGAGCAGAGTAGCACTGGGGTAAGTGTAAACCACAAGGTGATAGGAAGGGACAATATGTATGAAGATAAAGGGGCTGCAGGAGGGGTCAAAACTAAAAATCATGGTTTAAAAGCTAGTATTAAAACACTCTACCTAAACGCATGCAGCATTCGAAATAAAGTAAATGAGTTGATGGCACAAATCATTACAAATGGGTATGATTTGGTGGCCATTACAGAAACGTGGTTGCAGGGTGGTCAAGACTGGGAATTAAACATACAGGGGTATCTGACAATTCGGAAGGATAGACAAGAAGGGAAAGGAGGTGGGGTAGCTCTGTTAATAAAGGATGATATCAGGGCAGTTGTGAGAGATGATATTGGCTGTAATGAACAAAATGTTGAATCATTGTGGGTGGAGATTAGAGATAGAGAGGGGAAAAAGTCACTGGTGGGCGTAGTTTATAGGCCCCCAAATAATAACTTCATGGTGGGGCGGACAATAATCAAGGGAATAATGGAGGCATGTGAAAAAGGAATGGCAGTAATCATGGGGGATTTTAACCTACATATCGATTGGTCAAATCAAATCGCACGGGGTAGTCTGGAGGAGGAATTCATAGAATGCATACGGGATTGTTTCTTAGAACAGTATGTTACAGAACCTACAAGGGAGCAAGCTATCTTAGATCTGGTCCTGTGTAATGAGACAGGAATAATAAACAATCTCCTAGTAAAAGATCCTCTCGGAATGAGTGATCACAGTATGGTTGAATTTGTAATACAGATTGAGGGTGAGGAAGTAGTGTCTCAAACGAGCAGACTATGCTTAAACAAAAGGGACTACAGTGGGATGAGGGCAGAGTTAGCTAAAGTAGACTGGAAACACAGACTAAACGGTGGCACAATTGAGGAACAGTGGAGGACTTTTAAGGAGGTCTTTCATAGTGCTCAACAAAAATGTATTCCAGTGAAAAAGAAGGGCGGTAAGAGAAGGGATAACCAGCCGTGGGTAACCAAGGAAATAAAGGAGAGTATCAAATTAAAAACCAATGCGTATAAGGTGGCCAAGGTTAGTGGGAAAGTAGAAGATTGGGAAAATTTTAAAAGACAGCAAAGTATGACTAAGAAAGCAATAAAGAAAGGAAAGATAGATTACGAAAGTAAACTTGCGCAAAACATAAAAACAGATAGTAAAAGCTTTTAGCGATATATAAAAAGGAAAAGAGTGACTAAAATAAATGTTGGTCCTTTGGAAGATGAGAAAGGGGATTTAGTAATGGGAAATGTGGAAATGGCTGAGAACTTAAACAATTATTTTGCTTCGGTCTCCACAGTGGAAGACACAAAAACCATGCCAAAAATTGCTGGTCACGGGAATGTGGGAAGGGAGGACCTTGAGATAATCACTATCACTAGGGAGGTAGTGCTGGACAGGCTAATGGGACTCAAAGCAGACAAGTCCCCTGGTCCTGATGAAATGCATCCCAGGGTATTAAAAGAGATGGCGGAAGTTATAGCAGATGCATTGGTTATAATCTACCAAAATTCTCTGGAATCTGGGGAGGTACCATAGATTGGAAAGCAGCTATAGAAATATAGAAAATAGGTGCAGGAGTAGGCTATTCGGCCCTTCTAGCCTGCACCACCATTCAATGAGTTCATGGCTGAACATGCAACTTCAGTACCCCATTCCTGCTTTCTCGCCATACCCCTTGATCCCCCTAGTAGTAAGGATCTAACTCTCTTTTGAATATATTTAGTGAATTGGCCTCAACTACTTTCTGTGGTAGAGAATTCCACAGGTTCACCACTCTCTGGGTGAAGAAGTTTCTCCTCATCTCGGTCCTAAATGGCTTACCCCTTATCCTTAGACTGTGACCCCTGGTTCTGGACTTACTCAACATTGGGAACATTCTTCCTGCATCCAACCTGTCTAAACCCGTCAGAATTTTAAACATTTCTATGAGGTCCCCTCTCATTCTTCTGAACTCCAGTAAATACAAACCCAGTTGATCCAGTCTTTCTTGATAGGTCAGTCCCACCATCCCGGGAATCAGTCTGGTGAACCTTCGCTGCACTCCCTCAATAGCAAGAATGTAATTCCTCAAGTTAGGAGACCAAAACTGTACACAATACTCCAGGTGTGGCCTCACCAAGGCCCTGTACAACTGTAGCAACACCTCCCTGCCCCTGTACTCAAATCCCCTCGCTATGAAGGCCAACATGCCATTTGCTTTCTTAACCGCCTGCTGTACCTGCATGCCAACCTTCAATGACTGATGTACCATGACACCCAGGTCTCGTTGCACCTCCCCTTTTCCTAATCTGTCACCATTCAGATAATAGTCTGTCTCTCTGTTTTTACCACCAAAGTGGATAACCTCACATTTATCCACATTATTCTTTATCTGCCATGCATTTGCCCACTCACCTAACTTATCCAAGTCACTCTGCAGCCTCATAGCATCCTCCTCGCAGCTCGCACTGCCACCCAACTTAGTGTCATCCGCAAATTTGGAGATACTACATTTAATTCCCTCATCTAAATCATTAATGTACAGTGTAAACAGCTGAGGCCCCAGAACAGAACCCTGCGGTACCCCACTAGTCACTGCCTGCCATTCTGAAAAGTACCCTTTTACTCCTACTCTTTGCTTCCTGTCTGACAACCAGTTCTCAATCCATGTCAGCACACTACCCCCAATCCCATGTGCTTTAACTTTGCACATTAATCTCTTGTGTGGGACCTTGTCGAAAGCCTTCTGAAAGTCCAAATATACCACATCAACTGGTTCTCCCTTGTCCACTCTACTGGAAACATCCTCAAAATATTCCAGAAGATTTGTCAAGCATGATTTCCCTTTCACAAATCCATGCTGACTTGGACCTATCACGTCACCTCTTTCCAAATGCGCTGCTATGACATCCTTAATAATTGATTCCATCATTTTACCCACTACTGAGGCCAGGCTGACCGGTCTATGATTCCCTGTTTTCTCTCTCCCTCCTTTTTTAAAAAGTGGGGTTACATTGGCTACCTATAGGAACTGATCCAGAGTCAATGGAATGTTGGAAAATGACTGTCAATGCATCCGCTATTTCCAAGGCCACCTCCTTAAGTACTCTGGGATGCAGTCCATCAGGCCCTGGGGATTTATCGGCCTTCAATCCCATCAATTTCCCCAACACAATTTCCCGACTAATAAGGATTTCCCTCAGTTCCTCCTCCTTACTAGACCTCTGACCCCTTTTATATCCGGAAGGTTGTTTGTGTCCTCCTTAGTGAATACCGAACCAAAGTACTTGTTCTATTAACGTAATTCAACATTAATGTAACAAAGTAATGTAATGCCTCTGTTTAAAAAAGGGGGCAGACAAAAGGCAGATAGCTATAGGCCAGTTAGTTTAACATCTGTAGTGGGGAAAATGCTTAAAGCTATCATTAAGGAAGAAATAGCGGGACATCTAGATAGGAATAGTGCAATCAAGCAGACGCAACATGGATTCATGAAGGGGAAATCATGTTTAACTAATTTACTGGAATTCTTTGAGGATATAACGAGCATGGTGGATAGAGGTGTACCGATGGATGTGGCGTATTTAGATTTCCAAAAGGCATTCGATAAGGTGCCACACAAAAGGTTACTGCAGAAGATAAAGGTACGCGGAGTCAGAGGAAATGTATTAGCATGGATAGAGAATTGGCTGGCGAACAGAAAGCAGAGAGTTGGGTTAAATGGGTCCTTTTCAGGTTGGAAATCGGTGGTTAGTGGTGTGCCACAGGGATCAGTGCTGGGACCACAACTGTTTACAATATACATAGATGACCTGGAGGAGGGGACAGAGTGTAGTGTAACAAAATTTGCAGATGACACAAAGATTAGTGGGAAAGCGGGTTGTGTAGAGGACACAGAGAGGCTGCAAAGAGATTTAGATAGGTTAAGCGAATGGGCTAAGGTTTGGCAGATGGAATACGATGTCGGAAAATGTGAGGACATCCACCTTGGAAAAAAAAACAGTAAAAGGGAATATTATTTGAATGGGGAGAAATTACAACATGCTGCGGTGCAGAGGGACCTGGGGGTCCTTGTGCATGAATCCCAAAAAGTTAGTTTGCAGGTGCAGCAGGTAATCAGGAAGGCGAATGGAATGTTGGCCTTCATTGCGAGAGGGTTGGAGTACAAAAGCAGGGAGGTCCTGCTGCAACTGTACAGGGTATTGGTGAGGCCGCACCTGGAGTACTGCGTGCAGTTTTGGTCACCTTACTTAAGGATATACTAGCTTTGGAGGGGGTACAGAGACGATTCACTAGGCTGATTCCAGAGATGAGGGGATTACCTTATGATGATAGATTGAGTAGACTGAGTCTTTACTCGTTGGAGTTCAGAAGGATGAGGGGTGATCTTATAGAAACATTTAAAATAATGAAAGGGATAGACAAGATAGAGGCAGAGAGGTTGTTTCCACTGGTCGGGGAGACTAGAACGAGGGGGCACAGCCTCAAAATACGGGGGAGCCAATTTAAAACCGAGTTGAGAAGGAATTTCTTCTCCCAGAGGGTTGTGAATCTGTGGAATTCTCTGTCCAGGGAAGCAGTTGAGGCTAGCTCATTGAATGTATTCAAATCACAGATAGATAAATTTTTAACCAATAAGGGAATTAAGGGTTATGGGGAGCGGGCGGGTAAGTGGAGCTGAGTCCACGGCCAGATCAGCCATGATCTTTTTGAGTGGCGGAGCAGACTCGAGGGGCTAGATGGCCTACTCCTGTTCCTAATTCTTATGTTCTTATGTTCCAACCTCCCTTTTTTGTCCAGAGTACTTGAATGTGTTGTCACCTCCCAAATCCGTGACCATCTTTCCCTGAATTCAATGTTTGAATCACTTCAATCTGGTTTCCGCCCCTGCCACAGTACCGAAACGGCTCTCATCAAAGTCACAAATGTGAGTGTGACAAAGGTAAACTATCCCTCCTCGTCCTTCTCGACCTGTCTGCAGCCTTTGACACGGTTGAGCACTCTATCCTCCTCCAACGCCTCTCCTCCATCGTCCAGCTGGGTGGGACTGCACTCGCCTGGTTCCATTCTTAGTTATCTAATCGTAGTCAGAGAATCTCCTGCAATGACTTCTCTTCCCACTCCCGCAACGTTACCTCTGGTGTCCCCCAAGGATCTATCCTTGGCCCGCTTTCTCATCTTCATGTTGCCCCTTGGTGATATCATCCGAAAACACGGCGACAGTTTCCACATGTATGCTGATGACACCCAGCTCTACCTCACCACCACTTCTCGAGACCCCTGTTTGACATCTAAATTGTCAGACTGCTTGTCCCACATCCAGTACTGAATGAGCAGAAATTTTCTCCAATTAAATATTGGGAAGACCGAAGCCATTGTCTTAGGCCCCCGCCACAAACTGCGTTCCCTAGACACCGACTCCATCCCTCTCCATAACATCAATCTGAGGGTGAACAAGACTGTTTGACCCTGAAATGAATTTCCAGCCACATATCCGCATAACTAAAAATGCCTTTTTCCACCTCCGTAACAACGCCCGCCTCTGCCCCTGCCTCAGCTCTTCTGCTGCTGAAACCCTCATTCATGATTTTGTTACCTCTAGACTTGACTACTCCAACTCACTCCTGGCCGGCCTCCCACATTCCACACTTCGTAAACTTGAGGTCACCCAAAACTCAGCAGCCCGCGTACTAACCTGCACCAAGTCACTATCACCCATCACCCCTGTGCTCGCTGACCTACATCGGCTCTTGGTTAAACAACGCCTCGATTTCAAAATTCTCATCCTTGTTTACAAATCACTCCATGGCCTCGTCCCTCCCAATCTGTAATCTTTTTCAGTCTCACAACCCCACGAGATGTCTGCGCACCTCAAATTCTGGCTTCTTGAGCATCCCTGATTATAATCGCTCAACCATCGGTGGCTGTGCCTTCAGCTGCCTGGGCCCCAAGCTCTGGAACTCCCTCCCTAAACCTCTCCACCTCTCTACCTCTCTTTCCTCCTTTAAGGCGCTCCTTAAAACCTCTATGACCAAGCTTTTGATCATCTGCCTTAATTTCTTCTTTTGTGGCTCAGTGTCAAATTTATCTGTTTGTCTGTAACACTCCTGTGAAGCGCCTTGGGATGTTTTACTACATTAAAGGCGCTATATAAATACAAGTTATTATTATTATTTTTACAATAAACCGATAGCTTATACCGATGCCAGCTTTTTATTTCCAGATTTTAAAAAAACTGAATTTAGATTCTCAAAAGTAAAATACTGGAAATCTGAAAAGGAAATTGAAAATGCTGAAAAGCACTCGGGCAGCATCTGTGGAGAGAGAAACAGAGATAACGTTTCAGGTCGATGACCCTTCGTCAGAACAGCGATTCAACAATTTCTGTACATTCTCCGATCACCAATTCTGACAAGGAGTGGTGTTTGCAGGGAGCGTCGATCAGGATATTATGGGCTTGCAATCCCAAACTTCCACAGGTGGAAAATCAGGGGGCTCACTCCACAATCACCAACCCCCCGTCACTCACTTCCTGGAAGAAAAGGAAAGACTTGCATTTATATAGCACCTTTCACAACCTCAGCCAATGAGGTACCTTTGAAGTGCAGTCGCTGTTGTAATGTGGGGAAACGCGGCAGCCAATTTGCACACAACAAACTCCCATAAACAACAATGTAATAATGACCAGATCATATTTTTTTAGTGATGTTTGGTGAGGGCTAATTATTGGCCAGGGCATGGGAAGAACTCCCCTGCTCTTCATTTATGTCCACCTGAGAGGGTAGACGGAGCCTCGGTTTAACGTCCCATCCGAAAGTTATCACCTCTGGCAGTGCAGCACTCTCTCAGCACTGCATTAGGGTGTCAGCCTCAGTTTTAGTGCTTACGGGCTCAAATTTCCCCAGCCCCTTTTTCTGGCGCCCTCACCCACTTTTGTCCACCTCCAAGCGCACCGAAAATCTTCCTCCTGATTCTGGCTGCTCCCCAGCCTCTGTCCGGTGATGGCGTAGCGTGGCCCAGTGGATTGGGGGCGGTGCCAGGTCCCGCCGCTGAAAACAGTGCCGGGACCTCTGCACATGCGTGCTAGAGTCTGCGCACATGTGCAGTAGCTCCTGGCAGGCCGAATCTATGCATGCGTACTGCAGGCTGTGTGGGAGGGGCCTGAAGCACGCCGTCCCGACCCCTGGCCGAATGGGCTCCCTCATCGGTGGCCCGCTGCATTCCCTGAGGTAGGACTTCTATTTTTTATTTGTTATCTACTGATTGATTGATTGCTTATTACTTTGGTCTTGGTGCTTTAGGTGCAGGGTTCCTTCTGTTTTTTATTTGTTAATTAATTGCTTATTATTTTTTGTGCTTTGTTTAGTGCTTGGTGCAAATGTACAGCTTTGTTTAGTGCTTGGTGCTTTAAATGTATTTATGCTTCGTTAATGTTATTGTGAAGGTGTTTAGTGCTTTGCAAGGCCCCCCACCCACCCCATCTCTGGCTGCCTGCGCTGATTTCTTAAGTCCCGCAAGGTTTTTCTGAACATACAAGACTGCCCACTTACGCTGGCCTAAGTTAGTTTGGAGTAACTTTTAGCTGGCTAAACTTGCTTAAATGGCCAAAACAGGCATAAGTGGCTGGTAACGCCCCCTTTTGAAAAAAAAAACTAAACTTAAAAAAAACCTAACTAACTCACTTACACTGCCGCAAATTAAATGGCCAGAATTGCAACTAAAAAGATACTCCAGAAAAATCAAGTTGCTCCAAAAAAAACAACAACTCCTGGGGAAATTTGGACCCACAGAGACTTGAACCCACAACCTTCTGACTCAGAGGTGAGAGTGCTGCCCACTGAGCCATGCCTGACACATCCCATTTTTGCTGCTTCTATTGTTGGGAGTTCAGTGATTGCATAATCAGCCCGAAAAGGCGCTCCATAAATGCGATGCCTTGTTCTTGTTTGCCTCTCTGTATCCTTTCCCAGGAACAGGTTTCCGTGGTTCCATTATCCGCACTGGGAAATCGGGCTATTTAAAATTGGTTTTGATGAGGAAGGTTAGAATAATTTTTGTTTCTCAGTCAGCAGGGAAATTATGGCAATCAGATAATTTAACATCAGATGGCCGACTATTGGCTTATATTGTTCCCACATTGAGCCACATTATATTGAGCCACATTGGTGAAGCCAGATATATTGGAATGGTCCTAATTTGCTCTGTACGACTTTGAGTAGTAACAGTATGCATGATTTTCAGCATTATGAGTGTGAGGTCTTATTATAGGTCCCCCTGTGAGAACACAGGAACTAGGTACAGGGAGCAGATCCATCGTCCTTACAAAATCTTCACCTGCAGATCAAAACTGTTAAATGTCAGCCATGCCGGTATTCCTGAAATTCCTGATACCCACTCCAGCTCTTAAATATCTGCCGTGGAAAGATTTAATCTGCGGGTATTTTCAATGATGCACCTCCAGGCTATGTGCTGGGCATCACCACATAGTGAGCAGGGGACATGGAGACCTGACTGAGGATATACAAAGGATCAGCAGCGGATATAATCCAACCCAAAATACCAATTGGACCCTTTGACAGCTTTGTGCAAAGAAGTGCGCACTTTCAGCGGGAACCAGCTTAATTTATTCTGCTCCCTCTCCAAAACGGAATTGAGTACCAACTCTGAGTTTTAAGGAAGGATGTGACCAACAAATCAAACCCGTATTGTCAGATTAACAGGTTGGTGAAGACACCTTTCGTATCGCTGCCTGGGACCACAAAGTATTACAAATTATTTACAGCACAGACACAGGCCATTCGGCCCAACAGTTCCGTGCCGGTGTTTATGCTCCACATGAGTCTCTTCATCTTCCCCTATCAGCATATTCTTCTATTCCTTTCTCCCTCATGGGTTTATCCAGCTTCCCTTTAAATGCATCGATACAATTCACTTCAACCCCTCCCTGTGGCAGCGAGTTCCAGATTCTCACCACTCTCTGGGTAAAGATGTTTCTTCTGATTACATTCTGAGTCATATTGGGATGAGTTTTTAGTTGATCTAAGTTAAGGTTTCTAGTGAGGAACGATGATCCTTTCTCATGCAGCTGTATTATGTTTTTTAAATGTATTCTCAGGATGTGGGCGTCGCTGGCAAGGCCGGCATTTATTGCCCTTCCCTAATTGTCCCTTGAGAAGGTGGTGGTGAGCCACCTTGAACTGCTGCAGTCCGTGTGAAGGTGCTCCCACAGTGGGGAGAGAGTTCCTTACCATCGGACTTAGGTACAACAACAATGGGTGTAGCCCAATTACATTGATCTATCTTAGAGATAATGTTCTCAGTCTCTAGTCTTTTGAGTTCTTGCTCAACTTTCTCCTTGAGTGCATATGGTACGGGTCGTAGCTTGCAGTAAACCAATCAAGCGTCCTTCTGTACCCTGACATCTTGAAGCCTTGGATTGGACTGCCCGTTTTACAGAACACCTTCGGATATTTCTAGATGACATCATCCTTCGATGCAAATCTCATTTCAACACGAAAAATCTCACTCCAATCCAGTTTCAGTGAGCCCAACCAATTTCTTCCTAGTGAGGTAGGCTTGTCTCCTGCCACTACTAAGAGAGGCAAGCTCTGAAATTGATCCTTGTATTTCACCGGTACGGTGATATGTCCTATCACAGGAATGTTCTCTCCTGAGTAGCCTCGCAGCTCTATCTAGATTTCTCCAATGGGAAATCACACAATTTGTCGAGGAATAGCAACTCCGGTACTACACTCACAGATACACCAGTGTCGATTTCCATGGGTATCTTGGTTCCTGCAACATCTACGTGGATGATACTTTTAGAATCACTGTTAGTTACCCTCGTGCTCCTGATGACGTATATCTCTTCATCCTGTTGTATTTATTCCATGTTATGTACTGTCTGGGGATTTCTACCTATAACTTTGAAAGTTTGTTAACTCTTCAGCCGGCATACCTTCGCAAGATGCCCAGTTTTCTTGCACAAGAAACATCATTATCATCATCATCATAGGCAGTTCCTTGGAATCAAGGAAGACTTGCTTCCACTCTTAAAATTAGTCCTTAGGTGGCTGAACAGTCCAATACGAGAGCCATAGTCCCTGTCACAGGTAGGGCAGATAGTCCTTGAGGGAAAGGGTGGGTGGGACTGGTTTGCCGCACACTCCTTCCGCTGCCTGCGCTTGGTTTCTGCATGCTCTCGGCGATGAGACTCGAGGTGCTTAGCGCCCTCCCAGATGCACCTCCTCCACTTAGGGCAGTCTTTGGCCAGGGACTCCCAGGTGTCAGTGGGGATGTCGCACTTTATCAGCGAGGCTTTGAGGGTGTCCTTGTAACATTTCCGTTGCCCACCTTTGGCTCGCTTGCTGTGAAGGAGTTCTGAGTAGAGCACTTGCTTTGGGAGTCTCGTGTCTGGCATGCGAACAATGTGGCCTGCCCAGCGGAGCTGATCAAGTGTGGTCAGTGCTTCAATGCTGGGGATGTTGGTCTAATCGAGGACGCTAATGTTGGTGCGTCTGTCCTCCCAGAGGAATTGTAGGATCTTGCGGAGACATCGCTGGTGGTATTTCTCCAGCGACTTGAGCTGTCTACTGTACATGGTCCATGTCTCTGAGCCATACAGGAGGGCGGGTATTACTACAGCCCTGTAGACCATGAGTTTGGTGGCGGATTTGAGGGCCTGGTCTTCAAACACTCTTTTCCTCAGGCGGCCGAAGGCTGCATTGGTGCACTGGAGGCAGTGTTGAATCTCGTCGTCAATGTCTGCTCTTCTTGATAAGAGGCTCCCAAGTTATGGGAAATGGTCCACGTTGTCCAGGGCCGTGCCATGGATCTTGATGACTGGGGGGCAGTGCTGTGCAGCGAGGACAGGCTGGTGGAGGACATTTGCCTTATGGATGTTTAGCGTAAGGCCCATGCTTTCGTACGCCTCAGTAAATACGTTGACTCTGACTTGGAGCACCGCCATAGTTACCCGGGAACTTAGACGCTTTGATATCGACATCGCCGCTCTAAGCGAGACCTGACAGGCAGGTGAAGGCCAGCTCAAGGAACAAGGTGGAGGTTATACCTTTTTCTGGAAAGGGAAACCAGAAGAAGAACGCCGCCTCCACAGAGACAGTTTCGCCATCAAAAATAAGCTGGTCGACCGCCTCAAAGACTCCCCCAGCGGGATTAGCGAACGTCTCATGACTCTCCGACTCACCCTATCCCGGAACCAATGCGCCACAGTCATCAGCGCATATGCCTCAACACTCGATGCAACAGATGAGGTTAAAGAGGGCTTTTACTCCAAACTCTAAAAATCCCTGTCCCACGTCTGTGCGGACAACAAACTGATCCTCCTCGGTGACTTCAACGCCAGGGTCAGCAAGGACACAGCCCTCTGCGGAAGCGTGATTGGCAGGGAGGGGATAGGGAAAGCCAACTCCATCGGTACCCTACTTCTGACAAAATGTCTAGTACATGAACTTGTTATCACCAACACCTTGTTCCGCCAGAGGGACAAATACAAGGCATCGTGGCAACACCCTCGCTCCAAACACTGGCACCTGCTCGACTATGTCATCGTCCGAGCCAGGATCGCAAGGATGTGTGCATCACCCGTGCCATGACAGGAGCTGACGACTGCTGGATGGACCACTGCCTTAGCCGATCCATCATTGATATCAACATAACCCAAAAGCGGAGGGGGGGCAGCTGAAGCAGTGCTGCCAAAAAGTCAATGCCGGGGCACTGAAGGACCCAGCTAAGAGAGCCCTATACAGTCAGCACCTCACAGCTAACCTGGCATGTGCCTTGATGACCCCGAGACGCAGAATGCCCAAAGCGCTTGGTCTGCCCTCCAAGCCTCTATAACCAGTGTCTGCGAAGAGACGCTTGGTCACTTAACCAGGAAACACCAGGACTGGTTTGATCAGAATGACCAGGAGATCCAAGAGCAATTAGATTGCAAGCGAAGAACATTTCTGAACCTTAAACAGCAGAAGAAACACTCTGCTTTCATATATGGACAACTTTGAGCAATGTGTTGTCCCAGACACCGACAGCACGTATTCAATGCTCTGTTACCGTTGCTAGTTGCTGAGACCTTGCGGCCAACTGCCTTTTACTTTTAACCAGCAGGCGATTCACCTCAGTTGTCTGACGACTGGAAATGGTACAAAATTCTCGGGAATATTGGTCGGCCATGTCCATCAACATAGTTGTCTGACAAGCTAAATCAAAAGTCAAGTTAGGAGTTGTCAACAACTTTCTTCTGATCACTTCATTTTCCATCCCACAAACAAAGCGGTCACGCAATGCTCGGTCCTGAAAGTTTTTGAAATGACAGAGAATAGATAGCTTCTTTAATGCTGCAATGTCCTCACTGATACTCTCATCAGTTAACTGATTTCGTATTCCTAAACGATAACTTTCAGCAATTTCTAGGGGCTCAGGACTGTAGTGCTGTTCTAACTTGCTTAAAATCTCCGTAAGTGATGTGTCCTTTGACTTGACAGGCACAAGCAAATATTTCAGCGTTTCATACACCTTGGGCCCTGCTTCATTCAGTTAAGAAAATAGCCCGTTTTCTTTCCAACACCTCCCGGTTACGGTTTTCATCATTGGGGACTTCGATGATACTATTTGCGGTGAAAACAATTTCTAGCCATCCACATACGCTCCGAAAGTGCCACGGTCGCGTTGAAATGTACCCTATTATTCCCAGAGGTGTGGCTATCTGAACTCTTCCGTTGAGCCAAGTGTGCTTGTAATTTACCTTATATTTTTAGCTGTTCTGCAACACAAAGGACCTCTTTAGTCTCTCTGTTGCTTGGCTGAAATCATCCACCAACAAAAATTTCAGCTCGGGTATCCGATTATCCTATCCTTCATCGCCAATGTGATATATTCTTTACGACATCACAAACACAGACTTCAACACAGGAACTTGTCAGGTGACCTGTCACCTGATGTCTTTATTGCATTTGATCGAGAACACTGACGTTAGTGCGTCTATCCTCCCAGGGGATTTGCAGGATCTTGCAGAGACGTCGTTGGTGGTATTTCTCCAGCGATTTGAGGTGTCTCCTGTATATGGTTCACATCTCTGAGCCATACAGAAGGGCAGGTATCACTACAGCCCTGTAGACCATGAGCTTGGTGGCAGATTTGAGGGCCTGATCTTCGAACACTCTCTTCCTCAGACGACTGAAGGTTGTGCTGGCGCACTGGAGGCAGTGTTGGACCTTGTCATCAATGTCTGCCCTTGCTGATAGTAGGCTCCTGAGGTATGGAAAGTGATCCACATTGTCCACATTGTCAATTTCGAGGGACTGCCTATGATGATGATTATTGCATTTACAGCAATAGCTGCATTACCACTGTAGTCCACTAGATGGAACAGTAGTCCATTAGATGGAGCTATATTACAGCAATCATCTACCCTCAAAATATTGCAATAGAGGAATTTGTTGGGGTTGCTCTCTTGAATTAAGCTCTGCCACACCCTTACACCCTGAGGATTCCCATTGGTATGTACAGGCCACGTGTTTACTGTGTGTCCATATCAGTGCAACTCCTTGGCCACTGGGTTTGGTAGAGTTTAACTACAAATCATGGAATGGTTATAGCCACATAATAATTCTTCCTTTCATTTTTTTCGGAGACCTGCTTCAAAAGTGTTCGCTTAGACTAGTGTTCAAAACCTGCTTTCGATTCTGTCTGATAGCCAAATCTCCCACCCCCTGCCACAGGCTTCAATTGCCAAATTATCCAGGAATTCCGTAACTTTAGTTCACATTGTCGCTCCATCAGCTGCCTGGGCCTCGAGCTCTGGAACTCCCTCCCTAAACCTCTCCGCCTCTCTACCTCTTTCTCCTCCTTTAAGATGCTCCTTAAAACCTACCTCTGTCCTAATGTCTCCTTCTTTGGCTAGGTGTCAATTTAATTTGTCTGATTTACGTTCTTGTGAAGCATTTTGGGACACTTTACTACATTAAAGGCAAGCTGTTGTTAAACTGAAATCCCTCAAACAGCAGGGAAATCACCAGTGGAGCGATCTGAGCGTAGCCTATGTGACATAGTGAGGAGCAGTAAAGAACCCTTTGCATTTTTAATAATATCATTAAACTAAATGAAAAAGATGAACATTGAAATGTGTTTCTTTATAAAATCACAAAAGCACTAGGAATAGAAGAGGTTCTGGAGGGCAATGAAATATGATGTTTATTCCCAATAATGAATTGTGGACACATCGCACAGGCATTCAGCACTGGTGAATTACTAGCTCTGCCTCACACAAGCAACGGGAACCATTTTTACCTATGCTCAATTGCACATCCACTTTGTGTGCTCACTGTTCACCATTTGAAAAGAAACCATTTCCTGCATCATTCTCCCATGGAGTTTGTCATATCGAATGAATGTGAGGTTTCCTGGGATCATCTGGCACATTAAACCCGGGGGCTATCCCACATTCATAAATGATGTACCACTGTTGTAAATAAAAAGCATGTAGCCCTATTCATACCAATGACACACACAAACAGTCGTTAAATTGCAGCTCCTCAGTCACTTACCCACAGCAAGTCTTCCCCGCTGTAAACTCCCCACCGTTAAACTTAGAATCATAGAATCTGAGAAAAATTCCGACACGGAGGGAGGCCATTCGGCCCATCGTGTCCGTGTCGATCGAAAAAGAGCTACCCACTTAATCCCACCTTCCAGCACTGGGTCCGTACCCCTGTAGGTTACAGCATTTCAAGTACTTTTTAAATATGGTGAGGGTTTCTGCCTCTACCACCCTTTCAGGCAGTGAGTTCCAGACCCCCACCACCCTCTGGGTGAAATGTTTCCTCATCTCCCCTCTAATCCTTCTACCGATTACTTTAAATCTATGCCGCTGGTTATTGACCCCTCTGCTAAGGGAAATAGGTCCTTCCTAGGCCCCTCATAATTAAATCACCCCTCAGCTCCTTTGTTCCAAGGAAAACAAACCCAGAATATCCAATCTTTCCTCATAGCTAAAGTTTTCCAGTCCTGGCAACATCCTTGTAAATCTCCTCTGTACTCTCTCCAGTGCAATCACATATTTCCTGTAATGTGGTGACCAGAACTGCACGCAGTACTCCAGCTGTGGCCTAACCAGTGTTTTATACAGTTCAAGCATAACCTCCCTACTCTTATATTCTATGCCTCGGCTAATAAACGAAAGCCTTCTTAACCACCTTATCTATCTGGCCTGCTATCTTTAAAGAATCTCAGCAGGTCAGGCAGCATCTGAGGAGAGAAACAGAGTTAACGTTTCAGGTCTGTGACCCTTCGTCAGGACTGGAAAAGTTCTTCAGAAAGTTCAGGGGCCCTTAAAGGAGGAGGGGAGGAGAGAACAAAAGGGAAGGTCTGTGATAGGGTGGAAGGCAGAAGAGATTAGAGAGACAAAAAGGATGATGGGCAAAAATGAGATGGTAATGGGACAAGTTAAGAAACAAAAGATGAGTCTAGATGGGGTGTGAATGGCAGAATCGTCACCAGCTGCCCTGGGAAAGAGAAAAAAGGGGAGGGCTGTAAAAAAAGGAGGAAAAATAGAGGCAGAATTTATGGTCTGAAATTGTTGAACTCGATGTTGAGTCCAGAAGGCTGTAAAGTGCCTAAACGAAAGATGAGGTGTTGTTCCTCGAGCTTGCATTGAGTTTCATTGGAATAGTGTAGGAGGCCGAGGACGGAGAGATCAGAGTGGGAGTGGAAAATTAAAGTGACAGGCGACCAGAAGCTCGGGGTCACACTTGAAGAAACGTTAACTCCGCTTTTCTCTCCACAGCTGCTGCCTGACCCGCTGAGATTTCCAGCATTTTCTGTTTTTATTTCAGATTCCAGCATCCGGAGTATTTTGCTTTTGTGCATGGACCTAAAGGTGTACTCGTTCTTTTAAGTGTCAGCTGTGGCTCAGTAGATAGCACTCTTCCCTCTGGGTCAGAAGGTTGTGGGTTCAAGCCCCACTCCCGAGACTTGAACACATAATCCAGGCTGGCACTCCCAGGGCAGTACTGCTGGTGTGTGGTCCTGTGGAAGGGGCAGTACTGAGAGTGTACTGCACTGTCAGAGAGGAAGTGCTGTATTGTTGGAGTTGCTGTCTTTTGGATAAGATGTTACACTGAGGTCCTGTCTGCCCTCTCAGGTGGATGTAAAATATCCTATTGTATGAGGAGCAGGGGAGTTATCCCCGGTGTCCTGGACAATATTTATCCCTCAGCCAACATCACTAGAACAAATTATCTGGTCATTATCACATCTGTTTGTGGGAGCTTGCTGTGCGCAAATTGGCTGTTGCGTTTCCAGTTACTATACTTCAAAAGAACTTCATTGGTTGCAAAGCGCTTTGGGACGTCCTGAAGTCGTGAAAGGTGCTATAGAAATGCAAGTTATTTCTTTTCTTCTTTCACGAAGCTGAACCCTGGCTCCGATATATCTCACAAACATTTTATGGTGACTTCACAAAAGTCACCTTCAGTCTACACAGGCTCTCTGAGCCCTGTGGGAGTAGATCTTATGAGTTTGCAGAAAAAGTGAATCAGAAATTCGGGTGCGGCCGAGCCCACATCGTTAATGGCCGTAAAATCACAGGTAGGGAGCGCTTGGATTTGCCGTCACCAGCAGACGGGACCTCCTGCTGGCGGCTTGGGGCCATAACCACACAAGACGATGAAAGGGTCGTTCCCCTTCTGTTCCCGTTCAATCATTCGAATGACTAACGTGTCGGGAGGATGAAGCTGCCGTGCACATCAGTCAGTACCACGCTTCACACAAGCCAATGCTTCTGGGTCAGAGGACACACACACACAGCTCGGCTGTCTATTTATATCCTAACTGTGGGCTTTGGGGCCCAGGGTGACTGTGATGTTGAGAGCTGTGACACATTTAAAGGGAACAAACAAATGATGTAAATTCTAAAAAAAACTTTTTGGCGGAGAGCTCAAACAGGTCTTGGACATCAACCAATCACGTGGTCCCTCTTTCCCTTTATTTTCCTCTGACACTGTCCTTCTAACCTCACTCAGAGATTTGTTACAGCACAGAAGGAGGCCGTTCGGCCCGTCGTGCCTGTGCCAGTAATCCAATTTGGCTCCTTCGCCAAAGTCATAATTTTTTTTCCCTTCAAGTACATATCCAATTCCCTTTTGAAAGTCACTATTGAATCTGCTCCCACCGACCTTTCAGGCAGCACGTTCCCGATCACAACAACTCGCTGCGTAAAAGTATTCTCCGCATCTCCCCACTGGTTCCCCTAAACCTGCGTCCTCTGGTTACCGATGCTCCCACGGTGGAAACAGGCTCTCCCGAGTTACTCTAACAAAAGCCGTCTTGATTTTGAACTCCTTGCCAGATTTTCACCATTTCCTCTGATCTTCTTCCTTCTGACCCTGGATCATTTGCGCTCAGCGAGTGTCCCAGCTCCATTACTGTAAGCCCCAGCTCAATAAGGTGATGTGATGTGAAGGTCCACTTCCCCTGTCTTCACAGAGACACAGGAACAGGAGGAGGCCATTCAGCCCCTCAAGCCTGTAACACAGGAACAGGAGGAGGCCCATTCAGCCCCTCGAGCCTGTTACACAGGAACAGGAGGAGGCCATTCATTCCCTCGAGCCTGTTACACAGGAAAAGGAGGAGGCCATTCAGCCCCTCGAGCCTATTACACAGGAGCAGGAGGAGGACATTCAGTCCCTCGAGCCTGTTACACAGGAACAGGAGGAGGTCCATTCAGCCTCCGGAGCCTGTTACACAGGAACAGGAGGAGGCCATTCAGCCCCTGGAGCCTGTTACACAGGAACAGGAGGAGGCCATTCAGCCCCTCGAGCCCATTACACAAGAACAGGAGGAAGTCATTCAGCCCCTCGAGCCTGTTACACAGGAACAGGAGGAGGTCCATTCAGCCCCTCGAGCCTGTTACACAGAAACAGGAGGAGGCCCATTCAGCCCCTCGAGCCTGTTACACAGGAACAGGAGCAGGCCATTCAGCCCCTGGAGCTTGTTACACAGGAACAGGAGGAGATAATTCAGCCCCTCGAGCCTGTTACACAGGAACAGGAGGAGGCCCATTCAGCCCCTCGAGCCTGTTACACAGGAACAGGAGGAGGCCATTCAGCCCCTCGAGCCTGTTACACAGGAACAGGAGGAGGCCATTCAGCCCCTCGAGCCTGTTACACAGGAACAGGAGGAAGCCATTCATCCCCTCGAGCCTGTTACACAGGAACAGGAGGAGGCCATTCAGCCACTCGAGCCTGTTACACAGGAACAGGAGGAGGTTATTCAGCCTCTCGAGCCTGTTACACAGGAACATGAGGAGGTCCATTCAGCCCCACGAGCTTGTTACACAGGAACAGGAGGAGGTCCATTCAGCCCCTCGAGCCTGTTACACAGGAACAGGAGGAGGCCATTCAGCCCCTCGAGCCTGTTACACAGGAACAGGAGGAAGCCATTCATCCCCTCGAGCCTATTACACAGGAACAGGAGGAGGTTATTCAGCCTCTCGAGCCTGTTACACAGGAACATGAGGAGGTCCATTCAGCCCCTCGAGCCTGTTACACAGGAACAGGAGGAGGTCCATTCAGCCCCTCGAGCCTGTTACACAGGAACAGGAGAAGGCCTTTCAGCCCCTGGAGCCTGTTGCACAGGAACAGGAGGAGGTCCATTCAGCCCCTCGAGCCCGTTACACAGGAACAGGAGGAGGCCATTCAGCCCCTCGAGCCCATTACACAGGAACAGGAGGAGGCCCATTCAGCCCCTCGAGCCTGTTACACAGGAACAGGAGGAGGCCCATTCAGCCCCTGGAGCCTGGTACACAGGAACAGGAGGAGGCCATTCAGCCCCTCGAGCCTGTTACACAGGAACAGGAGGAGGCCTATTCAGCCCTTCGAGCCTGTTACACAGGAACAGGAGAAGGCCATTCAGCCCCTCGAGCCTGTTACACAGGAACAGGAGGAGGTCCATTCAGCCCCTCGAGCCTGTTACACAAGAACAGGCGGAGGTCCATTCAGCCCCTTGAGCCTGTTACACAGGAACAGGAGGGGCCCATTCAGCCCCTCGAGCCTGTTACACAGGAACAGGAGGAGGCCATTCAGCCCCCGAGCCTGTTACACAGGAACAGGAGGAGGTCCATTCAGCTCCTCGAGCCTGTTACACAGGAACAGGAGGAGGTCCATTCAGCCCATCGAGCCTGTTACACAGGAACAGGAGGAGGCCATTCAGCCCCTCGAGCCTGTTACACAGGAACAGGAGGAGGCCATTCAGCCCCTCGAGCCTGTTACACAGGAACAGGAGGAGGCCCATTCAGCCCCCCGTGCCCGTTACACAGGAACAGGAGGAGGCCATTCAGCCCCTCGAGCCTGTTACACAGGAACAGGAGTAGGCCCATTCAGCTCCTCGAGCGTGATACACAGGAACAGGAGGAGGCCATTCAGCCACTCGAGCCTGTTACACAGGAACAGGAGGAGGTTATTCAGTCCCTCGAGCTTGTTACACAGGAACAGGAGGAGGCCCATTCAGCCCCTCGAGCCTGTTACACAGGAACAGGAGGAGGCCATTCAGCCCCTCGAGCCTGTTACACAGGAACAGGAGGAGGCCCATTCAGCCCTCGAGCCTGTTACACAGGAACAGGAGGAGGCTATTCAGCCCCTCGAACCTGTTACACAGGAACAGGAGGAGGCCATTCAGCCCCTTGAGCCTGTTACACAGGAACAGGAGAAGGTCCATTCAGTCCCTCGAGTCTGTTACACAGGAACAGGAGGAGGCCCATTCAGTCCCTCGAACCTGTTACACAGGAACAGGAGGAGGCCCATTCAGCCCCTTGAGCCTGTTCCCTCATTCAACTCTTTTAATCATCTTAAACACCTCCATTCGATCACCCCTTAATCTTCTATACTCGGTGGAATAAAATCCCAGCCTCTGCAACCTGTACTCTTAATTTAACCCCTTTCACCACAGCATCATTCTGGTGGCCCTGCACTCTACCCCCATGTCATCTTCACTCCCCTGTTTTAGTAGAAGCTTTAACTCATTCATTCAAAGCAGGTTAATAGCTCCGCTAAAATAACAGAGAGAGACTTTTCAGATAAAGTCGTGAAGCATTCCTCGTACATTATTCCACATTGTACATTCTGGGCTCCAGTGATCTAACAACGGGAGGGGTTTATGCCAGGATTGTGCCAATGCAGACCCTACCAAAGTTTGTGGAGTCAGGGAGGAGGAGCCTATAGGAAAGGGGGCTTCATCAGTTTGGGGGGGGGCGGTATCTCTGGCTGTGCCCACCACTCTCGATGACCTGCTTGGATCGGGGAGGTGCTGGAGGGGGGGAGGGGGGGTGGGGCAGAGTTGCCAGATCCCTTCTCTGGATGACATCGGCTGACTAAGTATGCCACTCTCCACCACTGACATCCCTTATTGGATGAGCATGAAAGTATGTTCATTTAAAGGGGTAGGCCCTGGGCCAGAATTGGGTCGAATTTGGATTTGCTTTGCTGAATCTGTCTAAATGGTGCTGGTTGGGATTATCTCTGTGTTCATCCCTTAAGACCCTGTTTGTCTGCAGCTGTCAGGGTAGTATATTGAAAATCATTCTCAAATATAGTTTTTAGCAAGTAGAGCTATTTGTGGAGGCAGTTTCTTTCAATTATCATCATCATAGGCAGTCCCTCAAAATCGAGGAAGACTTGCTTCCACTCTAAAAGTGAGTTCTCAGGTGACTGAACAGTCCGATACGGGAATTACAGTCTCTGTCACAGGTGGGACAGACAGTGGTTGAGGAAAGGGTGGGTGGGACTGGTTTGCCGCATGCTCCTTCTGCTGCCTGCGCTTGATTTCTGCATGCTCTCGGCGACGAGACTCGAGGTGCTCAGCGCCCTCCCGGATGCTCTTCCTCCACTTAGAGCGGTCTTTGGCCAGGGACTCCCAGGTGTCGGTGGAGATGTTGCATTTTATCAAGGAGGCTTTGAGGGTGTCCTTGTAACATTTCCTCTGCTCATCTGGGGCTCGCTTGCCGTGCAGGAGTTTTGACTCGGGAGCTTGCTTTGGGAGTCTTGTGTCAGGCATGCGAACAATGTGCCCTGCCCAACGGAGCTGGTCGAGTGTGGTCAGTGCTTCGATGCTGGGGATGTTGGCCTGATCGAGAACACTGACGTTGGTGCATCTGTCCTCCCAGGGGATTTGCAGGACCTTGAGGAGACATCGTTGGTGGTATTGAGAATGTGTGCAGAACGATTATGAATGTGGCAGAGGGATGGAGATAGGGAATCATGGGAAAATAGCTAAAGTAGTGTCAAGATGCTGACAATTGCAGAATCAACAGAAAAAAAGGGGGTTACTGAGAGTTGAGGTTAAACACGGGTCATGGGAAAGAAAAGGCAATCACGGATAGGAGAGGGTAACGTAATGCTTTTCACTGATAGGAGGGAAATAGGTTTTACTGATAAGGAAGAAAAATTTAATGAGGCTATAAACAAGCTGACCTCAGGACCAGCTCTAATTAGGAGACCTCCTCGCCTGCCATTGGACATACTCGGTGGGGAGGAAGAAAGGGAGTGGATAGACCAAGTGCTAATCAAATGTGTTCTGTTTTGAAAATGTATAACTACTGTGCTTTTCGTGCTGTAAAGGGGCTTGTCCAGAGGAAGGTAAACAGACTCTGATTGAGAGTGTTCCTTTGTCTTGACAAGTCCCGGCCGGAGAATCTTCAATAAAGGTCTTTTACAGAAAAAACAAGAAGGTGTTCGCGTCAGTGTATTCGCTGAAACAGATTGAGGGAAAAAGAATCCGTATTAACAGTATTTCTTCAGTGATTTGAGGTGTCTACTGTACATGGTCCACGTCTCTGAACCATACAGGAGGGTGGATATTACTACAAACCATGAACTTGGTGCCAGATTTGAGGTCCTGGTCTTCGAACACTCTTCCTCAGGCTGCGCTGGCGCACTGGAGGCGGTGTTGAACCTCGTTGTTGATGTCTGCCCTTGCTGATAATAAGCCCCCGAGGGATGGAAAGAGTCCACGTTGTCCAGGGCCGCGCCGTGGATCTTGATGACTGGGGGGCTGTGTGGCGGGGTGAGCTTGGTGAAGGACCTTTGTCTTACGGATGTTTAGTGTAAGGCCCATGCTTTTGTATACCTCATTGAAGATGTTGACTATGACTTGGAGTTCAGTCTATAAGGTTAATAGTCCTGGGGCTGGATTATTCACCAATGGGATTGCTGGCCCGCCCTGATTTCCCAGGCGGTCAGTGCGGGCACACTTCCGGGCGCACGGGTTGAGCAGGACCTCAAACTCATGTCAGTGTCGCAGCCAGGGGCGTTGGGTTTTTGGGCGATAATGGCGACGGGGCAGGAATAGTTTGCGCTTTCGTATTTAAATTTGGGTATCTGCATCAGGGGGCACAGCGCTAAGGGAGGCGTTGTACACATCTGGTGGTGCAAGGGAAACTCTCGAGCTAAAGAGCCAGGCCAGGAGCGCTCCGAGAGAGGCCTGGAGGTGGGGAGGGGAGGGGAGGGGGAGAGAAAACTTAAAAAAAAACAACAACACTGTTATGTATGCAATAACTCGATAGACTGAATACTGTAAACTAAGACAGGTACAAACCTGGTTCTACTTTATTAGAGCCCAAAGTGATTACATTACATTATACCTTTTATACCTGGGCCACACACACGTGCGCACAGCCCAATGACCTCCAACATGACCTCCAGTGGCGCCACCTGGTGGCTAGTAAAACCAAGCATACATACATGACAATATCCCCCTTTAAGATATTAGTAACAGTCTTTTTACAAATTGAGACGCTCCGGGGCTTTCCGCTCCCGAGTTGATCGTCTCAGTTCAATCCAGCCTTGGGCGAGTGTTCTGAGTCTGTTATGACTGGGGGCTGTGTAACCGATCTGATGGGAGTGACAATGACCATGTCAGTGATTGAAAGTC
Organism: Pristiophorus japonicus; assembly: GCF_044704955.1. Classification (NCBI taxonomy): domain Eukaryota; kingdom Metazoa; phylum Chordata; class Chondrichthyes; family Pristiophoridae; genus Pristiophorus; species Pristiophorus japonicus. The sequence continues at coordinate 109,069,796 of NC_091991.1, read as the reverse complement.
CAGATTCATTGATGACAGCGGAGTCCTCTGATGACTGAGGGTAGGTTGGTTGGTCACTGATTGTGTCTTCCTCAGACTGTTCCAGTTCATTCGTGTGCCGCAGCTTTATCTGATCGACATGTTTCCTGCCTGTCCGTCCATTCTTGAGCTTGACGATAAACACTCTGTTACCCTCCTTGGCCGTAACAGTACCGGTGATCCACTTGGGACCTTGACCATAATTTATTACATACACAGGATCGTTAACAGAAATGTCACATGTCACGCAGCGCGATCATGATCCCACTGCTGACTTTGACGTCTGTATTCAACATGATCGTTCAAGTCAGGGTGGACAAGAGAGAGACTGGTCTTGAGACCTCTCTTCATCAATAGTTCAGCAGGGGAGACCCTGGTAAGCGTGTGTGGTCTTGTCCTGTAACTAAGCAATATGCGTGACATGCGAGTCTGCAATGAACCTTGAGTTACATGTTTCATACTTTGCTTGATGGTTTGGACAGCACGCTCTGCTTGACCATTAGATGCGGGTTTCAATGGTGCTGACCTCACATGTTTGATACCATTGATTTCATGAACTCTTGAAACTCCAGACTAGTGAAGCAAGGTCCATTGTCGCTTACAACGATGTCGGGCAGACCATGAGTGGCAAACATGACACGAAGGCTCTCAATGGTAGCTGTGGATGCTGGATGACATGATTATACACTCTTTCCACTTGGAATATGCATCCACCACAACTAAAAACATCTTTCCCAGGAAAGCACCTGCAAAGTCTATGTGGATCCTGGATCATGGTTTAGATGGCCACGACCACAGACTCAGCGACGATTCCGTTGGTACTTTGCTTAGCTGCATGCAAGTGTTGCACTGATGCACACATGATTCCAGATCAGAGTCAATTCCAGGCCACCATACATGAGACCTAGCAATGGCTTTCATCACGACAATACCGGGATGAGTGCTATGTAGATCATGTACAAATTGTTCTCTGTCTTTCTTAGGCATAACAACATGATTACCCCACAGTAAACAATCTGACTGAATGGATAGTTCGTCTTTGCGACGGTTGTAAGGTTTGGCCTCATCACCCATTTGCTTGGGTATGGCAGACCAATCACCACTAAGGATACAACGTTTCACAACCGATAATATTGGGTCCTGGCTGGTCCAGGTCTTAACTTGTTGAGCAGTGACAGGGGTTCCTTCACTTTCAAAAGCATCCATAACTAACAGTAGGTCTGCAGGTTGTGGCGTCTCCACCTCCAGTGTGGGCAACGGCAGACGGCCCAGTGCATCGGCACAATTCTCGATGCCAGGTCTATGGCGAATGACATAATCATAGGCAGATAATGTCAGCGCCCACCTCTGGATGCAGGACGATGCATTGGTATTGATACCTTTGTTTTCCGAAAACAATGAAATGAGTGGTTTGTGATCTGTTTCCAGTTCAAACCGAAGACTAAACAGGTACTGATGCATCATTTTAACCCCATATACATAGGCTAATGCTTCTTTTTCTACCATGCTGTAGGTTCTTTCCGCCTTTGGCAAACTTTTAGAAGCATACGTAACAGGTTATTGTTTACCCGACTCATTAGCTTGTTGGAGCACGCAACCAACCCCATATGATGAAGTATCACAGGCCAATACTAGACGCTTACACGGATCATAATGTACCAGCAGCTTGTTAGAGCAAAGCAGATTAGTAGCTTTCTCAAAAGCTCTGTCTTGAGACGTATCCCAAACCCAATTGTCGCCTTTTCTTCGCAGCATGTGCAGCGGTTCTAATAAAGTGCTCAATCTAGGTTGGAAATTACCAAAGTAGCTGAGTAGTCCAAGGAACGAACACAGCTCTGTCACATTCTGAGGCTTGGGTGCATTTTTGATGGGCTTGGTTTTTGAGTCCGTAGGCCTGATGCCGTCAGCAGCAATTTTCCTCCCCAGGAATTCGACTTCCGGTGCCATTAAGATGCACTTTGAACGTTTCAGTCTGAGTCCCACTTTGTCTAGACGACGTAGAACCTCTTCCAGGTTGTTCAGATGTTCGGCGGTGTCACGACCTGTGACCAGGATGTCATCTTGGAACACGATGGTTCTAGGGACGGACTTCAGTAGACTCTCCATGTTCTTCTGAAATATGGCTGCAGCCGACCGAACACCTGTTGTAGATAAACAGTCCTTTATGAGTGTTGATGCACGTAGTTTCTTTGACATCTCGACCAGCTCCTGTGCCATGTAGGCTGACGTCAGATCCAGTTTAGTGAACGACTTCCCCCTGGCTAGCGTTGCAAACAGGTCATCAGCCTTCGGTAACGGGTAGTGATCCTGTTTTCAAACTCGGTTGATGGTAACCTTGTAGTCTCCATAAATCCTGACAGTGCCATCATTCTTCAACACAGGAACAATGGGGCTAGCCCATTCATTAAATTCAACTGGTGATATGGCCCCTTCACGCCAGAGTCTGTCCAGTTCGAGTTCGACCTTCTCTCTCATCATGTACAAAACCGCCCGAGCTTTATGATGGATGGGTCTTGCATCTGAGTCCATATGGATTTGCACCTTGGCTCCTGTGAATTTGCAGATGCCTGGTTCAAGCAGCGAGGGGAACTTGCTCAGCACTTGAGCACATGGAATACCATCCTCCGACGACAATGCTTTGATATTGTTCCAATTTCATTTGATTCTTTATAGTCAATTCTTCTCAAACAGCGTTGGACCATTGCCTGGAACAATCCATAACGGTAAATCATGAACCGCACCATCATACAACACCTTGACTACTGCACTGCCAATCACCGTTATGAGTTCTTTAGTGCACATACGCAACTTGGCATTGACTGGATTCGGCTTAGGCCTCACAGGCTTAGTATCCCACAGCTTTTCAAATGTCCTCTGGCTCATTCATCATCATCATCATAGGCAGTCCCTAGAAACGAGGATGACTTGCTTCCAAGTCAAAAAGTTCACAGGTGTTTCAATTCCAGATCCAAACTAAATCATGAAGGGTGGAAGATGCCTGTGCTTGGATTTTTTTAACGTGTGGTGACCGTTGCACACCAGCCACCACACGGGCTTGACAGAGCTAGGTTTTGGTCCAGTGGCAAGGATTACCCAATACGACTGGAGACCAGCTCTGCTGCATGGACCTAGTGCGCACACATATCGCAGTGTGGGCTGGCCCGTGCTACCCCTGGGCCCTCGCCTCTTCTGGGCCCCAAACTCGCACCTCTCCTGGGCCCCGATCACGTCCCTCTACAATCTCCCGCCGCTCCTTCGCTCCGACCTTGCCACTCCTGCAGTATCTGCCCACGCTCCAATCACCGACATGGACCTTGATGACGTCACTCTTCACTGCTGTTCCTCTCCTGCTACAGCACATGCTGCTCCCTGGCTCATTATTGATTGGCTCGCACCCGTGTCCAATTCCATCGGTACCGGCACACCGTTAAGTTTCACATTAATCATTATCGGTTGGCTCTTTGTTAGGAACGAATATAGTCCATACATTTCCTCCTCTAGTATCTCGGATTGCATATCCGGATCCGCGCTATACTGGTCATCATCCTCCATGTGGTGTGTCGTAGCACGCTTGCTCAGTTGCGGACACATTCGCTGGAGATGCCCCCGTCTCAAACAGCCTTTACTAATGTACTGTTTAAACTGACACTGATGAGGCCAGTGACTGCCCCCACAACGCCAACACGGTGAAATCGGATTCATTCCCGTTGGCAGACTTTGAGCAGCCACAGGTTTTGCATATGCAGTCGAGTAGGCCCTGCCATATGTAGCTCTGCCAAACGACAATACAATCTTATTTACAGTACTTGATGAGTTCCGATTTTCCGATGATATCGGCTTTAAGTTTTTGTCCGTCGTCATGCATGCCTGGGCAGTCGTGATGGCCTTGCTCAAGTCCAGCGCCTCCACCGCCAGTAGCTTATGCAGGATCACCTCGTGGTTGATGCCGATTACAGAAGTCCCGCAGCATGTCTCCCAACGCGTTTTTGAACTTACACGGTCCAGCTAGATGTCTTAGGTCAGCAATGAATTCCGACACATCCTGGCCTCAGAACGAACGTGCTTGTAGGATCGATATCGTGAGATGATGATGCCTTCCTCTGGTTTGAGATGGTCACATACCAGAGCACACAATTCCTCATAGTCCTTGTCCGTTGGACTTGCAGGCGAGAGAAGATTCTTTATGAGTCCGTAGATTTTCGGACCGCAAACCATGAGGAAGACCGCCCTGCGCCTAACTGCGTCAGTGGGTTCCTCCATTTTGTTGGCCACGAAGTACTGGTCCAGGCGAGCTACAAAATCTGCCCAGTCCTCTCCCTCCACGAATCTCTCCAGAATTCCAATTGTGCTCATTTTTGCATATGAAGGTTCTTAAGTTACCTCGTCGCCAAATGTTATGTATGTAATAACTTGATAGACTGAATACTGTAAACTAACACAGGTATGAATCTGGCTGTGCTTTATTAGGCCCAAAATGATTATATAACATGATGGCTTGCCTTTTATACCTGGGCTGTACACACGTGCGCACAGCCCAATGACCTCCGACAATGGCGCCACCTGGTGGCTAGTAACCACAAGCATACATACATGACAACAACATTCCCCAAACATTGTACACACCACCACAAACCAAATCGCTGAAAAAATGTAAAGAAAAAGGAATCATACTTACCCTCGGAGTCCATGACTCACCTCTTTGCCGATGGGATGGTGGGACCACCCTGATTTCCCAGGCGGTCACTGCGGGGCACGCTACAGGGCGGACAGTTCGGGCAGGAGTCAAAACTCGAGCCGGTGTCACAACCAGGGGCGTTGTACACCGGGCGCAGCTCTTCCCGGCAGTGCTGCTCCGCGCTGCCGCTAAACCCGACCCGAGGATCGCTGCGGGGCGCAGAAAATCCAGCCCATGAAATAATTTAGTGAGAAGAAATAAATAACCAAATTACGCAGAATCAATTTAGAGTCTGGGAAACAGGAATTGCTGGTCAAACAAAGACCATCCAGTTCACCACTTGGCCATCACATGATCCAACGATAATGGAGTTGTTGACCAATCCCAGCGACCAATCTCCATCAATGGGCCTACACCAGACCCAGACACGAGGTGAGGAAGCCCCCAGTGGGGGAGAGCTTTGGGACCCACAGGCCCACAGTCCCCTGTTCCCCCCGAGCTCCCTACACTCACCACACAGCATGTCTCAAATTACTCAGGTTATCTGTACAAACAAGTTGAATGGTCGATTGAAATGTTATGCTTAGCTGGAGGGCTCTGCTTTGCTGACATACATTGTAGGGGTCATTTTAACCAAACCTGCCCAGCGGCAAACCATGGGGAATGAACCGGACATCCCTGTTACACCCTGCCCCGATTTCGCATTCCCAGCGGATTAGGTTACATTCACCCCCATACTTTCAATGTCTTACGTGACCATGCTGCCTCTAAAGTGACAGTGATAAGCACTGCCTAGTTGCATCTGACAAAGGAGCTGAGGGCTGGTTGAACAAAATGATACCTCGGACCAGGTGCTGAATTTCAGTTGGCTGCGGAGGTGTGTGGAGTGGGAGGGGGGGGGCGCGAGGGAGAGGAATCAGAATAATTGTGATAGCCGCAATGCCCCAATGGTTCAAACCAATGAAGGGGTGACCTGATAGAGGTCTTTCAGATGATGAAAGAGTTTGATAGGGTAGACATAGAGAAGATGTTTCCACTTGTGGGGAAGACCAGAACTAGAGGCCATCAATATCATAAATCCAATGTGGAATTCTGGAGAAACTTCTTTACCCAGAGAGTGGTGAGAATATGGAACTTAGTACCACAATTAGTAGTTGAGGTAATATCATAGAAGGGGAAGCTGGATAAACTCACGAGGGAGAAAGGAACAGAGGGTTATGCTGATGGGGTATAATGATGAAGAGGGGTGGGAGAAGGCTCGAGTGTCGCATAAACACCGGCACGGAACGGTGGGGCCGAATGGCCTGTTTCTGTGCCGTAAATACTTATAATACTTTTATTGGCAGTACACCCTTGGAGTGCTTGTCAAGCCCTGTTCCGATTCTGACATACATGACAGTTTTCAGCAAACAATTATTGAACAGTCCCAGCTCCAAGAGCAAGACATTCCTTAAAGACTGAACATTGCCAATGACGTTGACTGATGGAACTCGGATCTCTGAATCTGAAACGCAGAATTCCTCGTTCTGAGGCGGAGAGTGGAGTGTAATTTCAATTTCACCCGCCAGGCAGATAAGGTTAAAATCAGGACTGCTATCTCCGTGGAGCTGAGTCCAAGATCAGATCAGCCATGATCTTATTAAATGGCGGAGCAAGCTCGAGGGGCCAAATGGCCGACTCCTGCTCCTATTTCTTATGTTCTTTTGTGGTTATACAGGAGGATGGTCACTCCTTGTCTGTACAGGAGAATGGTCACTCCCTGTTTGTACAGGAGCATGGTCACTCATTGTCTGTACAGGAGGATGGTCACTCCTTGTCTGTACAGGAGAATGGTCACTCCTGTTTGTACAGGAGGATGGTCACTCATTGTCTGTACAGGAGGATGGTCACTCCTTGTCTGTACAGGAGAATGGTCACTCCTGTTTGTACAGGAGGATGGTCACTCATTGTCTGTACAGGAGGATGGTCACTCCTTGTCTGTACAGGAGAATGGTCACTCCTGTTTGTACAGGAGGATGGTCACTCATTGTCTGTACAGGAGGATGGTCACTCCTTGTCTGTACAGGAGAATGGTCACTCCTGTTTGTACAGGAGGATGGTCACTCATTGTCTGTACAGGAGGATGGTCACTCCTTGTCTGTACAGGAGGGATGGTCACTCCTTGTCTGTACAGGAGGATGGTTACTCCCTGTCTGTACAAGAGAATGGTCACTCCTATTTGTACAGGAGGATGGTCACTCATTGTCTGTACAGGAGGATGGTCACTCCTTGTCTGTACAGGAGAATGGTCACTCCTGTTTGTACAGGAGGATGGTCACTCATTGTCTGTACAGGAGGATGGTCACTCCTTGTCTGTACAGGAGAATGGTCACTCCCTGTTTGTACAGGAGGATGGTCACTCCTTGTCTGTACAGGAGAATGGTCACTCCTGTTTGTACAAGAGGATGGTCACTCCCTGTCTGTACAGCAGGATGGTCACTCCCTGTTTGTACAGGAGAATGGTCAGTCTCTGTCTGTACAGGTGGGATGGTCACTCCCTGTCTGTACAGGAGAATGGTCACTCCCTGTCTGTACAGGAGGGATGGTCACTCCCTGTTTGTACAGGAGGATAGTCACTCCCTGTCTGTACAGGAGGGATGGTCACTCCCTGTTTGTACAGGAGGATGGTCACTCCCTGTCTGTACAGGAGGGATGGTCAGTCCATGTCTGTACAGGAGAATGGTCACTCCCTGTCTGTACAGGAGGTTGGTCACTCTCTGTCTGTACAGGAGGATGGTCACTCTCTGTCTGTACAGGAGGATGGTCACGATGGTCACTCCCTGTCTGTACAGGAGGATGGTCACTCCCTGTCTGTACAGGTGGGATGGCCACTCCCTGTCTGTACAGGAGGGACGGTCACTCCCTGTCTGTACAGGAGGATGGTCACTCCCTGTCTGTACAGGAGGATGGTCGCTCCCTGTCTGTACAGGCGGGACGGTCACTCCCTGTCTGTACAGGAGGATGGTCACTCCCTGTCTGTACAGGAGGATGGTCACTCCCTGTCTGTACAGGAGGGATGGTCACTCCCTGCCTGTACGGGAGAATGGTCACTCCGTGTCTGTACAGGAGGATGGTCACTCTCTGTCTGTACAGGAGGATGGTCACTCCCTGTCTGTACAGGAGGATGGTGACTCTCTGTCTGTACAGGAGGACGGTGACTCCCTGTCTGTGCAGGTGGGATGGTCACTCCCTGTTTGTACAAGAGGGATGGTCACTCCCTGTTTGTACAAGAGGGATGGTCACTCCCTGTCTGTACAGGAGGGATGGTCACTCCCTGTGTGTACAGGAGTGATGGTCACTCCCTGTCTGTACAGGAGGATGGTCACTCTCTGTCTGTACAGGAGGATGGTCACTCTCTGTCTGTACAGGAGGGATGGTCACGATGGTCACTCCCTGTCTGTACAGGAGGGATGGTCACTCCCTGTCTGCACAGGAGGGATGGTCACTCCCTGTCTGTACAGGAGAGATGGTCACTCCCTGTCTCTACAGGAGGATGGTCACCCCCTGTCTGTACAGGAGGAATGGTCAGTCTCTGTCTGTACAGGCGGGATGGTCACTCCCTGTCTGTACAGGAGAGATGGTCACTCCCTGTCTGTACAGGAGGATGGTCACTCCCTGTCTGTACAGGATGATGGTCACTCCCTGTCTGTACAGGAGCGATGGTCACTCACTGTCTGAACAGGAGGGGTGGTCTGAGGTAGTTATGCAGCAGATTTGCTACAAGTCTCTGTAAATCTACATGCTCCGGAGAGGGTCAGTTTGTATCTCCCCGGAAGCTGAGTAGGGCTCTCATGGAGGTCCTCTGATGTCCAAGGAAGACCTTTACACCAACCAGAACCTCCGGCCTAAGAGGTAAAAGCAAAAATTAAAAGCTGAAAATTCCATTGCTCTATTTCAATACAATAATGCTGCTGAAAATATTGGATAAATTAGGCAGTGAGAATGGGTATTCGGGAAAGGGGAAAACCGATCCGGATAATTCTGCCCATAAGAAGCGGACTAATATTATTGAAACGAGGATTGACATTGAAAGATGACTGGGGGAGTGCTGGGCGGGGGGGTGACGGGGGAATGGGAAATCCAGACAACAATTGTTCGAAACCTTGTGAACGGCAAGAAGAATGGACTTGTATTAAAAGAAAAATGAGAACATCAGGCATTGAATTTGCGAGCTGAAATAAGATAAAATGGAGAGGTAGAAAGGACCAATAACTGTCCGTGACGGGAACACAAACAGACTGCTGGGAGCCACAGATCTGAGGCAGCCGTGTAAAGATTTTCAGATCGTTTAGAACACCTTGATTATTCTTTTTCTAAATAAGATTATACCTTCGGCACTCCAGGTGATGATGATGATGATGGGCTGTGAAGATACTTAACAGAGGTGGGAGGGTTTACGCAATCTATAGAGTGGGTACTACACATGCTACAGGGGGTTGTATGTGATCGATGTGTCGGGCAGAGTCGGCAACGAGGTCCAACGCTGCCTCCTGTGCGCCAGCGCAGCCTTCGGCCGCCTGAGGAAAAGAGTGTTTGAAGACCAGGCCCTCAAACCTATCACCAAGCTCATGGTCTACAGGGCTGTAGTAATACCCGGCCTCCTGTATGGCTCAGAGACGTGGGCCATATGCAGTAGACACCTCAAGTCGCTGGAGAAATATGACCAATGATGTCTCCATAAGATCCTGCAAATCCCTTGGGAGAACAGATGCACCACCGTCAGTGTTCTCGACCAGGCCAACAGCCCCAGCATCGAAGCACTGACCACACTCGACCAGCTCTATTGGGTGGGCCACATTGTCCACATGCCCGACACGAAACTCCCAAAGCAAGCGCTCTACTCTGAACTCCTATACGACAAGCGAGCCCCAGGTGGGCAGAGGAAATGCTTCAAGGACACCCTCAAAGCCTCCTTGATAAAGTGTAACATCCCCACAGACACCTGGGAGTCCCTGGCTGAAGACCGCGCTAAGTGGAGGAAGTGCATCCGGGAGGGTGCTGAGCACCTCGAGTCTCATCGCCGAGAGCATGTAGAAAACAAGCGCAGGCCGATGGAGCTTGTGGCAAACCAGACTCCCCACTCACCCTTTATTTCAACCACTATCTGTCCCACCTATGACAGAGACTATAATACCCGTATTGGACTGTTTAGTCACCTGAGAACTCACTTTTAGAGTGGAAGCAAGTCTGCCTCGATTTCGAGGGACTGCCTATGATGATGATAGGTAGAGTCTGTTATGTATGCATGCTTGGATTGTTATATGATGTCTGTAACACTGAATGTACCTTTAAACTGTACACACCTTGCCTGTACACCAGAGAGTGCTGCTGCTGGAGACCTAAGGGTTACCTGCAGGTAACCCAGAATAAAAGGGAGCTCACCTCTAGGTGTCCTCACTCTGGGAGCTGCAATAAAGGACTACAGTCTTCACAGTTTGAGTACCATACCTTGCCTTGTGGAGTCATTAATAAGGTGTCTACATACATAATAACTGGCGACGAGGTCACGAATTACACGAACAGCATGTCAAATCTTAGCAACTTTCAGCAATTCACCGATGGGGAAGATTGGGACGCTTATGTAGAAAGATTGGAACATTTCTTCATAACCAACGACCTGGAGGTGGACACACTGGCTACACTACTGAACAAGCGCAAGGCCATCCTGCTTAGTAGTTGTGGGCCCACTATCCCGTCAGGGACTTGCTAGCTCCACCGAAGACAACCACCAAGAGCTATGAGGAACTTGTAACACTAATACTAGAGCAACCAAAACTAAAAGAAAGCACCCTCACAGCCAGGCACCGGTTCTACACTTACCGGTGGCCCGAAGGCCAAGAAATTGCCAAGTATGCTGCACATTTAAGAAGACTAGCTGCACCATGTGATTTTGGCGACCACCTTAACGAAGCACTAAAGGACATATTCGTCATCGGAATCGGCCACGAGGGCCTCCTCCACAAATTGCTCTCGGCTGACATCACAGTCACCCTGCAGAAAGCAATTAAAGTGAGCCAGGCCTACATGATTTTGGTCGGTGACTCCAGGCGAATACTGACTCAGGACTCGAAACCGGCGAGAGCAGTGCACCGCATGGCTACTTCTAAAGGCAGAAATGTTGCCCCAAGTCCCGCAACCTTGAGTCCGCCACATGGGGCAAACCGGATGGCACCGTGCTGGTGCTGTGGAGGAAACCACAGGGCCCACCAGTGCCGCTACAAAGACTATACCTGCAAAGGCTGCAAAGAGAAAGGGCACCTTCAGAGGATGTGCAGAAAAAGCTTCACTCACCGCGTCACCGAAGAGTTGTCTGATCACCGGGGCTCCGGCACAGATGAAGATGAAGCTGCTCAACCCCTGGAAGAAGAGGATGGAATTTATACCTGCTCCACCAAGAGTTCTCTGTGGACGATGGAAATAGACATCGATGGAGTCCCAGTTTCTATGGAGATCGACACAGGGGCGAGCCAGTCTTTGATGAGCCAAATGACCTTTGAAAAAATTTGGATCAATCCCACCAATCGACCAAAACTGTCTCCTGTCCAAGCGAAGCTGCTCATCTACACCAAAGGTAAAATCCAGTCGTTGGTAGTGTGGGCGTCCAGGTCCCCCAGGGCGGCGTGATGGACAAACTCCCCCTGTGGATCGCTGCCGGCGATGGTCCAACGCTGCTGGGAAAAAGTTGGATGAAGCAGATCCAAGTCGGTCGAAGTGACGACGGTCTCCGGGCTCCAGAAAATCCACATCCCACACAATCCCGAACATGGATCCATCGCTGCACCTAGAGATCCTACCGTCCAGCTCGACTGTGTGTGACGACTTCACAACACCACGGCGAAATCTCCAGCACCGAAAATCCAAACTTCACCTTCCGGGCCGGGGCAGGACTCCAAGAGGCGAAAATCATCGAGAAAAGTGGATTCCCGATGTCCATGGCCGAACCTGAGGAAGAAAAGACCATCACAGCCTACCTGGAGGAGAGCGGCCGCACCACGAGGGGCAGCGTTGGAGGAGCGACATGTGGCACCGAGCGGCGAAGCGGATTGGAAGGCTCCCTTAAAGGAGACCGGTAACCAAAAAAATTTAAAGGGACAGTTTCAACTGAAAGATGACAAGGACTTTAAAGCTAAAAATGCTGTTAACGGGTGCAGGTATGATAATGTAATGTAACCATGTCTGGTGAGACCATGATACAAAAAAGTGATGCAAATGCTGTAATTAACAATGTAACGGTAGTTAATAATGTAGACTTGACTATGTATGATCAGAGCCATGGCGTCATGTATACAGATAGGAGACTGTTAAAGGACACTGGGTTCTACAGGGACAATGCATATGTTAGAGGAATCCCCCCGTGGGAGCCCCCAGGTCCAGCGGGCTACCAGACCATATAGCCTGGACCTTTGGAACAAATGAGATGCCCCAGGGAGGACTCACACACACCCAGTCGGAGCAGACCCACTGCAGGGACAGCGGTCAATGGGCAGCACAGCCACCACCACTGGCAACCTGCCCCAGACCGACCCTACACCCCCTCGCCACCAGGGCCAACACCAAGAATGAGAGGCCAGTACCCGCCAGCTCTCCTGGCGAACCCTGGGATGACCAGACTCTCATCCCAATTGGAGGACAAGGAGCCCACCCAGTCCTGTGGCCCTGCCCACCACCACACACTTACCCACATCACAGAGTATGTACCCTACCCACTGCTGCACTGGCTACCCTACTGAGGGATCCCACAACAGTGACACCCACATGGTCTGTGTGTGAGGGGCGGAAAATGTATGAGGCCAGCCTCAAGTACAGCGATCACACCTGGCACCGACACAACCCTCACCACAACCTCCCATAGCCTCCTACTGATCACCCCCCCTGCCCCAGCTCATGACAATAAGGTCTTGAAAAATGCTTAGGGGGAGTTATTATGCATGCTTGTATTGTTGTGTGATGTCTGTAACACTGAATGCACCTTCACCCTGTACACACCTTACCTGTACACCAGAGGGTGCTGCTGCTGGAGACCTAAGGGTCACCTACACACTGCAGGTAACCCAGTATAAAAGGGAGCTCACCTCTTGGTGTCCTGACTCTAGGAGCTGCAATAAAGGACGACAGTCTACACAGTTTGAGTACCATACCCTGCCTCGTGGAGTCATTACCAAAGGTGCCTACATACTTAATAGAATCCATGAGAGCAGGTTGTATCTGATGGATGGGTTGGGTAGATTCTGGGTTGAACACGATCTATGTAGGCAGTGGGTTTAAGGAGCTGTGTGGTCTTTCCTCATTCCCTGCTTTGTGATGCAGTCAGTCCCTGGCAGTTTCTAATGTTACTCATTTACAGGCATCAAGGGCCAGGTTTTCAAAATACGTGAGGGGAAAAATTGCAAGAGAATTGGACTCTCTGCGGAAACCTATTCTTTATTTTTCAGAGCATGTGACAAATCTACAACTGCCTGTAAAAACCTATCTGAACGACTTTAATCCACACTGCTGGCTAAACAGCCCTGGTCTGTCGCCGGCAATTGGCACGATGCAGAGCTCACATTATGCCGTTGTGGGAATTATCTTTTTTAAGGTTTTAGACGAAGGACCATTGTAGGTGAGCTAAGATGAACTACCTTACACAGTAAAATAAAATAATAAACTGGGCTGCTTTCTTCAGCCTCGCTTCACAGCAGCTTGAACCAGCAAGAAGGTCAGGACGCTGTTGAGCAACAAGGCATTTGGTGTCAGCCGTGGCTCAGTGGGCAGCACTCTCTCTCGCTTCTGGGTCAGAAGGTTGTGGGTTCAAGCCCCACTCCAGGGACCTGAGCACATAATCCAGGCTGACACTCCCAGTGCAGTGCTGAGGGAGCGCTGCACTGTCGGAGGTGCTTTCCTTCAGATGAAACCTTATACCGAGGCCCCGTCCGCCCTCTCAAATTGATGTTAACGTGGCTCTGTTACAAAGAAGGGAAGGGGAGTTCTCCCCGGCATCTTGGCCAATCGTTACTATTCAATCATCATCTGAAAAAAAACCCCAGATGATCTGGTCATTATCATGTTGCTGTGTGTGGGAGCTTGCTGTGCACAAATTGGCTGCCGCGTTTCCCACATTACAACCTCAAAAAGTACTTAGTTGGTTTTGGGACAACCTGAGGTTGTGAAAGGCACTATATAAATGCATATCTTTCTTTCTTTCAGTACATCGCTCCTCACTGCATTCTCAACAGCAGAACAGCCTGGGACCACAACACTGGGGGTTGTGGAATGATTAAATTCAGGAGGTGTGGCTGTAGATTTGTGTCAGGGATGGTGTTAACTCGCGGCGGGAGTGGAGAGCAGTCCATCGCGGAGGTCGCATGCTCCCGCTCGACTGTTTCTGGTGGTAAGCAACGAGTGAGGTGCAAATCCTTCTTTTCATGGTCTTGCCTCCTCCCTATCACTGTAAACTCCTCCAGCCCCATTTCCCACTGAGATCTCTGCGCTCCCACAATTCCGGCCTGTTGCACATCCCTAATTTGCATTGCTGCACCATTGGTAGTGGGGATGAAGGATGGGTGCAGACTGGTAATGTTACGGAGGTTGAATTCCATGACCTGAACCAGGTACTCACAAGCTGCCAACGGACTGAAGCCATTGAATCGCACCTTTAGCTGGCATTGTGCAAACTCTTTCAGTTAACTTCTTATCAAAATTAGCACTTCCAGCCTGAAGATTATATAATAAAGGACATTAATAGAAGGGTCCTTAGCTTAAATAAAGGAGACTACATAAGGGTAGAGTTGGCTAAAGTGGACGGGGAAAATAGATTAAAGTGTGTGACGGTTAATAAGCAGTGGCAGACCTTTAGGGAAATATTTCATAACGCACAACAAAATATATCCCAGTGAGAAGGAAAGACTGTAAGAGAAGGGATAACCATCCATGGCTAACTAAGGGAGGGTATCAAATTGAAAACAAAGGCATAAAATGTGGCCAAGACTAGTGGGAGGCCAGAGGACTGGGAAACTTTTAAAAGTCAGCAGAGAAGGACGAAAAAAATGATTACGAGAGGGAAGATAGATTCTGAAAGTAAACCAGCATGAAATATAACAGATAGTAAGAGTTTCTACAGGTACATAAAAAGGAAAAGAGTGGCTAAAGTAACTGTTGGTCCCCTGGAGGATGAGACTGGGGAATTAATAATGGAGAATAGGGAAATGCCAAAGACTTTGAACAAATATTTTGTATCGGTCTTCACGGTAGAAGACACTAAAAACATCCCAATAGTGGATAATCAAGGGGCTATAGGTAGGGAGGAACTTAATACAATCACCATCACTAATGAAGCAGTACTGGGTAAAATAATGGGACTAAAGGCAGACAAGTCCCCTGGACCTGATGCCTTACATCCTAGGGCCTTAAGAGAAGTGGCTGCAGAGACAGTGGATACATTGGTTGTAATCTACCAAAATTCCCTGGATTCTGGGGCAGTCCTAGCGGATTGGAAAACCGCAAATGTAATGCCTCTATTTAAAAAAGGAGGCAGACAAAAAGCAGGAAACTATAGACCAGTTAGTCTAACGTCTGTCGTTGGGAAAATGCTGAAGTCCATTATTAAGGAAGCAGTAGCAGGACATTTGGAAAAGCATGATTCAATCAAGCAAAGTCAGCGTGGATTTATGAAAGGGAAATCATGTTTGACAAATTTGCTGGAGTTCTTTGAGGATGTAACGAGCAGGGTGGATAAGGGGGAACCAGTGGATGTAGTATATTTGGATTTCCAGAAGGCATTCGATAAGGTGCCACATAAAAGGTTACTGCACAAGGTAAAAGCTCACGGGGTTGGGGGTAATATATTAACATGGATAGAGGATTGGCTAACTAACAGAAAACAGAGAGTCGGGATAAATGGGTCATTTTCTGGTTGGTAAACAATGACTAGTGAGGTGTCGCAGGGATCGGTGCTGGGTCCTCAACTATTTACAATCTATATTAATAATTTGGATGAAGGGACCGAGTGTAATGTAGCCAAGTTTGCTGATGATACAAAGATGGATGGGAAAGCAAATTATGAGGACACAAAAAATC